>NC_134573.1:108000774-108332274 GCF_050947875.1 Dermacentor variabilis
GGGATTCAACCAATTGCCCTGCATGTAGGCGCCCCGTTATGGCTTCAAAAGCTTAAGAACTCGAACCGTTCTTTTTCAGCGCACTGAAAGGACAAGTTTTAAATATTTCCCAAATTTAGTGTGTATGAACCTGGCATGTGGGGCTTAACTCGCAGGTCTCCTGCTTCATGCAGTGAAAGTATGTTTTTCCCAGCTGACACTGAGGTAACACTCAGTGAAAAACTGCCGTTTATGTTTAGTCAAAAAGCCTCAATTTTTTTCCTTTGCGGCCAAGACGATTTCAGAGACAGAATAATTCAGATTCACTCCTCAAAAACTGTGCTCCTCTTCTGACGGGCGGAACAGCGCCAGGACTTCTTCACGTTTAGTAAGTCGCGAAAGTGAAAGGTGCTTCATCACACTCAATAGCTTCATAATAACAGCGGTCATAGTTTGAGGTACTGTCGTTTTCCTTATTGCGTGCCTCATCATGATGAGCTATCTTGCTCTCACCTTCGCTAGGATCCATCATGGTCACCGAAGGCGAGCCGCCAGCCCCTTAATGTTCAAGGACTAGCCGTGGCGAACTGATGACGTCATTCGCGTGCGGCCTGTGTGCAGATTCCTGGGCGCGCTCCTGCCTCGCAGTCATGCGCCTCTGTACACGCTGGCGGTCATAGGTCTCGGGTCGCCGTTCTAGGCTGCCGGCCTACTGCAGTACCTGTCTGAGACACACCGAGCGAGGGGCAATGAAGGCTTCTTACATGGTTTAAACGTACTCGTACATCGCTACGCTTCAACTCAATTATTCTATTCTTCTACTCAACGTAGACAACTGACTAAAACTGCAGTAAAACGCAATATAAACAGCAATGACCGAGGCCGTCGTGTCGGAGAACTTCGTCTTATCATTAATAATTTTCAATTGCATAATATTATTTAAAGTTACTCCAGTTTGCTAAAAAAACTTTCTAATGCAAACAGAAATAATCAAAAAGCTGCAGGCTGTGAGAAATAATAGCGCTGAGCATCTATGGCTGAAAAAAAATCAAAAATGGGGATTACGTAACCTGGCGCATGGTGAGAGGTTCCTAATTCAATTACAGAAACACCTTATAAGGACACGGGCTATTGGTAATCAATCGGTTACGTGGATGATTATTTCATTGGGTGCTAATTCATATAGGGAGTGGGCAGAACACCCGTCGCCACAATAGCGCCTAACTAAGTCAAGCAGAATTGAACATTTTCCTTATGAATGGTATATCGGAATTACTGTCCCAGAACATTCGAGATGCTGTAGTCGCAGCGTCAACGGAAAAAAAGGAAAAAATTATTGGCTTAACGATAAGAGATAGCAAGGCAACGGTATAGAATAAAGAAAGAACAGGGGTAGCAGGTGTTCTAGTTGAAATTAGGAGAAATAAATAGAGTTGGGCCGATAAGTAGAAGTTAATGGATGCCACAGGAGGACAACGTAGTCGGAGACGGCGAAGAACTAGGAGGCATTGCGAAATCACGAAGTTTTCCGGTATAAGATAGTGCCACCTGGCATAAGAGTTGGTAATTGTACATCAATAGGAGTGGCGTTTTTCCTGCAGTGGACATAGATATACTACTACTGCTACTACTACGACAACCAGCTACTTCTACTACTATCTACTATTAATAATGTTAAGAAGATGCTGACGGCTGCATACCTACATACATACATACATACATACATACATACATACATACATACATACATACATACATACATACATACATGCACACATACATACATACATACATACATGCACACACACACACACACACACACACACACACATACATACATACATACATACATACATACATACATACATACATACATATACGTACGTAGGTACGTACGTATGCTCACGTCGGCACACAAGCATCATGTCGTGACTCAATAAGTATGGCATTCACAATGCCCCGTTCACGAAACACAAAACTGCGCTGTGTTATGCATGAAGAAGCTTTATAAGGCTACCCACGTGTGGGATTTGTCCGAGCTCTAACTTCAAAGAACAAAGCCATGACTTCTCGATACATATTCACTCACGTGTGTTCGGCTTTTCAATGTTTTGTGGTTCTTTGCCGTTTATCCCAACTTGTGCACACGTGCGGAGCGTATAAGGGATTCTTGACGAGGTCGACGTTCTTCGCGTTCGCTCTGTGCACGAACTCAACGAATACAACTTTCGCAGTCTCTGCAGAAGAATTTTTTTTGTGTGTGCTGACCCATGAACAACATACGTACGACCTTCAAACATTACATAACAGCTATTTGAGGTACGCGAAAACATTTCCATGGTTGTCTGTACCGGCAAAGAAAAAATTATTGGGCAAGAATTCTTATATGCGTAGAAGCCACTGTCAGTTGATTCGCGCTGCAGTTGGTGTGGCTGGCAATGTTATTCCAAATGCTTATAAGGATATGATACCTACTGTGACTCCTTAATGTTTGCAACAAATATATCTGTTGAAAAGGCTAAGTCTACGTTATGGCATGGCTTGTGTAGGATCGACAATAGCGCTGGGACGACAGTGTAAATAATAGATCAAAAGTGCTTGGACGACTTTACATTTGATAATTTGAATAAGTGAATTAGAATGATAAGGTATTGCTTAGAAAGGTTGCCTGTTCATGGTCCATGTCAGCAAAATGGTTTCCATGGAAATTGGAAGGAAATATATTGGAAACAACTAAAAAAATTAAACCAGCAATTTTTCTTTAAAAAACTTCTGTCAAATAATTCGTCAAGATTGAGCAAGAACCCGGGAAAAGCCTTCATTCTGCAGTATAATCAAATAGGCGGGAAATGTCGACGGTGGCTACAATCACTAAGAACAGTCGACTGCAAATGTTTAGAGCAGTTTGGTATCACTACTTGTAAAACTGTAGAACACTATTTCTATTCATAGTCAGAATCGCACAGATACTCATAGTTGCAAGGTGTAGAAGACCAAAGTTTCATTGTGAAGGAGCTTTTGTGAACTTCAGACAGCGTTGAATCTATCTATCCATCTATCCACCTATCTATCTATCCACCTATCTATCTATCCACCTATCTACCTATCCACCTATCCATCTATCTATCCACCTATCCATCTATCTATCTATCTATCTATCTATCTATCTATCTATCTATCTATCTATCTATCTATCTATCTATCTATCTATCTATCTATCTATCTATCTATCTATCTATCTATCTATCTATCTATCTATCTATCTATCTATCTGTACTCCTACGTCCGGAAGCTATAGTGGTAATTTTTTCAACTTGACATACGAATTTTTTTTATGGGTAATGCCATATCGGGTAGGCAGTGGCGCCATATAGGGGCGGTCAGCATGCTTGCATGAGTGAGTGCTCCGTGTTCTTTGCCAGGTACAGGCTTGAAGGCAGTTTTCTGCGGTTGTTTTTACATTCACACTCGCGTGGTCTATTTAGCACGACGTGATATCTTCTAAGTGGGAAACGGTTCTGTGAGATGTATACTGAATTGGTTTAAGTTGGCATAGCCGGAGTTTCTCCTGGTGCCCATGCGGACAAATGACCCAACGCGATGTGTGCGGGCGTGTTAAATTAAGCCTACAACTAGCCTCGGAGATCAGTTGTGTACTTCTGAAAATTTATTTCGTGAGTGTGACCTTACTGTAACGTTAGTACTGTAAATATAAGCTGTCGTTTAGCAGAAATCAGAAGTTGTTAAGCATATAATGATCTTAACAGGGTTGGTATCATTCTGCTGCGTGATAAATTGTGCTGCTTGCTTCGACAAGTGTTCAACCGGTTATCTGTAGATAATTTGCGCGACTACGTATGTCGGAGGAGGTTTGCTCTCGCGAATAAAATAATTTTGGTAATAATATTAACCGCATACCCTGCAGTCTGAATTACACTGGTCGAGTGATCGAGTCACCGTCTGCGGACTGCGCGAGTGTCCAAAGCAGTGGCAAATGCTGGGTTACAGATCTGTTTGTTCTATATAACGCATGGTGTGCAAACATTCGACTTGACAATGCGATGCCTTTGTGTGGCGTTAACCAGTGCTTGCTTTTGTTATATTTTGTTATTGACTTCTTTCGCGAAAGTACAGGATGAAAACAATATTTTTGTTACGTCTTGTTTTTTCCGTCCTTTATAAACCATTTACCAATTTTGCCTAAATTGCATACGCACAAATAGCTGTCAGCTTCTTTTTATGGAAATCCTCTTTCGATATTACTGTTTTACAAGACCAATAAAGTCACCAGTCCTTCCACCTGGCGGAGGACAAGCAGCGAAGCTATGATGGGTTTTACCTCAGTCGAGAAATATATATATATATATATATATATATATATATATAAATATATATATATATTTGGGCATTTTGCTTCTGTTCAACACTAGTTTATTATTATTATTATTATTATTATTATTATTGAAGGACATAGGCGACACAAACATCTCTTTATTGTGCAGTAATTTATTCTATGAAGTAGTTACCTGCGCAAGCACAGCCGCATGGAAGACAGGAATTCTACAATATTTATAACTTCACTGGGAACTGCACAGTTACGAAAAGTAGGTGAAACTCGGCGTTCTGTTAGATTCGTCTTAGCGGCTCATCGTCATATATATATATAGTTCGTTTCTGGATAGTTTTGATTAAACAAGAGTTGCAACTATTTTCTGTAACTATTCTCTCTGCAATGACGCCCATGTATTGACAGCACACGGGAATTCTGTAGCGTTTTCAATTTGAGTGTGACCTAATTGTGACAAGTAAATGAAACCCAGCGTAATGATAGAGTCCTCTTAGCGGCCCCTTTCAGTGCAATTTCTTTCCAAGGCGCCTATTTCAGATTGACAGCTACAGAGCATTCGCGAGAAACTGGAGACAAAAAATTCCTACCTGTCGACGCGACGCGCAGGCGGACGGGCATCCGCCACCGCCGTAGGATTGCTATACACAGCTTCGCTGTAAAAAGCAATTTCAAAGTCCAAAGCTTATATGTGTCCTGCTGGTTGCCCAAACACACTGGTCGTTGTATTGGCCAACGCCACAATCCTCATACCATAGGCTAACATAGAGATAACATTCATGGCGACATCAGTTGTGTTAGACTCGAACTGTGTGATAACTATGCCGGGGGCTGACCCCAATGTTTCTTTTTCTCTTGAAGATGAGTGTTTAGATGTTTTAGAATTGCATTGGGTTAGCCCTGCGGGCACGCTCTTATGCATCGTTTCTTACGCCAAGAAATCAGACAGCGAGAACATTTTTTAGCTTACACTTGCAGTTCAAGGAAACCGGTTCTTTTCGTCTACTTAAAACAAAAACAGCCGAAATATCTCACAACGCGTAGACGCACCGCGGCTGATGGTGCACGTCGCACCTTTTGCGCAGCCAAGAGAAATTTCCGCGCACTGTCGTTACTGTTGCGTCGAAAGTCTACGTAGTGGTACTTGGATGAACTTGTATGAGCTGACGTAGCGTAAATGTCACGTAGGATGAGCTAAAACATCTCTGAATCGTTCCGCCGCACGAGAGGACGGCACATTCAAGCAGCGCCACGCTGGCTCGCACAAGACATAAAGGAGGGAACGCTCGCCGCGTGCTCTTTTCCCCTCGCCCGATGAAAAGATCCATAAATCACAATAGGCAGGACGGGAGGGGGGAGACAGGCATCCACACATAACATCACTGAAATATGTGATGACATCAGTTCGATGACTAGATTGCATGACATGTCACGTGCCTCCTTACAGGAATGGCAAGACGAATGACATCGCATGCTTGTCATTATATGTAGTGCGTCATGATCGTTTCTCGGTAATGAAGACTCTCTCTCTCTCTCTCTCTCTCTCTCTCTCTATATATATATATATATATATATATATATATATATATATATATATTCTCATATGTATTTACTGTTTATTTAAGATACCTTACAGGCCCTATGGGGGCATTCTGTAAAGGAGGTTAGAAAATCCAGGCCAGAAAAAAAAAGAAAAAGAGCAAGCGGCCTTCTGAAGTCTAGTACTGTGAGTGACGCGATGGGGCTTGGTCAGTTGGTGTGGGCTGCTACAGATGGCGCAACGTGACCTGCGCAACAAGTAGCCGCACCGACATCGTCACCTACCTAGTCCTGATTCCGTTTCCGGGAGCCTCGCTTGTTTTTGCTGTTTGCCCGCGATGGGCGTCAGTCAAGCCATTGCCGCTGGAGTGATCAGTCGGTGTGTTCAATGCAACCTTAACCCGCATTAAACCGTTACCCTACTATGCGAGTCTTCCTGCGTTCAGCCCAAGCCTCACATCTGGCGCAGTCGACCCCGAACCTCTGCCAAGCCATTCAGCCACGGCAGCGCAAGAACGACGGTCAGTACGCCTCTTCAGCCGCATTCGGCATTGTAGTCGCGCCCTCACGCCGCCGAAGACTCACGCCTGAAGATACTTCAGCCATTTTACCGCTCGTCTGTGTTCACTCCGCATCAGAAGAAAAGCACGGCCGTCAGATGAATACTGCCGTGAATGTTCACAACTAGCCCGGAACTAACTTGAATCCCACGCACAACCTGTGGCTTAGCGCTCACTCGCCTAGTCTCCCGTGCGCCCAGCCTCGCTTTGCGGTGCATCATGCCAGGAATTATTTGGGAGGAGCTTGACTCAACGACCATGTCGCGGCTCGGAGTCGACCTTATCCGCGATGAATTGGCCCGGCGCGAGTTAGAGAGCACCGGCTCTAAAGAAGAGCTCATTCAGCGCCTCGAAGCTGACATTCACCAACGTCGCGAGGCAACGCCACGGTCAAGCGTGGAGAGGGCGTTTACCGCCGGCAACTCAGGTTTGACCCTTGATACCGCGACGCTCGAAAGTCTGGCACTTCTACTTCAGCAGATGCCACGCCCCTCGACTACAGTTACCACTCTGCCAGACCTATCGTCATCGATTGCTTACTTCGATCAGTCTCCAGCACAAAATGTTAATGTCTGGCTCAATGACGTCCGCCGGGTACAGCAGCTTGCCGCATGGGACGACGCCACCACCCGTCTCATTGCCGCAAGTAAACTGAAAGGCACAGCTCGTAATTGGCACCTCGCTTTTGGAAATCACCATTCAACTTGGGAAACATGGAGCGCCGCCCTGAGGGAAACATTTTCATCGGAGCTGACCCTCATCGAATGGCAGGAACGCGTCATAAAGATCAGACAGGGCCCAGGCGAGAGCCTACAAGAGTGCGCTTACGCAAAGCTGCGTGTAGTTGAAAGCTGCCCCGTCACCCTTACCGACGCCCAGAAGATTGATTACCTCCTACAAGGTCTTCAAGAACCACATGTCATTGCTGCCATCGCGGCTAATAGGCCGTTAACAGTGCGTGACTTCATGTCCACGTGCACAAGCCTAGACAAGTGCACTCAACGTGCCCATGACAGGGCAAGCGTAAAGCAACCGCTGCTTCCACAGAAGCCACCCCCTCGTTCATCTCAAAGTGGCAATTCCGGACGTCAGCAATATAACTTCCAGCCACCAGCTACGCCAACAGCTACAACAGCCCAGCCAAGACAGCGCATTTCCGAGTTGCCCAAGGAGCAACAGGAACGAAGATACGAAGCCATTTCTGCACAGTATGGGGCCCCAGCATTCCGGAGCGGCCAAGACATCGCACAAGCAACTTGTTACAAGTGCAAAGAGTTAGGGCATTTGGCGTCGGCATGTCCCTCGCGTAGCAACAGGGCACCACCGTCAACCATCCCTGATGCCCAACAGCCACGGGCCTTTCACAGTATGCCTGAAAAACTTGAAGGCTCCCAACATCAATGTCCATTTTTCACGGCGGCTATTGCAGGAGTCGGAGAACATGAAGCATATCCGGACTCTGGCTCGAACGTGACATTGATTTCTAAAGCCATCCTACCTTCCGCAATGAACTTGCCATGGACTAATTTCCCTCTTGCCGTCGTTGGAGGTGGTACAGCGCTACCAGTTGGGTCCGCCCTCCTTAAGATAACTATTGGCCCTATCACTGGTGTGGTTGAGGCAGCAGTTTTGGAGAACAACGTCCTACCCCTTATTCTGGGTGAAGACTGGTTTTTGGCAGCGCGAGCCCGCTTGATCTTCCAGCCACCAGAGCCCACTCAGCTACAACATCTAGCCACGGGTGTAATGATTCTAGCCACTCAGCGTCTGGTCCCGCGAATGGCCAATGCCGTCATTTTAGCCCGCTCAAAACTTTTTGCGCCGGCAGAAGCAACGTTACAAGACTGTCTACAACGAGAACCCTTACCTTCGCCAGAAGAGCCTCCCTGGCAAGTTCTGGCGGCGAAGACAGTGCCGCTGGAAAGCAGCGCTGCCACACAAGTCTGCACTACGGTGCCTGTGACCATCCACCCCGAACTTCCACCAGCCAGCCTAGGCAGCCAGCTCTCGCCTGAACAGCAGTCTGTCATTGCTGACATACTGGCCAAGAACAATGCAGTCTTTTCTCGGCATGAAGATGACATTGGTCACTTTACTGACACTCAACATCGCATTGATTTGCTGCCCAATACCGTGCCGTACAGCCGCAGCCCTTACAGATATACGCTAGAAGACAGGCAGTTCCTCGAAAGGCAAATTAAAAAGCTTCTTGCTCAAAATATCATCCTCCCTGCATCTGGCCCGTGGGCATTCCCAGTCGTTGTGGTGTCTCGCAGTGGAAAGAAACGCTTGTGTGTGAATTACATTCCACTTAATGAAAGTACGATCAAGGTTGTGCACCCCCTACCTCTGGTGGATGACATCATTCAGGACATCGCTGGCTGCGCCTACTTCGCCACAATGGACATTAAGTGCGCCTACTGGCAAGTCAGCCTGAGACCCCAGGACTATGAGAAAACCGCATTCATCACCCACCACGGAACTTACATGTGGACCCGAATGCCATTCGGATTAAAGAATGCACCGTCCACATTTCAGCGAGCCATGCAACTGGTATTCCAAGACCTTCAGCCTCACCCGGATAAAAGCGGCATACGAGTATATCTCGATGACATCCTTATCTATGCAGAGTCATTCGCCACATTCGCAGACTTGATGGAAGAGGCCCTCCAGTTGCTGCATACCAGTGGACTTAAGGCCTCACTTGAGAAATGTTCCTTCGGTCTCGCTTGCATCAAATTTCTTGGGTTCATCATTTCAAGCGAAGGCCATCGCCCGGATCCAGAAAGAGCAGCTGCCATGTACCGTATCGCAACTCCCCGAAACCAAAAGGAAGCCCTTTCCTGGATACAGACAGCCAGCTTTTACCGTCGATTCATCAAGGGCTTCGCTAAAGTGGTAGCCCCTCTTCAAGCCCTTGTCAAGTCGTCCACATTTCTGTGGTCCCCAGAATGCGAAAGTGCCTTCCAAGCTATTCGCTTAGCCCTTACAAAGCCACCGCTACTTGCTCATTTCAATCAATATGCAGCAACAACAGTAACCACTGATGCTTCTGGTGAAGCCATAGGAGCAGTGTTGTCACAATTTCAGGATGGCAAAGAACGTGTTATTGCCTATGCTAGCCGATCCCTGACGCTAGACGAACGCAAGCTTCACAGTAACGTGTGGGAAGGCATCGCAGTACATTGGGCAATAACAGTGAAATTTCGTCAGTATCTAATCGGAATCAAGTTCGTCCTAGTTACAGATAACTGGACTGTTGCTTGCTTGGCGAAGTGTGTGAAACCATCTCGCAGATTTACTTCCATGCTCATGGACTTGGTTGAATTTGACTTCTCGGTCAGACATTTGCCTGGACGGCAGAATGTTGTAGCTGACCATTTGTCTAGACTTTCGTGTGCAGTCACACACTCCGCTCAAGCGCTGGTTACCGCTCAAGAAAAAGACCCCGAATGCAGTGCAATTCTTCAAAGCCTTGCTAATGGAGATGCCCCGGCCGAGTTCAACCTAATCGACAACGTGCTATACCATCGGACACCTTCAGGAACATATGCTGTTGTAGCGCCATCGTCATTGCGTCCCGCCATTCTCCAGGCACTACATGATGGTGCAGGTCACTTCGACGTCAAGCGGACTTTACACAAAGTGCAAGACCGCTACTGGTGGCCAGGTATGGAAAAGACAGTCAAGAGCTACGTGTCATCCTGCCAATGCTGCCAGCAGTATAACCGTCCAACCTCAAGAAGTGTTGGTTTTCTTGGCAAAATGCCAACTTCAGATGTTCCATTCTCGAGCATTGCTATCGACCACATGACTATGCCTCCCAGCAACTCATCACGGTACATACTGAATGTGATTGATTTTGCAACTCGCTTTATTGCTCCAGGGGCCGTTCCGTCAACCTCGGCACGCGAAGTTATTCAGACTTTGCATAAAGTATTTTATTGCTATGGTGCACCTGACCACTGTCTCTCAGACCATGGGTCGGCCTTTGAGTCGACAGAGTTCAAGCGGTTCATGCATTTACATAACGTTGAGCTGCACTATTCAACAGCCTACCGACCTGAAGGGAATGGCCTCGTTGAACGAAGCAATGGCACATTACTTACAGTATTACGGAAAATATGTGCTTTGGAACCTTTATCATGGCCTGCAAAGCTCCATGAAGCAGCCTTTGCGGTTAACACTTCGGTGAATTCGAGCACCAGCTTTTCGCCATTCCAGTTACTCTTCAGCTACGTGCCTAAGGTTCCTCTCCAGCAACAACGGTCGCTCCAACAAACCGGCCTTGTTGAGCGCGTCCTTGATGTAACAGCGCAACGTTCAGAGGCATCTGCCAATTCAGAAGCAGCTCAAGCCACCCGCAAACGCCACTATGATAGTACCCATCGCTCTCATAGCTTCACAGTAGGTGACCTAGTATGGATCAAACGTCAAGCGCCAGCGCCCCACGAGAAAATGGCACCGCGCTTTAGAGGGCTCTACCGTCTCACTGAGCAGTTGACTGCATCCACATTCAAGGCTTTGCGTGTGTCAGGAATGACAGCTCGCCTGCTTAACCAGCCAAGAACTGTGCATGTTTCGCAAATTAAGTTGTATGTGCCTCCGTCATCTCCTGTGGCACACCTTTCGTCCAGCCTTGAAGGAGAAACATCCGTCACTACAGTCCCTGATGACGAAACTGCCATCCACCAAACACAGCCTCAGCGCCAACAGCGTGTGCGCCACCTTCCCCGTCACTTGCGAGACTTCGTGCTTGAGTGACTATATGGACGCCAAGTTAGACCAAGGGACTTGGTCATCCGGACGGGGGTGGAATGTGAGTGACGCGATGGGGCTTGGTCAGTTGGTGTGGGCTGCTACAGATGGCGCAACGTGACCTGCGCAACAAGTAGCCGCACCGACATCGTCACCTACCTAGTCCTGATTCCGTTTCCGGGAGCCTCGCTTGTTTTTGCTGTTTGCCCGCGATGGGCGTCAGTCAAGCCATTGCCGCTGGAGTGATCAGTCGGTGTGTTCAATGTAACCTTAACCCGCATTAAACCGTTACCCTACTATGCGAGTCTTCCTGCGTTCAGCCCAAGCCTCACAGTACACGAGACTTTGAAACAAAAATTACTGGTGTCCAAAATCGCTTAGATTTACTCGAAGAAAAATTTCACAACGTCGACCACATAACGGAATAATATATCTGAGACGTACACGTCGAGATAGACAGTACAACCTTTCGTTTGGAAGCGCTCGACTTACGCGTCGTTGACTTTGAAGATAGATCGCGCCGTGATGGCCTAATATTTCGCGGTATCCCTGACACCAAAGAATCACGGCAAGAAACCGAGACCAAGTTAATATCAACGATTAAATCATTCTGCGATGCAGTTCCAGATCACGCACTACATGCACATCGCCTCGGCCCTTTCGATCCTAACAAGTGTCGCCCCATAGTTGCAAAGTTTTCACATTGGAAAACTCGGGAGAAACTGTTCTCGCTGCGCGAACAATTCAAACAAAATAACCTTACAATAAGCGAAGACTTCTCCGTTCCCACCCGCGTTGCTCGCAAAAATTTAATCGAGTTCGGTACCAGTCACCCCGGTTCCCCCAAATTTACACTCGACTACAATAACTTATTTCTGAACAATAGATGCTATATTTACGACGCGTATACTGAGAGCGTCCGTGAAAGAGCGCAGACTGCATCTGACACATTACAGAATGATTCGGTTCCACTAAGTGCGTTACAATAGGGAAGCGTATGGGGTAGTGGCCTAACATTACAAAGAGCTTTACCTTACTTGCCTATTCTTTTTACAAATATCAGAAGTGTTGTGAATAAATGTACTTCTTTATCTTCGGTAATCGACACGTGCGATGCAAAAATTATTGCCTTGACAGAAACTTGGCTCCTGCACAAGTGCGCGATTATGATATAGTCTCTGTGGCGCCGGCAGCTTCGCTATGTACCTCTGTGACCGATCTGCACGTCGAGGAGGAGGCGTCCTTCTCGGACTTTGTAAAGCTTTTGCATCATTTCATATAACTATTAACACTGAACTTGAAAGCACGTGGGCTTGCCTAACTCTCAGTCACACAAAGATAATCCTCAGCGTTTGCTACCGCTCACCCTTTTCATCTGCCACTTTCACTGAATAGTTACACAATGCTATTAGTCTAATTTTTTTGGCGTTTCCCCACAACACCATTATTCTTGCGCGGCGATTTTAATTTTCCAAATTTAGTATAGAATACGCATACACCCACCATAAAGCCTTTTTCTGTTCAGGCTAAAGATTACTGTAAACTGTGTTTCCTGTTTTCATTTTCCCAACTTGTGTCTCAGCCTACCAGATCATCAATCAACACCGCAAGCCCGCTTGATTTATTCCTAACGAATGTATCAGAACTTGTTTCTTCTATAACACACCTACCTGGTATTAGTGACCACTCCTTACTAAAATACAGTTTAAAAGTCTGTTTCCAAAAAAGACAAAAGTCATGAAAGTTATGCGCTATTACAAGAAAGCCAACTTTGAAGCCATTCAAAATAAATTATCGTCATTTATTCAAACTTTTTTTGTTTAATTTGAGCACCGTTTGGTCCAGTGAAATCGGGGTACATTTGAAGACCACGTACACCTATTAACTGAGATGTTCATTCCTAATCGCGTCATATATCACTTCTAATCCGCAATCCCCTTGGTACATTTATCGCGCCTATATAACAGAAAAAAAACGTCTCTATCGCTTAACTAAATCATCTACAAAAAAAAAAACAACTTCGGAAACCTATAACGCTGCCAATCATGTGCACTTAACTGCACTAAGGAATGCTAAAGACAATTCCTTATCCCACACATTAGCTGACATGCTTACGACAGATATCAGAAAGTTTTGGCGCGTCATTAACCCGTCTTCTGATAGCTCTATCACCTTGACAGACGGGTCATGTGAAGGTATTACAAGTGAAGCTTGCGCAAACATTCTGAATGAATCATTTGCAAGTAATTTTTGCACTTCATTGAACGTTGATCCAGCACACACAGAACACTACAACTATCTTACTATGCAACCCATAGCTTTTGACTTCCCTGGTATTGCTAGGCTAATTGATAAGTTGCCTTTAAACTCAGCTCCCGGTTATGATACTATTAATAGTAAATTTTTAAAAGCACTAACATATTCAGTTTTGTAATACTTGCTAAAATTGTCCAACAATCAGTAAAAACTTGTGTTCTGTCTGCTCAATGGAAAATAGGGTGCGTGGTTCCGTTGCATAAATCTGGTAACAAAATCTCACCCCTAGATTACCGCCCTATTTAGCTTACGAGCACCTGTTGCAAACATCTTGAACTTGTGATATTTACTGATCTCGTTAACTTTCTTGACTCGAAATCATTTTTCACCTCAGCTCAACATGGTTTTTGCAAAACATTCTCATGTGAAACCCAACTAATATCTTTCACTCATAGATTACACTGTATTTTAGATCGTGCTTCCTGTGCCGACTGTGTATTTTTAGACTTCAGCAAAGCGTTCGACAAGGTTTGCCGCAAACTTCTGCTATTCAAGCTGACTCTTTTAAACCTTGACAGTAACCTGCTGAAATGGATTGTGTGTTTTCTTACTAACCGTCATCAATTTGTTACTGCAAATGCGAGAACACCCGTGTACTTAGATTTAGGTGCATGTTAAAGAACCCCGCGTGGTTCTTTAACAGCGTGGTCCGGAGTCCCTCACTACGGCGTGCCTCATGATCAGAAAGTGGTTTTGGCACTTAAAACCCCATAATTGAATTGAATCAATTTGTTACTGCGAATATATATGATTCATCACTGACCGACGTTCGTTCTGGTATGCCTCAGGGATCAGCACTAGGGCCCCTACTTTTCCTGATTTATATTAATGAACTAACTTCTTCACTGACATCCCACATTGAATTCTTTGCTGACGATTACGTGATATATCGTGAAATAATTACTAACAACGACACTAATGCTCTTCAGTATAACTTGCACTATGTGATTGATTGGTGTAACACTTGGCTAATGGAGCTTAATATTAATAAATGTAAAGTTATGCGTGTGCAGAGGAACACCAGTACTCTTCCTGCTTACTATCTAACAATTATTCCTTTAGAACCCATTAAATCGTACAAATACTTAGTAATTCATATAACAGCAACAGTAACCTGGAACCTTCACACTGAGTACATAATAAGTAATGCTAATAGCATGCTCGGTTACTTACGCCACAAGTTACCACCATCGTTAAAATTATTACTTTACCAGTCATTAGTGCTTCCCAAATTAGCACACGCTGCAGCTGTGTGGCACCCCGTACCATGAAAACCTTAGTTTTTCACTCGAGCTTGTCCAAAATAATTCAGTCCGATTCATATTTTCAAATTGTAACCGTACCGCCAGCGTAACATCAATGAAGGACAATCTATCTCTTCCATCACTTGCATCTCGTAGACCAATAGCACGTTTGACACTGTTTCACAAATTCTATTACCATTTCTACCTTCACAGTAACTTCATTTCTCAGCATCATTACCTGTCGAGCCGCATTGATCATCGGCATAAGGTTGGAATTCAAACAGGCAATACTAACACTTTCAGTCAATCTTTTTTTTTGCCAGATCATCACGGCAGTGGAACTACCTTCCCTGTGAAATAGTATCTATTGTGGACAACAAACTCTTTCATAAGGCATTAGCTAACATTGTATTATTAGGAATTATTAATATGTTATTTCATTTGCTTGCCCTACTCGCAAACGACTAAGGACGACACTGGTTAACCTTATACTAACAGGAATTATCAAGGTACTATTTTGTTTACATTATGTGTCGTACTTCTCTATTTTCCGTATTTCATAGTTATGCTTCCCTTTTTCCTATCCCTTCTGCCATGCCTTTGGCCCTTGAGGATATCATCAATAAAAATTACTAATAAAAAAGAGCGGGTCCACTCGCACGAAAGCCGTGCAGAACTAGCGACCTTTAAGCATAGTGGTGTCGCCTACGCGAAAACATTGTGAGCAGCCAGCTGCAACTGTAGGCAGTCTTGAATACTTTATTAGTCCGTACTCTTTGCAAAACAACGCATTCGCTTATTCGGGGGTTGTAGGATGCGTGCCTTTAAAGTACGATATCAAAGACAAGCTGGCAAACGCTCGTGTTATTTTGAATCGCGACAGATATCCCTTCACATAAGTTCACAGGAACTGCATGAATAAGTAAGGTATGGCTGAAGCCGCTGACGAAAGGTCAGGAAGCGTATGCTTCTTAGTCGCTCAGAAGCTATCATGTAAAATTGTTTTCCGCTATAGGTTGCAAGCTCCAGTTGTAGGTAGTATCGAATTTTTTAGTGGTCTGTACTCTTCGCGAAAGGACGCATCAAGTCTGCTATTGTTCGCGGGTTATAGGACGCGTATATTAAAGCTACGGTATCAAACACACCGTGGCAAACATTTGTGTTGTTCTGAATCAGAATACAGGTACCGTCCCCTTTGTTCACAGAATCGAAATGGATCAATAAAATATTGCTCGAAACCGACGGCAAAAGGTCACGAAGCCTAAGCTGCTTGGTCGCTCAGAATCAATCGCGCAAATTTTTTTAACCTTTTCTGGCTATAAACCGGGACATCGCCCACCACATTCATTTATTAATTTACTTCCTGCGCAGGAAAGGGTAATGTGTGGGCATTCGAAGGGAGGAGATCTTCTTAGCCAGCGACATTTCTGCAATAAAGTAACCTGACATGCAAATAAGACAAGCTTGCAAAATGTAAGAAAATGAGAGCATTTATTTCTTCATTTTTTTGAAGCCCAACTCCTCTTGGCGTAGCAACAAATTAAACGTACGGTGACTCCAAGAGAAAATTCGCTGCTTCGACGTGAGACATGGAGGGCATTAGTTGTCTGGTGTCGAGAGAAAAAGAATGGCGATGGCAACATTTTCTTGTTTTCTTGAGACGTCACAGATTTGCAATATCTTTTTTCCCCCATTTAGATGGTCTTAGACTGTGTTCTTATTGGATGATCTTGTTTACTGCAGAAAGCCCGCCTGCTTGGTACTCGGACTACACATATATTAAATAATATCAATAAAGTGTGATAAGATCACTTTTTATAAATTTCCCAGCGATAAGACCTCACTCTTTCTTTGTGGGAATTGCAGCCTTCGAAGTGTCGTGTTTACGTCGCCTTTTTTATTTCAGAGAGCGAGCGTCTAGTAGGTGTGGGTAATGAAATGTATTATGCAGCCTGCTTTCTTTGGTTTTTTAAAAAATTTTTGTGTGTGAACAGAGCAAATGCTTGGTTGGCACATAGAGCCCGATTTCATGCCATCCATATTTTTTCTCTCCTAGTCGTTACCAAAGGAAAGCAAGATGCCAGGATGTTTGGTTAGGTGAGTTTCCAGTATATCTTTCTTTTACTTTGTGCGAGTTGCGGCTAACGAGTGTTTCGCTAAAACACATCAGAGGTATTGCTTAAGGAACTTCATCAGTTTTTCCGTCATACGCCACTCAACTAAGAACACACAGATAGGAAAATAAAAGCACCGAAGACGGATGCCTGGTGCTGACAGGTTTCAAAGGATAACAGTACTTCTCAGCTCTTCGGGACTGCGAATTTAATCGAACAGTCGGCAAAAATAGCTCAGTGAGGTGGGAACAAGAGTCCGGATCCGAGCTAGTTGGTACGCCATCATTTTCTTTAAGGCAGGTCAAGAGCACAAAGACACGGACAGCGAAAAGAAGACAAACAAGACAAACAAGTGCCTTGCTTCTCTTTTTTTGTCGTCAGTGTCTTTGTGGGCTTGACCTGCCTTAAAGAAAATGAGCTGTGAAAGCATGATTGAGTCAGTATTTGAAAGCGCAAAAACATTCCCAAGACGTAGAAGAAAGAAGGTGTGTAAGTGAAGAGGCAGAGGGAGCAAAGCCCACGAAACAAGAAGAAAGGTTTCCAATTTCATTCGTACATTGTTTCGGATGAACGTGTCACAAAATTGTGAAGCCGGAATGGACCAACAAAAAGTTATAACATAACCAGAAAACTCGCCAACAATGCCTTTCGCCTATAGCATGGTTCGCGTTTTGTGACTCAAACTTATGGTTAACTTCACTGTCTTTCTGTTTTCACTCGTTCGCTAACACAGCGATGTTATAGTGGATGGTGTTGCGGCGACGAAACGTTTTTCTAAAGTTACCTTGAAGCCATTATCTGAAACAGACATTACCCGACGCATAAAGGCTTACATTCTGGCCCGCACTGAGCTGCGACTACACGTAAAAGGCCATTCTCATTAGTCTAGCAACCACAAAGGTTACTTGGCAAATCTGTCGCCATATTTACAAAGGTGCTTCTGCGCAAATGCGATTCTTATAGAATGTGGTCAATCATGAAAGCTGACAAAGAACAGGCGTCCCTCCAGCAATAAGCGTTGTCCAAGAGCCAGTTTTTCCTGCTCGTAGAGAAGAAAAATGATTGCTCAAAGACCATTCATTGCTTCTTAAGGCAAAACGAATAAATAACTTATGCAGGAGATGTAAGCATGAAATGCTCCTTTTTACATTGTTGTTTACTTTGATAAAACAATCACCCGATTTCTATCGTCATATTTCCAACATATGACAGTCACTGCAGCAATCACACTTTTGTTAGGCAGGAACACTCATTTGAACTCCATTCGGGTTCGAATGATTGTGCTTAACTAATTTACGTTCGCTTAGAGCTCTAGCAAATAGCTTCCATTGTGAGCGAGAAGGAGCTGAAAGAACCAATCGCTCGATTTTGTTAACAGCTCAGTAACATTTCAAGCGTGCAATATAGTGAATGTTGCTAACTTGGTTGACGTCAAAACAAGCACATCAGGTTGTTCTCGCCATCCATCATTCCAGAAGAGACTTGCTTTTTAAGTTGACAACGATTGATTAGTCGAAAAGAACAAAACGTGAGAACTGTTGAACGGAGAATCTGAGTAATAGAGATTATAATGATAAGTCCTCGACCATAGGCTCCAGGTTAAATGACTTCCTGCGCTGCCGGCGATAGTGTAATTTTTTTTTTCGTTTCTTTTGTGTCAGGATGCATTACAAGATGTCAGTCTATATACGTTAGTTTCTATACCTGATCGGTTCAGCCAACGCCACCTTTATAAAGCAGAGTTTCGAGGGTCCGACTCTGATAGCATAAGAGATAGATTGCCCTGGTATTGGAACCTACGCTGCCCGCAAGAAGAAAAAAAAAGTAGTTCAAATTATTCATTGGCCTCTTTCTTGCAATTTGTGGGCTCTCTGCCTTCCTGCGGGAAATCACAGCTCCAAGTGTGATGGCCCGTTGATTTGGAGGTGCTCGAAGGGAACCTTCGAAGGTTGCTTTCGGTTAAAAGGCATCACGCATTGCCAATTATGAAATGCCAAATGAAATTATCAAGTACTCTGTATAGAGATCGATTGAGCTTACTTGTGATTGCGGAAGTATGCTCTATCAATGCCTCTACAGGGTATAGGAAGATTTACCTACCGTTTAAAGCGCGCAGTAAGTGTTGGCCAAAAGAAAACAGAGCAACAACTGCACCGGTGGCTACAACTTGAGAAATGAATTCAATATGCAAAATACCTACCATATCACTCTCGCGTGTGGAAATAGATGCCTTTCTATCAATTTTTCAATTTAGAAATTGTCTTCATGATTGTTTCGTAGACAGCTACGTCGTTAAGTGAAAATAGTTGTTGCACACTCGCTGCATTTAGTTTGGGCTATCGTTCACACGTTATTTCAGAATTTAGTAATGCGCGAGTGGTACGATGAGAAAGCATGCGGTGATCCAGGATAGAGCAACGACTAGATGCAGTTGTGTTAGGTTGGTCGCGCAATATGGTGTATGAGACGTGACGCGTTGCAGTGTTTCTTCTTGATTGTTTGCTGTTTTTGTTGCGATAGAAATTATATGGACACTGAAAACGTATTTCTGTCGTCGGTGTCGCCGTCACCCCCCGTGAGGTTCCGTATAAAATCTTAGGGCGATAACTACGTCACCGCAAGTCCTACGCTGTAGGTGCGAGGGAAAGCATGTGAGGGAAACCAACGATTGCGGGCCAATCTCGCCCGCGCGGAGCGGACGAATGCGAAGAAGAAGCGCGCTGCCTTCTCTTGTGCGTGAGGCAGCCAACGTTGCGAGTCGCCGGGGTGAAGGAAGGGAGGGAAGGGCGCGGCATGTCTCTGGTTGCAACTGCGCATAGGGCGGCTGCGCACGGTCTTTAGGCCGTATCTTGAGAGTAATCTGTGTTAGGGGTAGAGTCTCGGTACGTAGGCGGCTCGTAGTATTGTGCGTGTTGTGTGTCCTCGGCGCTTGCTTTGCGTTGTAGCGATACACAGCGTGAACGTTACTTCGCTCGCTCCTGCTGCCGCATTTCCTCATGTCAGCGTTTTGACAGCGAGTGTGTCTAGTCATCGAATGTGGCGTGTTCATGTTTTCTGAGCCCTCCGACACCATGCTTATTAATTTAGTTAGAAAGCGAATGTTCAGAAGTTGGCATGGCCTATAAGAGTGCCATCCTTACTTGTACTGCTGTGTGCTGATTTGCTATTGCAATCGACGCTTCGAGCGAGACTGCGTCTTTATTTTTCTAATTTCTATTTTCTGCCCCTTTTGTCATTTCTTAGGTAGATGGAGGTACTGTTGCTTTTGGAAAATAATTGGTTTGAGCTTTCTTTTCTGTATATGTGTAGTAGTTATACAGGATAGTTTAAGGCAATACAGGTCTAACATAAAAGGTCATTAGGGTACCGAACGTTCATGTTTGCATAGAAGTTCTTAGCCGAGGTGGCCATACTTTGCTGCCAATAAAGTAACTTTCGGAAGAATATCAAACAAAGATTGGTCATTACTTCCTTTTATTAGAACCTAGGGGACAATACGACGTCGAGAGTGAACCTCTCCGGACAGCATTGAACGAGCTGGACTCTAGAGCATTTTCGGTGATGAAGATCCTTCGACCATGGCCATACTCGTCGATGGTACAGAAAGCCACGAAAGCGCTGCTGAAATACCTCCAGTCGACAGGTCTTGGCAACCGTGTGTAGACTCGGTACGAACCTTCAAGTGTACGCGAAACTGTGCTCTCCCTTTCTTCGATCCCCATAACCTTTTCCCCAGCACAGGGTGGTAAAGCGGACATGTGTCTGCTTAGCCTCGTTGCGATCCCTGTCTTCTATTTCTCTCTCTCTCCCGGGGTCAATGTTTGTGCGTGAGATTTGGAGACAGTAAACTTTATTGCAGCCCCATTTTGTCTTTTGAATCTTGAAACTCCCACCTGATCAGAGATATCCAACATCGAATTTCAACGTTGATAAAAGCAATAGTGACGGTGAGGGCGCCAGAAGTGCAGAAGAAGCAGTCTCATTATCGTGGATAAGACGGAAACGGCCCTTCGCACAGCTGTCAGCAGCCATTTCCCGAAAAAGCACCTTTTGCTTTCGGGAGACCGTGCAGGAAGAAACGGGTTATAAAACCGAGGCGTACTAGGCATAACAGCTTCGCGCTTCTCAATTAGCTGGAGTGCTTTGTTCTGAAGGGAGAGAATAGACGGGGAGAGGGAGAAATGAATGCAACAACGAGGGGCATGCGTGACCTTAAAGCACCTCGTATTTATTTGTGTGGCATGCATTTGCGACGTATGTTCTAATTCACTAGGATGCAAATAAAAAAGGAGCAGTAAAATATTGCGGAAGAACCCATCTCCCGCATACTGTCAACGGTAATGGGATTAGCATTCAAGCAATGTAGCAAAACACCGTTTTCTGAAGTTACGTTTATTAACAAATCTAGCAGTCATTCTGAGATTTCCTTTGCTTTGGATATGTGCTCATGTTCCAGTATCGCCCCACTTTGCTTGCTCCACTCATTTGCCAAAATTGCCCTTGAGCATGGTGGCATGACGACTATTGCACGGCGTAGACGCTATGACGATGATTGACTAACGAAGAAATGACGTCGATGGAACGACAAAGACGATATGATGACGACGACACGACGACACTTATATGACGAATCTTGAATGATGAAAATGGTGTAACGACGACCGTGTCACGGCAACATGAGTACAACAGGAGAAAGATGAGTTATCAGGGCGATAGTGTAACAACAACCAGTGATGAAGGTGGAATGACGACGACGGCACGATGGCATGATGACAGCGGTATGACGACGGGTGCATGATAACATCGGTGTGACGAGGACGTAATGATGGTGATGAGAGTAAAATGGCGTCATAATTACAATTTGATGACGACAGGAAGATCGCGATACACTGACGAAGACCTAATGAAGTAGATGTACAGATGAAGGTAGTATGGCGACAACATGACAACCATGAGGTGACATTACGTTATTGATGACGATGCTCAAACGACAGAGAGACGACGACGGCATAACAACAGTGTACGACGATGGCTGTGTGAACGCAATGGCGTGATGATGACGGCATGGCGAGAGTCAGATGTGTCGAAGTTAGAATGATGACGATAACAATGTTATGGTATAACGACGATGGTATGACAATAAATGCGCGATGATGACTGTATGACGACGACAGCATGATAAAGGTATGAGGACAATGAGATGACAAGTGTATGATGACATATGTGTGACGACGGCTATGTCATGCAGCTTTTATGATGAGAATGACACGAGAAGATTCGGACGACGAAGCTGGACGGGCGAATATGCCACGACCACGACGACATAAAGATGGTGGCCTGACAATGGCTGCATATTCCCAAGTTCAGGAAGGTGCATGATTGCGACAGAATGACGAGCATTGATGTCGTCGGAATCACGGATGCAGTATGACGACCATGGCATGACGACAATGCAATGACATTTCTGAGGCGATGAAGATGGTAAAATTACAGTAAGATAACGACGGAATGAGGATAACTTTGTGACGATGACGGTATGACGAAAGTATGATGAAGTTGGAATGGTGACGGCGGAATGAAGGCGACGGCTTCACAGCGATTGTATGACAGCGAATACGTGACGACTTTATGACGACGACACAGTCATGGAGATGGCACGACAATGGCATGAGGGAAATGGAATGAGAAGGGTATGAAAGCAATGACGTGACGACAACTGTAACGCGAAACCTCTTAGATGATCATGGCATATCAACGACGAAATCACGAGAATCCCATGGCGAAGCTCGATTGAACATGATGGAATAACCGCGGAAGCACACGAAGGAATAGTGAGAACGAATGCATGGCTACTGTTATCATACATGCCTTTTCATTATCTATGAAAGCCATATAGCCAGGTTGATTGTACTGCCTCGATTGCCTGAGTGATGGCATGGATGTGATGCATTAAGGAATATCCCTTTCCGAAGCCAGCCTGTTCTTTCGGTTGATTGAAATGACGTATTGCCCTGATTGTATTGGAAATTATCGTGGTGAATCTATTAAAGAATACTGAAAGAAATGTATTGAGCCTATATTTCACTTCTTTAATGTCTCCCTTCTTGTGCATTAGTATTGTCGCAGCACTGCGCAACTGAGGCAGAGAAAGAAGAAGTAGAGTGTGCGCGCGTGATCTCGGGGTACTCCGCGCCGGCTGGGCCTGACCTGTAGCTTCCCTCTCGGTTCTCGTTTCACCCTGTAAATAAACATCATTCGTAACAGTATAATGTTGGCATTCTTGCAGCTTTCTGGTACACTTGAAATTGTGAGGCATTGCTTATAGAGAGCCGCAAGCTCTTAAAACATAATATCTCCTTTATCATTGATTAAGTCGACTGTTATTGCGTGTTCGCCTGCCTCTTTTCCCCTGGGCAACCCACATCAATGCAAATAAAGCGTTGCATTGGAATCTCAAAAAGCACACCTCTCTTCTCGCTTCTCAGCGTCTTTTCTTTCTTTTTTTCCTTTTTGTGTGGGGAGAAGTGGCACCCTAAAAGTTATTTACCTTGCACCAAAGTATAGAGCCTAGGTATGCAGGCTTCTACGTCTGGGCGTGTGGGGCACCCAGCAAGGCAATCAATCTGTCGATGGGTTCCCGGAAGTGAAAGACCGCCTCCGATGATCAAGTCAGCACTGGGCCTTTCGTGCATATCATTGCCTGACTTGCTGCACATCATACCAAGGTCATGACTCCTGAAGTCCGCTTCTATACTCGACTGTTTCAACCTGTTGCGCCTTTCACTCAGACTGGCCCCGTCATTCAAGTAGACCATTTAATTTGGAAGTCTGCGTGCAAGATTAATGCTTCCATGTAGGTTCTGTACACCTAATGGATGGCTAGCGCCATCGAGCGCTCGGATTTGTACCGCAAGAAAATCAATTTGTGGCCTCCAAGACTAGCAATTGCACGTTTCGCCGATCACCAAGCGCTTCGTTCAGCTTGCCTTTGGTTCTGACAGGCGGCGTCAGTAGTAACTTATGAAATGAAAACATCGTCAAAATTCACCAGCGCACGCTGCCAAAAAAAGAAATCGCGTGCATGAGAGTACACTTCAGTCCGATACCATTACCGCATACATGTTGATATTTTACGGATCTTTATACAAAATAGTTTTCAGCAACATATCAATTACATAATTCCCTCTGCCATCGGGGGATTAGGAAATTGCCGGCGTGAATGCTTGGCTTAGGAACCGCGAAAGGAGTGTATCCTACGGCGAAATAATTTACTGTCTTAAAAAAAATGTGCGGATTCTGCGCGCTGTGGTAACGGGTTTATGCAAAGATGTCATTGCTGTTCGCGTAGAACACTATTCTTTCAGGTTTAGCGACCATTTCTAAGTATACAACACAGGCTCACGTTAGACACATGTTCACCAGTAACCTCTTGGTTTAAGCTAAACCTGTGGTTCTTGACCACGCGCTTCGCACGCGTGGCAACGATAGAATGATCCCGACGGCATGATGATGACGGCATCAAGACAATGGGATGGCGGAGGTGTAATGGCGACAGCAGCACGACAGCATTGGAATCATTAGGACAGCGCGAAGACGATGAAACGTCGATAAAGGCATGACTATGACTGTGCGATCACAACACAAGACGACTATGGCTTGACGTGATGACATTGTCACAAGAGTCACGGCCACAGAACAATAACAGCAGAAGAATGACTAGGACATCAAAACCAAGTAATAATAACACTAGTAGGAAGGCAATCAATCCCGACGACGGCATGACGAAGGCGTGGGGCCAATCCTAAAGACTAGCTGCCATCGTCCGAAACATGAAGGGAGACGCAAAAAAAAAGCTTAGGCTTAAAAACATGTTCAAGCGTTCTGAGTGCGCGAAGTGGCCGTTTATGCGTACCGAAAAGATTAATATCGTTTTACCTTGCAAAGGGTGGCCACAGTTTAAAAGCAGATGTGTAAAAACAAGGAAAACACGGAATTCGCGCTTTTAAAGCCTAAAATTTATTTCGCTAGAAGAAACAGACTCATTTATTTTTAAAAATTTATTTATTTATTTATTTATTTATTTATTTATTTATTTATTTATTTATTTATTTATTTGTACATACTGCAGACCACATAACGTAGTCCAAGCAGGACGGGCATTGTTTTCAGAAATCACATTGAGTATAAAAGTGAACATACATTGTGTCTTGTATCCTCAGACAAATAAATAGCAAAAATGAACACAATGGCTAAATGTGCACAATGCTACACGATGGCAAGACGATCGCGCTCTGGTATAGAATTCCATTGAGACACTGTGTGCGGGAAAAATGAAAATTTATCAGCATCTGTTTTACGAAATATGGCGTTAAAGCTCTTGGTTGTTGATGTCGTGTATGTCTTGTTGATAGCGGGGATAAATACAATGAAGGATCAATAGCGAATTTCTGGTTAAGGAGAGAATTCAGGAAGTCCAAGTGAGATTGCCTTTTTCTGTACTCAAGGGCGGTATGTTATTGGCTGTCATTGTTCCGACGGATTGTCCACACGACGGAATTTAGAAAAGATAAATCGAACGGCCTTTCTTTGAATTCTTTCGAGATTATCAATGTAATGTTTTGTGTAAGGGTCCCATACAATGCTTGCATATTCTTGCTTTGGTCTGATGTATGATTGATAGAGTAGAAGTTTTACATTTGGTGGTGAATTAAGAAGCTCGCGTCTTAAGAAACACAACTTTCTGAAAGCAGAAGAACAAATATAGTCAACGTGTGAATTCCAGGAGCGGTTAGCAGTGAACGTTACACCTAAATATTTATAGCTATCGACATGGTTAACTGTAGATGAACCTAGGTAGTAAGCATACTGCAAAGAGGATTTTTTTAGTTATTGAAATGGAAACTGTTTTTTGCGCATTTACGGCCATGCCCGACTTGTTGCACCATTGGTATAGGAAATGTGATTTTTGTTTAGTTTTTGTTGATCATTAATGCTGCGAACTTCACGGAATAATATAGAGCCATCTGCGAACAATCGAATTTGAACAGTTGGATCACTTATATGTACGATATCATTTATATAGCACAAAAATAGCAAAGGCCCTAGTACACTGCCTTGGCGCACACCCGACGTGACTGGTAGAAGGAGCGAATTTCGGTCCTCGACTGTGACAAACTACGCCCGATTTCTCAAATATTCAGCCACCAAAGCGACCAACTCCTTCGGAAGACCACTTTTGTTTAGCTTACAGATTGGTTTGTCATGAGGAACTTTATCAAAAGCCTTACAGAAATCTAAAAAAATTGTCTATTTTAATATTATTATCAAGACCTTTGGCAAACTCATGCGTAACAGTGACGAGTTGCGTCACTGTCGAATACTTCTTTCCAAAACCATGCTGAAAACTCGTTAACATGGATTGTTTGTCAAGGAATTTGTAATCTGAGTGGCTATAATATGTTCTATAAGTTTAAGACATGAGGAAGTTAAAGATATCGGTCTGTAATTAGATAGTAATACACTACTTGTTTTTGTTTATGGCCAAACGGAGAATTTTTCCTGTGAATGAAATGAAATGTTTTCACCTCTTCACTATCTTCAGTAGGCTCGTATTCAAGGAAAGACCGAGCTTTACCCCCTCCTTCATTCCTTAAAAGAAACCCCTCGTCCATTTTCGCAAGCACAAGAGCAAAACACGTACCAATAGTAATGCTCCAATTTCTCTCGCGCAAGAAATAGGTGCTTCCTTGCGTGCAAAGAAACTAATTTCCGCAACATAATGTTCATAGGCAAGCATAAACGATGTCGTTAAGGTTTTCGTTGCGACTTGGGCAGAAAAGTGCAGGGCTAGTTTGGCGATTTCTCTTTCCCCTCGATTAAAAGCAGAGGAGTGTGGTTTTTGGAACCGCACAGAGCGACTCAATTGGAACTGAATTGCGAAGTGCCACGAGTGCACGGTCAGCACTGAAAAATACCGGGTGAAATATGCTTTTAGTTCTGTAGCGCTGCACTACAGGTGAGCCTCATACATTCCCTATGTCCCCGATCTCGAGCGCTGCTCTGCAAACCACCGGATACCGGACAACGACAATTCACAGAGCTTGCAAGTTGTCCTAAGATACGTCTCCAAGGGTAACCTCAAGTCTGCGCAGCCCGCCTTTTGATTTTACGTCGAAGATATGAAAATGGCACATGTCCCTGCGCTGAAAGCGGAGTTGAAGATCTGGAAGGCAACATGGCCGAACATGAAAGTAGAAGAGCTACCATGCTACGCGAAGGACGAAATGTGTCAGAAACCTGCTGCTAAAGGTTCGCACACTCCTGAAGCTATTGGCAATGGTCGACACATAGGAGTAAAACCCTATTATCGGAACCTCACTGCTGAAGGGCGGTTTCATCGGCTATATCTAATGCCCATTCACTGGGTGCCAGCTGTCGTCGACCGATTTATGTCCATGTTTACAGAGAAGCTCCGACGTATTTAAATGCGGTGTGAAGCAAATATTCCAACACGGCAGAGAACGACATCGATTAAACTAAAGAGGAACCGTAATGAAGGCAGTGCCGTTGTTACTGTCATACTGTTGGAAGCAAGTATAGGTAGGAGAGGGTTCGGCGTAGTAGAACGGTCGTGCTATTTTCTCAAAGAATAATTCTACGCCTTCTAGTTCTTCAAGCTTAGATATTATCGCAGAGCTTAAAGAAATAATACGTCCAGTAACTATGGTTGAAGTTGAACCCTCATGTACGGCTGTTGTTTCACCATGTTTAAGAATTTTTCGCAAACATGTTAGACATTGAGAGTTTCACTGGTGCGTTAAACCCAAAGCTTTCTCCCAGGAAGGAGGACCAAAGTAAGAAATTATTTGACGCTACCTGACAAATTTACTCGCCTATATTTAATTAACTATACGCCATTTTTGTCATTATATATAAAAGCTCACCCAACATACAAGAAGGCGTAAACATGAAGCGTTTGTTAATGAGTACAAGTGCGAGCAGAAAACAGCGCCTAACGACAGGACTAAGAGAGCGACACAGATCATAGCGCTCACTAGCAAGCAAATAAGTGTCTTTATTCTTTCAGGCAGTATATATATGTACTTTACCGCTATCTCGAGGCACGAAGAACGCAACAAAAACAAACAAGGTTCAGGAAGGAAGAAAAAACTTTAATGCTCTATTTATAGCTTTCTGCGGCTAACAGAGGTCTTCATGTTTCACTGAAGTCTCCGTCGTCTTGACTGGTCGGCGCCCCTATTCCAGAGCAACGCTGAGCCTGGCGATTTTGAGATCGGGTTGTACCAATCGTTTTTGGACTGTGAGCACGCCGCTGGTGAGCAGGCCCTCCCACTGTTCCGCACTGGGTTTTTTTCTTTGTGGAAAGAGAAGTTATTTATGCACTCCCATGTGATGTGATATAGTGTTGGGATGGCCCCACACCATGGGCATGTGTCCCTGTATTGACTGGGAAACATTTTATGCAGGATGCGTAGATTGAACAATGTTCCGGTCTGCAGCCTTCGCCAGCCGACTGCTTCGTGTTGTGTTAAAGATGGGTGGGGTGGTTGATATATTATCATTTTTCCTCGGTGATTATTTAGTATATGCGCGTACGTCGGTTCTACCGTCATAGTGGTATCCGGGTCCATTGACTGTCCCACTGGGTATGTGAGCTCGCGAGCTAGACTGTTGGCCTCTGGTTACCCTCTATTCCGGTGTGACCCGGCACCCAGAAAATCGAATGCAGTATCTTTTCGTTCGGAAGCCCTGCCTCGAGGAGGATTCGCAGCGCCACTTTGTTGATTCTACCTGCCGTGTAACTTCTGCATGTTTCTTTGGAGTATGTGAGTATTATCAAGGATCTATTTCTACGGTAACCCTCCGCTGCTGCTAGAGCCACAGCTGCGTCTTCCCCCTCTGTTACCGTGCAGCTCCTTAGGGTCGCGCTGCTTATCAGCTCTCCCATGTGATCCACGGTCACTGTCGCAACTCTATGTTCTTTGGTGTTGTGGTCCCACGGGTATAGGGCTGCATCGTGTATACCACATTGTTTTTAGTGGCCAGGTGTTTTTCTACGTATTCTGCTTGCGCCTGTCTTCTGGCGGCATGCAGATTCGGGTCCATATTCCTCGGTAGGGGGCTAGCTTTCAGTTTCTGGAGAAAAGAGTCCGGTATGTCAGCCCTCCTATCCTTCGTTGCTTCTATGTTTTTATAGCCTAATCTTTTAAGGAGCGCCCTGCCGGTGGTTGACTGCTGGAGCCTGTGCAGCTGCGCACCCAGTTGTACCTCCTTGAGCTCTTCAAATGTGTTGTGGATACCTAGCTTGAGTAGCTTGTCGTTCGACGTGTTTCTGCGCAGATGCAACGTCGTCTTGTATGTTTTCCTGATGAGAGTCTCGGCTTGTACTCTCTCTTGCTGCGTCATGTTGTGGTACGGGAGTGAGTACGTGACCCTGCTGACCACCAGGCTCCTTACTAGCTTGAAATCAGGGATCATTGGGCCAAAATGAAGAAAAGCTTCAGAGGGCGGCAACATGTATCGAACAATTCGTCAGGGAAAGAGGCTTCGCGTGCTCAACCAAGAAATCAGAAATTCTGAGGTTTGGAAGGAACACAACCAAGGAAAAGAGAGAAGTGTATCTGGAAGGTCAAGTCATACCAGAGAAGGAGATAATACGCATCCTCGGCCCGTGAATCCAGAGCAGCATTCGGTACGGACACACGCTAGGCCTGCTCAAGCAATCGACGGAGCAAGTCAGCAGAATGATCACGAGAGTGTCGCCAAGACGGGCATGAAGGAGGGGGACACGATCAAACAAGGTTCAAAAAACAGCTACAGATATTCAATTCTCACTGCGTTGCAATGAATTCGGCTGCAAGTCGTCTCTTAAAGATGTGACCTACTCGTCGAACTATTACCATGATCGCGCATGTATTATTTCTGAATTCTTTCACGTCCATAATAGCGGCGTTGCATGTGTAAGCCTCCCCGCCATTTCGCTCCTTCTGAAGGAGATAGCCTTCCTGTCTCATTTATTGCAATTTATTGCCCCTGCTGATGCTGAATTTCCGTTGTTTTTTTCTGCTTTGCGATAGTGGTGGAGTACATATATGCTGACTGAAAGAATAAAGACACTTCAGTAATGTAGTTTGTGTCCCTTTCTTCGTCCTCTCGTTTAGCGCGGTTTTTGCTCGTAATCATGAATCCGCCAATTATGATTAATAGCGTGCCACTAGGAGGGGCACAGAACATTATGCCACCTCGAACATATAGCTTGAATTACATGGGTGTTAGATGCTTGCAAATAATTTTAAATTTAGACCAGCTCGTTCTTGTTGAGCATATGGTGTGCCCCAGGCCTGATTAAATCCCGGATTTTAGTGCCAGATGTAGCAGTTGGGAGAACCGCAGCTAGGAAGTACCTAGGAAGCCATTTGTGACCTGCCGTGGTTGCTTAGTGGCTATGGTGTTGGGCTGCTAAGCACGAGATCGCGGGCTTGAATGCCGGCCCCGGGGGCCGCATTTCGATGGGTGCGTAATGGGAAAACGACTGTGCACTTAGATCTGGAAGCAGGCTAAAAAACCCAAGGTGGTCGAAATTTCCAGAGTCCCCCACTACAGCATGCCTCATAATCACATCGTTGTTTTGGCAAGAAAAACCCCATAACTTAAGTAAATTTTTAGCCATTACTGGGTTCATTATTGTTCTTCCTCTATAATTCAAGCTTGTGATGCGCGCTGCGCTCTGCCTGTTCACTTTCTCTTCTAATTTGTAACAAGTTGCTCTAGGACTCGTTTGTCGTAAGTAAACACACAAACACGCATGCATATATATATATATATAGAGAGAGAGAGAGTGAGAGAGTGAGAAAGAAAAGGCTTGGGTGCTCTCCGAAAAGAAAAGTTCAGCCACATGTAGCACTCTTGTAACAAGTGCAGGTGAAAGCCGGCTGCACACCTGGTAATGCGCCGTCTCGCATCGTCGCGTTGCTGCTTGAACAGTTCGGCTTCTCCAACTCGTTTTCAATGCTTAACTGCGGCTCCGCGCACTCATATAGCTTGGTCAGACTCACGCCGATTACGTGTCTCTTCGACTTCATGTTGCATCCTCTCAGCAGGGGATTGAAACGTCTGCTGTTCTGCGTGTTGTATAGGTGATTTCAATGAATATATCCACATTTCGCTTCACTTTGCTGAGTGCTTCTAGCCTCAGCCTTAGGGGGGAATGAGACTTTGAGTAGGCCGCGTGTTTTTTTCTACCACTCGGCTAGACGCCGCGTTTCTGTACGTTGCATCCACAATTCTATTGAATGCAGGCACTGTACGCTTCACTTTGTTGAGTGCTTGTAGTCTCTGCATAACGAGAGGGATGAACCATTGCATTTTTGCTTGCTTCGGGAGGTATAGACCATTGATGATGATTATGATGATGATAGTTCTTGCGCCATCCAACCGGACAACGCGTTTTTTATTTCAATGCTATTTTGGAGTATGAGCCACTGAAGGCTCTCGCCTTAAAATTGCGCCTACGTGCCTCGTCGTTAGTTAATATTTTCTGTGAGAAAAAAAAGAAATAACTGGGCACGCCTACGTGAGGGCTTCCGCATTGATTTAGAATATCTGGGAATTTATTAACGTGCTCCCAATGCACGAGACATACGAACATTTCTGTGCAGCTTTACCAGCCACGTAGGTATAGACAGATTTCTTATGCGCGACCCCCCCCCCCCCAATTGGCTTTAGTTTCTGAATAAGATACAGCTACAGTGAGGACGCCAGGCGCAACGAGTCTGCGCAACGCGCAAGAGAGGGCGCCACTGGTGCAGCGCGATTGAACACCCCGCCGACCACTCGAGTAACATTCTACTGAGAGGCAGGCAATCGATTACTACTATGCACCTAAAATGTTGAAAACTGAGGGAAAACATGCTCTTTCGTGAATTGCAACATCTGCAACAGAGGCTTGAACGCATGGAATCAGACTGCGCGCGAGTTTCATCTGCCTCAGCATTACAAAGAGCTCACGATTGTTCGCGACCATTCATCTTGCCCACATTTCTGCAAGGCCAGCAGAATAAGCTCTAACGCCCACACTGGATAGCCCATGCAGGCAACTGGTTGCCGGCAGTATCTTCCAGGATAACAGCTCCTCCAGCAAGAACACAGCGTTAGCGCCACCGCTAGTAGAAAGTGCAACGGGATGTTGAACTTCGATAACCACCCAAGTCAGCGCTACGTCCTTTTCACGCAAGCGCGGCTGCCACACTCGACCAACTACAATTTCCATAGCAACGAACATAAACGGGGAATAACAGGCGGTCGTCAAGAGTTTTCTTTCTGCGCCGTCACACGTCACATTTACATGGTGAGTTTTCGTCGTATTGTGACGTCAATTGACCGACAGGCGAAGTGGGCACAGAACTAAATGTTTTTCCTTATCGCGGAGGTCTGCTTGTAGAAATGGAATAGAAAGAGGTTGGAATAGTTTTACACTGTAGCGCCCCGCATTGGACTAACTTTACCGTATGGGTTCCCTGTATGTACACACCAGTGCAAAGAAAGAGAGGCAGAACCGAGCAGCTATTATCTGTATCCAACGATCTACAATTTTTCCATGATCGTGTCCATGGTTGCCTCAAAGCCTGGCTGGACATTTATCACCTCATTAACAGCATCACAATAAGTTTCACAATGTGGCGCCGCGTTAATGGGCATTCGCTGCCGTGAGTGCGGTTACGCACCTAGTTTGAATCATTCCCACAAAACTGCAAAGCACCGAACCAAGATAACGTGTGAAATTGTGGTAGCTAAGATGATAGGTTATCTTTATCACATCCCTTTCTGTAGGTGTCTTGAGACATAGATTGAAATGTCGCGCTAAGTTTTGAGGTAATTGTGTACATACTTTACATTTAATTACTTGAAATATAGTAACTGATTTATAATATCAGTCCCTCTCATCTGTCTTATTGTTTTTTTATAAGTGTAAATATTTAGCTCTCGCAAAATAAAAGAAAACTGTAGTTGGAAGTCAGCGCCTTAATTCATGTTCTGGCGTCTATTCTTCTTTATTTTTTTGCATCTGTGTGCACTGCGAACACCGCCAAAATAAACTGTTACCATATCACCCAAGTTTATGCCCTTTTACGCTTAATTTTCGATGTGCTATGCAATCGCTTTTAAAGAAAAATACGGATGCTCTCAACGTTTAAGGAATAAACAATATTATTTCGCGACAGAGCAAATGTGCAAAAATTCTTTGCTAAGTTGCGACGATTACAATATGAGAAAACATATCAAGAAATTATCATGACATATAAGAACGTATCATGCCATATCAACGAAAGTGCATAATAATAAAAATAACTTTAATAATAGCTATTGAAGACTTTTATAAGATCATTGTAAACTTAAAGCAGTGCAATTATCTCTATGGCAAATGAGCGCATTTTCTGAACGGATCAAGCCATATGATGAAGTGCTGCGCTTGAAATTGCATTACAAGCTTAGGAATTACCTATCATAAACAAGACACACACGTGCACAGCCGCCTGGTAAAGATTTTGGTGCAGAGAATCCAACAAAACGGCAAATTTTCTAGCAAATTGACCACTCAAATATTGTAGAACAAAATTTGCTTTTTTCTTTATTTGCTCCGTAAACTCTTGCGCCTGAGGGTACAATTTTCCGTTTGCGGAAGTGAATTGAATTTGTAACTGGTGATTTTGTTCCAGTGAGTATATTTACACTTGGAAAGCGAGAACAAAAGGCAGCCAGGCCAAACGGGGCCGTCACGCCCGTAAAGAGTGTTGCGCACAAGTGTTGGGAATGGTACACAAAGTTTATTCCAGCATATGAACAGTGCATTTACACAAATACACAATGAAGAACAGAGTAGACTGCAAGCACGCATACACTTGTAAAAGATTACGCACAATATCTACACAAAGGAGCATTCTATATGGATCGTTGCATCAAAAGAAATAGTTACTACACGCTCGAGTTGAGTGAAACGAGGAAAGTGTTCTCAAGGATACTTGATAGGTTGGAAATTAAACGAGAAGTAATGAATCTATTTCCGGCTTTAGTACTATTACAGATTTAGGATGTACCCTAATTCTTGCAGGATATTTTATTGGTTCTTAAGGAACTTTTCATCCGGTAATGCAGTGTTTGTAAGCCACAATTTGTCCGTGGTTTGCTAGTCGTGTAAGCAATATGAACAAGTCAAGGTCATTGAGCAAAGCTCTGAGATCAAACTAGTGGGAATCCAGAAGGCACAATAACGAATAGGAAAATGACATGTCTCAACGGCTAACCTTAGAATGTTCAACTTATATATACAAAAAGCTTTTCCCGCATTCTTCCGTGATGGCCTGGCTTGTATTATTACTGTACTATTGGGCTACAGTGGGCTGGAACGATACAATGGGTATCATTCTTGACCCAAGCCCACTGTTCATTAGGGGCGGGATGGAAAGGCTGAGAATAAAACGTGTATTCAGGTGGATTCAAGCGAATTCCTTTTGCTAAACGCGCTGCACCTACTTCGCAAATATATGTCACCACACACAAAAAAATTATTTGACGAATTAAACAAACATTGGCGCATTAATATCGCTGCACCGCTATCATTTGTAGAGAAGAATAAAGATGTTGTTGGGCACTCGTGCCCACGAGCATGAAATTATAGATATGCTCCCGAAAATATATAACTAGTTTCATTCACTAGTTAATAACATGAGCAGGAAATAAAAAGTACTCTGTAAAATAAAGAACCTAACGTTCATTCTTGAAGTTGGCAGTGCACACGCAGAAGCACTTAAGCATGATCACAAGCACACATACACGAAGATAGTGGCTGATATATATATATATATATATATATATATATATATATATATATATATATAGAGAGAGAGAGAGAGAGAGAGAGAGAGAGAGAGAGCAGTAGAAGTACGCTGCTATGGAGCTATCGTAGCCAAGCTCTTCTCCTTTCAGATAATTAGAACCTATCGCTTTTAAACGCAAAGCAACCACACTGTACTTCCGCGTTAGATTTGCCCTTTGCTTATTATGCGACTATATTGTGGATAAAATTTTCATTTAATAAAAACTGTGTTGCCATTTTCTATTTTCGCGCGGCGGGTTGAAGTGCACTTATTTAACGAGAGATGGCTCCCGGTTTCACAGTGTGAAGACAGCAGTTTCCACGAAGTGAACAGAGAGGGCGCTAGCGCAGCACCGTCAGCAACTTCTACCTTGTAGAACATGACGCTAGATGGGGTCAGTTCCCAAATTACTGTCTTATTCTTGCGGGCTTCACTTTCCGAATTCAGAGTTAAGGAAACATGATAGTTTGACGGGAGTAGTGCGTAGAAACCTTCAGTAATGTGCTGTCACGGACGCTATTTTACGTCTGGAAACTCAGAAAAAGGACAGTGCCACTAGGCCCACATCTGAAGAAAAAAAAAAGGCCAGAAAAGAAACCTCATTGCGATGGTTTAAATGCGATGTTAATTGTCAAGAAATCCAGACTGCAGTGGTGTAAGTCAGAAACTAGGCGGTGTGCACTGCTTGCTTCTGCAGTTGGGTTCGCCTCCTGATCTAGTTAGATATTATTACTGAATCCACTGAATAACTTTGTTATGTAATCACATTGGACTAAGCGTTCTTTTCTGGTATGTGGCTGTATTACTTGGTCTTAAAATTTAGGGCGGCGCAAAGATTTTGTTACTGATTCTAGACTGTGTTCACTCATATAATTCAGGCAGTACAGGATCCGCTGAAAGCGAATAACTTCGTAAACATACAAAGAATAAAAATAATATTATTGCAACAAGGCAACCTACTTTTGATAGCAAGTACGAAGAACTACTTTCCGCAAAGGCACCAGTTCTTCTAACTTAGCCACGATTTGTATTCATTGGTCAAAAGCCGCTGCTCGAGTAGGAGGAGGCAAGGAACTGCCGTAAGAAGAGCACTGACACGTTTTCAGATCACTTTTGTCAGGTTTCAATCCCATGTGTGTTGCTAGCCGGGAGTTTGTTCCATGGGCATCTTCAAAAAGTCTTCGGATTCGTGGTATAAAAAAATGGGACCTTCAATAAAAATTCGGAGTCATGTAGTGCTGTTCTTCCACACTCTATAAAACGTAAATTCCAGCTGGTACAATAAAAAAATTGAGAAATTATGAAAAATTTCGTCAAGCTCGATGGTTGGCCAAACAATTCCATAATGAAAATTGTTTTATTTTTGCGCCTGTGTCACAACTAATGAAGTCATATAAAGCAATTAGATGTCAGGTCGCCTGCTCCTGTGGGATCACTTGGCACACAGTGAGCATGGTTGTTCAATTGCGGCTCATAGTGAAGTGCTCCAGCATTCTTTACTATAGCTGCATCACTCAAACACATCAGCAGTCTGTTCCTCCATAGGCAAATACCGCAAGCCGGAACAAGAAAAGTGTGCAACTAACTTTTAAGCGCTAACCGCCGTAAACAGCTGCGATCACCAATAAGGACAGCCGAAAAAATTATTATTTATGGCAGCATCAAGACAGTGAAAACAAGTATTACGAAACCACTGTAATAGATACATTTTAGATTTTTCGAGAAAGAATGTGCCATCGAAATTGGCGCAATAAAAATCATAAATAAATCCCGCAATGTAGCAAGTGGCTTTCTCAAGAACCTGAAAGATGAAGGACGCTTCTCCACAGGCAAAAATTATCATCATCCCAAGAGTAGCAGTAAACTACACGTGCTGTTCGTGTAGCTATTCTTTAGCTTCATGCTGTTCGATTGTGGTTGGCCGTTCTTTATTTGAACAAATCACTCACGTGCTACGGTAGTGCTGCGCAACCCTTTTTTTTTTAACAGTGCGAATTCATCAGGGCTGTGCTACAGCCTTATAACGGTCAGCGTTAATGTACTGTGCGCATAAAAGAAGTTGTATGCATTTGTTTTGCAGAATGAATAAATTACACCGATGCAGTCACTGAGAACATTACTAAGTAAGAGCAAGGATATAGCAATGTCCACGTAAAGAAACTAAACAGTCGACACAGCATGATGATGAAGGGTCCATTAAGCGATCGTATTGTGTTTTCATTCAGGGCACTTAGAGCTAGTTTGCCTCAGGCTGCATACATTTTCGTAGCTTCAGAACAAGCCAAATCGCAAATCATTCAAAGAATTTTGCGAAGAAAGCAGTTTTTCAGACAGGTAGAATAAAGTACGGCTGCGTATGTTCAGTGACTAGCGTGATGAAACGTGTACATAGGAAGTAATAGGTTGTGGTGCAATGTTCTCAGACTACAAAACTGCAAAGAGAGAGTGAAAGAAAGTTGAGCACTTCCTCCGCTTGTAGTCTATAAATGAGACCATACCACACTTTAAAGGAAGTTTCGTGGGGGGCTTGTTGTTATGGTCCTGTCGAGAGTGAGAGGCATTCAGGCGTACGTCCCCATAACAAGATGATTTGCTTCGTCCCAGAACAGGCCGTTACCGTAGGCCCAGACCTCGACCTGACAAGTGTGAGAAAGGTTCAAGCGGGCGTCCCCATGTAAATAAAATCCCCCTCTTCTCCAAAACGGCGTCGCCCTTTTATTCCCTGAGCTCACACGAAGGGATGGTTGGAGATACGACGAACCGAAGGGCGGGAGGCCGTCAACAACGGAGCCTGAGAAATGCATTAAAGCTTGCACAGGCTCCCCGGCAAGACGTCGGCAAACACAAGACCGCAAGGGGTTATTTAAGGCCGTTTTAGCCTCCGTATGATTGACCTGTCAAGTGTGAGAAGCATTCAAGCGGGCGTCCCCCTGTCTATATAATTGCTGTCTTCTCCGAAATGGCGTCGCCCGTCTTTCCCTGAGCTGACACAAAAGGATGGATGAAGAAAAGACAAACTGAAGGTCTAGAGCTCAACGGCAGAAGCTGACGAGAGCACCAATACTTCCACAGGCTCCCGAAGAAGACTTCGATGGCTACAAGCCTGGCACAGGTTATTTAAGGCTGTCCTGGCCGCCGTAATAATCAGAACCGCTCTAGACTCGTAGTAAAGTCACAATCATGTACCAGTGAATCGAATACAATCTTTTCTATTTTTTTGGTCAATATGCCCAGCTTCGTCGTCGTTTCCTGATTCTTGCGGTGAAGACCCACCTCACCCGGTCGAGATCGTATCAACTGGTTGGCAGTAGTGGGATACTACGCCCTTCGTCCTAGCATCAGCATAAGGGTAAGCACCGACTTTTTTTGAGAATTTGCCAAGTTTGAGGTCGTGTGTTTTCCAAAACTGCATATTAGTTTCTGTACCTACAGGCTCCTCTTAAAAGCTTTCTCACGCCCCCGCAAAGTAAGAAAGTCGTCGTTCGGGATTGAGGTCTGGGGATCGAGGTCTGGAAAAGTCAGAGAAAGCCTCAGCTTTTTGACGCGATTGAAAGGGGCGGGGCTCTTGAGGACGAAATTGCAGAAGCATGGGAAGAGATAGAGAAACGAGCTGAAAAAGCTGAACAAAACGCTGCAGAGGAAAGACAAAAAGCTGATAAAAGGAAAGCTGCAGAAAGGAACGAGAGCAGCAGAGAGCTGCTGAAGAAAGACAGAAAGCTCACGAACTGAAGCTAAGAGAACTAGACGTACAGCGAGATCTGGCCATGCAATCGGCAAATAACATCTCAATAAATTTAAAATATTAAGGTGAATCAGCGGTAAACATAAGGGATCTCATGCCGGCCTACAAGGTGAACCATGACGCGGGATTTTTTGTCGTTACTTTTGAACAAACCTGCGAGAAAAACGGGGTGGCACTAGAAAGTTGGCCACAACCGATACCGAGCGTTCTTTCTGGCGAAGCAACCGAAATAATGATAAGCTCACGAGAGACGACGCAGATGACTATCAGAAAGTAAAAGCTGTGTTCCTAGGGAAATATAGGCTCTAAGCGGAGGGTTTCCGTCGTCGTTTTCGTGAGGCCGCTTAAACACCGAGAGAGTCTTTTCAAGATTTCACTTATAAACTGAAAGCCAATTTAACCGAGTGGCTAAAAGGGGAAGATGTGTTCGCTTGTCCCGACAAGGTTGTTGAGTTAATCTGCATGGAGCAATTCTATGGGTCCTTGAGCGAAGAGATGCGCCTTTGATTCAAGATACGTCGGGCGAAAAGGACTTGGAACGTGCTGCAGTGCAAGCAGATGAATCCGCCGCACGTCGCGAATCCGAAAAAACGCATGTCAGGTCATTCACTAAATTCAGCAAAGAGGAAAACGGGTGCCCCATCCACCACGAAAAGCTTGAGGTGTACAAAAGACGTGCAGCTCGATAATTCAGGAAAAAATAATACCGCAGTAAAAGACGAAAGAAAAACAGAAAAAGCGTTTGAGGCTAGAAAACCGGTTGTCTGTTTCCGTTGCCAGGAGCCTGGAAAGATCGCCTGTCGGAAGTCTAGAATTGTTTTTTTTTTTCGTTCGTGAAAGACAACAATGACTACTTGGCTCTCTTAGAACCATACCTTTGCGACCTAGTTTTGAATAAAATACCGTGAAAGTACTTAGAGACTCAGCTGCGACAATAGACATTGTCCATCTGGCCTTTATGAAGCCTGATGATTTCGCCGGGGTATATGTGTGGACACAGCAGGTAGTCGAGAAGAATGGTGTTTGCTTGTCCATAGCCAGCGTAAAATTTGAAGGGCCGGTCAGACTGTTGCCGACTGAAGCAGCAGTATCGCCAAATCTGTCGAAACACTATCCCCGCTTATTTTCAAATCCCTCGGAAATGATGATGAAGAAAAAGGGCCTGAGTTTTGGCGACCGTACGGTCCAAGCCCTCAGGCGTTCCAAGGCTCGAGATATCGCAGAGATAAGTCACGGCGACGACGCCAAAAGTATGCCTCGTGGCACACACTCAGAGAGCACAGCACATAGCTAGTGAAATCAGTGAACAAGGCACTAGCGAGGAGGCGTCCGGGTCAGTGAGAATACGGCCGCATGGGCTAGCAGAGGAATTAGAGACTAATTTGTCACTGACACATTCGGAAAGCTCTTTAGACCTACTACCTACTGAAGGCTGTTAAAGATGGAATCGCGACGGAACAAGAGAGCGATTATGTCGCGCTTGTATAACCAAGGACTATGACGGAGCACGTTCCTTCCGGAGACGAGAAAAGTTTAAACAGCCCCAAAACGTTCAAGGAGGCGCTGAAAACCTCTCTCGTACCTCTGCACTTGGGCGACTTTCCGGAATCGTCAAAAGGAGAGGAGAATATCAGGGTGGTCCAGCAGGACAGAAACCCAACTCTCGGGAACTTCATAAGTGCATTAGGCGACCGCCTGACATGGCGAAAATTGGTTAAACAGTGCAAGATAATAATTTGTTTAGCGCAAGACAACGGACACAAGAAAGACGACAGGCACTGGGGCAGTGGTGTCGCCGCCCGAAAATTATCGGCAGCTTTTTTCATGCGGTCACTGGGTTCGCAGTGCATTAGTGCGCCTCATTTAAGATTGTACAGTGCTGAATACGGTTTTTCGGCTTCTGTCACATGAGTACGCTCTGGTTAACGGATGTTGTGGTGGTTCCTACACATGGTGCTAACTGCGCATGTTCCTCTGGGTTCTGTTCTCTATAAAGGAGTGACACAATAAAATGATTTTAGTTGAAAGCAGCGCCTTGACTTTTCGTCTTTCTTGTGTGCGTAGTTTTGCGCTGAACAAAGTAATTATGGACTCATACCAACAAGACCGCCAACGCATTGCGCAAGATCATGCGAGCCATGTATTCGGCTCAGCAAAGAATAGAGAACGTCGTCACGCCGCAGGGCGTAAAACAAGAGAGCAGGCCATCACGCATAATTTCACAGGGTTCGTTGTGGCGGGCGAGAAAACGAAGGCGTCACCTAAAAACAAATCAGAACGCATCTGTGCGAGTATGGATGCGGCTGAAAGGTTCAACCGGGCGAAGATATGCGTACACTAACAGGACCAGTCAGACTGTCACTGCAGTAGAATGCGCCGTGAGGATGAGTAAAAAGGAGGCTGGCAATTTCCGCGTTTACGGCCTCGTTTTCAGGGACAAAAAACAAGCCGCGGACACACAAAGTGACAGACGACGACAAAGGGAAGCGTATGCCTGGCGCCCTTTGTTGCCTTCGACGAGGCCCGAAGGCCTTGAGACAGCGCTCCAATTAACTGCGCATTAAGCGGTAATAATTGTCGAATTAGGCGCATCCGTAGGTTTCTTGTTTGTTGTAAATGACCTCTTCTTGTTCTTGGCTTTTCCCCAACGATGTTTTGTTTGTACGTTGTGAATTCATAACTACCACCTTTTCTACTGGGTTTCAATAGGTTCTCAGTCTCTCTACAGCCGTGGTTTTCTCGGAAAAAGGAAGCACAACAATATTAGGCATTCGGCCAATTGAAATACACACTGAAGTCTGGTTTTTTCCGTTGTTAGTTTTCAGAAATCTTGAACGAGGGCTGCAGGTACGGCACTGATAGGGTTTTATGTAAAGAACGTGTGGACTTGCGAGTTCTCGTGCTCAGTTGGGTGCTCTGTTTGTTGTGCCTTGGGCTTGGCGTGGTTTATTTACAAAAGGTGTCACCTGACAGGATCTAGAACGTTTGGCGAAATGAAGCAGAGGCACGAGGTCTACCGGTCTCTTCGAGGTGCTTGGATACTGCAACCCCTTCGAGACCTCCTGTGGCGGTGGACGGGTTGTTAGGATCGACCTTTCAAGATGGAGAGACATTCTGGCGTACGTTACCATGACAAGATGACTTGCCTCGTCCCCGAAAAAGCTGGCACTGTAAACCTGGACCTCGACCTGTCACGTTTGAGAAGCGTTCAAGCGGGCGTCCCCGTGTCGACAACTCTTCTCAGAGACGGCGTGAGCTTTTTATTCCCCGAGCCGACACAAAGGGTTGGAGGAAGAGACGACAAATCGAAGGGCGGTAGCTCAACGACAGAAATTGGCGAAAGCACCAATAATTCCAGAGGCTCCCGAAGAAGACGTCGACGACTACAAGACCGCCAGGGGTTATTTATGGCTATCCTGGCCTCCGTGTTAATCAGAACCACTCGAGACTTACTCGGAGGAGAGTCACAGCCATGTGCCAATTAAGTGAACACAATCTTTTCTACTGTTCTATCATAATCTCCATGCCCGGCTTCGTCGTCATTTCCTGATTCTTGCGGTGAAGACCCACTTCACCCGGTTGAGGTCGTATCAGCCTGTTACCTAAATGCATGGGAAAGGAGCAATTAATTTTTCTCTCACCCTCTCCATTTGAGGATATTTTACGCATTCGATGCAAACAACTAAAATATAGTTATTGTAGCAAGGGAAATTTCGTATTTCAGCAGTCTATATTTTTGTAACAAAAGTTGAGAACCACGAAATTTCCAAAAACAACAGAACCCATCTCATGATGAATGTCGACGGTGACGCATTTAGCACTGATTAATTATAGCGGCACAATGTATTGCCAAAGTCGAAATCATCTATGTATCAGGCCTGCACTATAGCATGGTATCTTTTGCGTTGCTTTAAGAACACTCGGCGCCCTTTAGGGATGCCGCCGAGAAGACTGTGCATGGCAAATGAAATACCTGGTGTACCGGTGGGTGCAGACACTGAGAAATGCGTCCTGCTGTAACGAAGCTCCTCCCTCGCGCATATTTCTAGACAGACTGCGCCATCTAGTGGCGCCCCGAGACGTCCGCGCGTGGCTTCCTAGACGAGGAGCAGGGCGCGCCGGTACGTGTGAACACTGAGAATTGTTCTCTAGGTTTTCACACACCCAGCTGCACATAATGAGTGACCCGAGTTGTCACGGGGTTCATTGCATAACGGCACATATCCAGTCGATTCATGGCGCAGCTTGCTAAGTCGTTGGCGTGAAAGAAGTTCATTGAATAGTGGCACATACTTAGTGCATTTGTGGGACAGCCTGCTGAAGCGTCGGGTTGATGTCCTTGAGGAACGCTTGACACGTGGGCTCGATTCCGCCCAGTATTGAATATATTTAAAGGTTATTTTGTCATTGTAGAGTGGCACCATTCTAGCGGCACACACCACCCGCCGTGGTTGCTCAATAGATATAGGGCTTGGCTGCTGAACACGACGTCGCAGGACCGAATCCCGGCCACGTCGGCCGCATTTCAATGGGGGCTAAATGCGAAAATACTCGTGTGCTTAGATTTAGGTGCACGGTAAACAACCCCAGGTGGCCGAAATTTCCGGAGCCCTCCACTACGGCGTGCCTCATAAGCAGAAAGTGGTTTTGGCATATACAACTCCATAATTTCATTTCAGCTGCACACACCTACGGGCTAATACGCAGGGACTCAAAGTGGCATAAAAGAGGTTCATGGAAGACTAGCACAGAACGAGGGCTACATACCCAGTGCTCGAAGTCGGCGTGTTTCATTGAACAGCGGTACCTATCCAGTCCCACGTCTAAAGCCTAGGCTACATGGCGCCGAGTGTTCTTTGGGTAGCGCGAAAGATTGTCCCCGCTGGAGTACACGCATCACATTACTCGTTTTGACGGTGGCCCCAGCATTCAAATCAAGGCTACCACAATGTCTACCACGGCATCTCGACACCGCCTATCACCAGCTTTGACTGAACTTCGCATACACGAACAATCTTTTTCGCAATGGTTAGACAACAAATGCATGTTGTGACAACTGTAGCCCTGTAGAATCTTTAGCAGATCTTGCTGAGTGCCCAGCTTACAGAGAGAAGGAACATCAATATAACATAAACACAGAAAAGCTCGACCATGGCCTGTTGACATGGACACGGATGCCGGGTCTCTGGCCTTTGCCCATCAAAACAGCTCAAAGCCCTGGACTTCTTGTTCCTATATGTTACGACGGTGTTGTCGCCCTTGGACATTACACGGAACCTCCCAGCGACGCCGACGATGACGGTAAAAACGCGCTTGGGATGTCCGTATAGTTGCTATCGCAATAAAAGATGATGAAGCATGGAAGTACAGGGCTGTGCGCTACAACTACGATTTCTCGCTCCCCTTCGGGAACGCACGCCTCCAGTTTTCTCAAAAATCACTATTTGCACACCCATAGTCCTAATTTTTACCATCACGACAACTTCACGATCGGCAGGACATAACAGCAAACAGTAAAATAAAACCTGACTGGCGCGAGAGAGTCGCCATGAGGTAAGAGTGCGACAAAAATTAACAACACTAAATCACATAATAATTAACTGACGCGTGAGCTCGTAATTACAGTCGAATAAGGTAAAAACGAAACAACTGCATAGAGATAAGCCCCTCAAAATCTGAAACTTCCAGTGTTTGTCGTTTTGGAGCACGCCGCCATGTTGACTTTATGGCCGCTTGCCAGGATTTTTGTTTGCTTCAAGAGCGGACCCCAAGCTAGCGACTTGCAAGCCGCGAACCCTGCAGTTATCCGCATGCTGCACTCATGCACGGTACAGTGAAGACTGTCGGTGGTCAGCCATCTTCATCACACTTCACTGAGAGCCACTGCAAGCGTGATAAGGCACGTAATCGCAAGGAAAAAGACAATGTAAAGTACAACATCCCATTGTCGGGTGTGGCTGCTGTCGGTTGCACTTCAAAACTTTGGCTTTCGCGTGAGGACGTTACGAGGCCGCTTCAAAACCGGAGGCACATTTTTTTTTCACAATGCTTCAGCGAATTGTGCGCCGTATGGATGCGCATGGCGTAACACTGATGCAAGCGTAAAAATATACGACACATCTCAGTTAGCAGCGGCGCTTTTTAAAAGGCATTCCTCGAACACCAGTACGTGCCTTTGCAAACTGAGGCATGCGCGTATATTGTGTACGTACGAAATTGTATATATTTATGTATTATAATGGTAAACACAAGTTTAAACGGCACAGTTATTAAGCATTATGCTGAAGTTTGTTGTACATGTATATTGAAAATAAATAAAATTAGTTTCAACTGAGGTGATCCACGCAAAGCGAAATATTTGGCAACGCCTTTGGGCGTTGCTGATTCCTCACCTGGAGCACGCTAAAGAAACTTAATGGAAGACTTTGCATCCCCTAGAGCAGATTTGACAAGTTGCAAAACGAAGATATTGAATGTTTGAACGAATCAGGATCCCGAGGCCAACATTTACCAGCAACCATTGGTGCTAAAGCCTTATTGTTTGGCCGAGGCGACGTTTAGGACGTCTCGAGCGATGCTCATAATGATATCTCATTCAAGAATGGAAAGTCGATATAATCGCATAAAATATGCACAGCGTCGAGTAGAGTATACGAGTAGTAGCATTAACACTTTCCATGCGAGATTCTGGACTTTACATAGTCCGAAAAGAAAAGCAGTGATCGAGTACTAGATTTCATTAGCACTCGACCTGCAAATCGGCAGTGTATATTGAACTTCAGCATGCATACTAAACGCTCTGGGCATTAGCTATAGGTTCCATAAGCAGGCGAGATATTCTCTGAGTATTTGCGTCATCTCTGCCTCGCGCAAGGTATTGCAGGCCTGCGGACGTCCTTGTGCACCCGCAGCAGAGGAGTCGCTTGGCAACAATCTGTGCTTGGCTGAATTGGAACGCCTTTCATGACTTGCAACATTTTATGGAAGTCAGAGTCCGACGGTAAACGTTTAGCAACAACAAAGGGGTCCCGTGAAAGTTGGCTTGAAATAAATATCCTTAGCTGGCTGATTCTGCTGTCATGTGCTACAACATCGAGGTGCGATGGAACACCTAAACCAATAAGTCTCAATGAGACACTTCTGACCGCTCTCTTAAATCTAACGTGTACGGACGCTATTCGTGCTGTATGACGGCGGAAACAAAACAGCGTGTGCACTGCTTCATTGCATCGCAAAAACGTACTAATGAATTGGACTAATCATATACGATGGCACAATGTAACATTTCTCCAAGCTCCACATGCAGAAGCACCACTTGGAACTGCTACGACGTTTCAGGGTACATTTGTCGTGCGAAATAACTTTCTCAGGCACTAACATTACTTCGCTTGGAAAGATATAGCTACCATTTCGAGAGTGGTCATTAGGAGCCCCTAAGGAAGTTTCCCGTCTTATTTTCCGATACTTTTAAGATACATTAGTTTGAGAGACATATTGTGCATACCCCAGTGAAATCACAACAGACGCTCAGGCGGAGCAATTGCTTACCCCAATGGTAACGCTAAACCCAGGTGTTGCTCTAAACTAGCGCTACTGTAACGCCCGCTACCATAGAGGGCACGTTCGAATTATGCCAGTGACCTTTCATGAGCCTTTTAGTAGTCAGTATATACATTTGCTTAGCTTATTTGCAAGACATTTGCAGAGAATAAAGCGCAAGGCGTACATATCTTACTTAATTGTGTATGCAAGGTACGTACCATGGTATTATACTTGTGCGTTTGTTTTCCCTTTCCCGCCCAGCATTCTGCTAAGGTGTTTCTGTCCCCGGTACCCTTCCCTATGCAGATAGCGTAAGGTGCTTACATAAATGCCTGTGGAATTATCTGAATTTCAACGACGCATACAAACCACTGTGCGCACAGACCTCCTACTGAAGTATCAGAGATGACCGGATAAAACGACAGTTATTCAAGCAAAATACGTGATTATCAGGCCATGGGCAGTGCGAATCCCTTACGGGTGCCTAAAAATGCTGATATTATTCAGTGCGCTTGAAGTGATCTCCACCATCTATTAGTTTTTTTTTACCTTTTTTTACTTTTCTGTGAAGTTGGTCCACCCATCTCTTTCGTCCAAGTTCTTTGGAATGAGTAAGTGACGGTTCGGGAAATAGCCCTCGTGCCTCCTCGCTTTTAACGTCATTGGCAAAAGTGGAAGTAGTCATTCGAGCATGAATTCGCAGTCGCCACTTCTTAAACAAAGAAATTCGGCACTCAACTGAGCAACATCTCTCTTGTCCGGGTTAGCTCACTCTGCCTGCCAGGCATCGGAATCTTGCAGCCACCTCCTGTCTTGGTGCTACAATTTATCCTCACTAACAGAAGTACTTCGTGGTGATTTGGAGAATTTGTCACGACATTGCACGGGCGCATTCACCTGTTCTGCCCATCCCTACGCTTCACTCTCTCCTCGCTCCGAACCAGTTGTCAGCGGTGGTGCTCCACTCGCGATGGTTCGCGGTGAGGATGGGGCTACGACGTCACGAGGCGGCCCCTGGCGGCTACTCTCTTGGCGGCCGCGTGTCTCTTCTCCCTTGGAACGGCGCCTGGTACATACATGCTTCCTCTCATCCGCCGACACCTTCGTGACTAGGACTGAGCTCACGCACGGTGACTTTGCCTGTGTGGGCAGCGCGTACCTTGTGTTGATCCTGTCCGGTTGCTAAGCCGAAGACCGGGTGCCTAGTGCTCGCTCGAGGTCGTACCACGCCGAGCTGCACACATCGGAGGCCCAAGCCGAAGGATATTGCCCGAGCTCTCGCCAGTTGGCCCACTGGTTATCGCGAGAGCAAGTAGCATAGCCGCCGGACTTTTCCTAGCGGCGTGTCCCAGCTTGAGTCTGTGCTCTCGCAGCGACGTGCTATAGGCGCCCCTGGCTGTATTTTTTGCCCTTGGTGTGGGACCCCTTTGGGTCCCCGCCGCCCGGGGACCGGGCGATTGTGCAGTGTCGGGTGCCACCGGATAGAATAAATTGCATCAGTTAACTCAGGGCAATACTGTGGTCTTGCGTGCGTCGCTCGGTAGCCCCTTGCGGCCTGAGCTCGCGCGCACAATTTTTATGCTTCATAATGTGGGAGACGCACAGAATAAGAAATAAATTAGAATGTGGTAAAATGAATGTTACAAAGAGATACAACCTTTTCGGTTACTGCGTTCAGCGGAAGGTTGAATGAAAGTGTTCTTACAAAACGTCCCACTTATTTTGTTTGCAGGTAATTCCCGAGAATTTTGTGTAAAGTGGATACTCTTGCTGGAGTAGAAACGAAGGAATTTAAGGGTTCAATAAATAGTCAAGTAACTGCCGTGCGACACCAGCAGACACCAGATCCAGAAAAAAAGGCATAGGAAAATGGACTGTCCTTTCCCTAACCTCAGCTTCTAGCAATAGCACGCCACGGATGAATGATTGCGATATCCATTCTTCCAATAGAAACAAGGAAGGTGAATATGCGTAAAAATTTGTTTTTTATTATATATGAGAACAACTAGGTGAACACTGGCGCGGAGGCTCGCAAGCACTGCAGGAACAATAAACGTTATCTCGAAAAATGAGCACGGGTACCGCATAATTGGCGAATAGTCCCAAGTATGCACGACTATAGCGTGCACATAGCGTTTCTTGCTGATATCGAACGGTCTCCCCCCCCCCCCCCCCCCCAGGCTTCCTATGGTTGAATTCCTCCGTCGAATTATTTCCCGCTGATGCAGCGCTCTCTCAAGGCAGCCCCATAGCGTGCTGTCGTGAAGCGCTATTAAAGCAGGTGCCTCTGGGCGTCTTAGAAATAAGGTATCGAAAGTGAGATTTCAGCTCCCATGAGAGGCGGGCTAATCGCGAAGTGTGCGTTTATGCATGTCTGCTCCATCAAAATGTGCGCAAACCGACGCTATTTAACATAGCAACCGTAGTTTAGAATTCCAGCGATATGTTCTGAAGCCTTCCTGCGTTTGTGAACGCGAATGATCGTTTCAGTCATCCGAGACGCGGAATACAGCGAGAAGACGAGGAGTCCGTGCGTCCTGTATCCGCACATTTGACCGGAACGCATCGGTCCATGGGCAAAGGCACAGTGATAGCAAATCCAGAGACTTCATATAGAACCGCTACAGAATGTCAAAGGGTATGTTGCCTGCGTGACTGCCATAACCAGCGAGACATGAGCTGCAGTAACAATAACACGATAAGCTATAAGCCTATTGCAATAACCGCGTCAAACGTAACTCGGTGAGCGTGACTATTCCCATACGGGCAAGGATTTGAAAACTGTGCTGTAGGATAAACCCCTCAAATAAACTGTTCTTTATATGTAGGTAGACGTACACTACGCCATCTAATATTGGGAAAACTTAAACGATGACGGCCGCTGATTGTTGAATGTGCGAAACTGCAACCAATACGAGGCTCGTCCACATATCGTCGGCTAAGCTACGCAACGTAATGAAAAGAATAATGTTGCTATGAAAAAGAATAGAAATTACAAACTAGTACTAGGAGGTAAATGAACCCAGCAAACTCCATTAAAGTGACTACGTGCCTTACGTCAAATGTGACCAATGGCCACCCACTTTCCAGCCCAAGAAAGTCACACGAAGAAAGTGTTACTTTTTATTCCTTTTCCACATTCACCAATAAATCTAATAGTACAGTGTCAGCTACGTAAGCACAACATGCACCAAATAGTGCGGAAACATTCTTTCCTTTATGAAATATATTTCAGGAGAAGTTGGTGCCTACATGTGGCGCCGGCTACTCCTCTTGACTTACGTTATAGTTATCGTCGGAAAGTTGCCAATAATCATCAAACTGGACCAATAAACACATGAACAAACATTCACGCACTAAGTCTCAGTACTGCAATATAAATAAATGTTCGCACAACAGAACAGTTCATACGGCATATATACTTGCAAAACCGATGTGTTCACATGCAACACATGAGTTCACCCGCCGTGGTTGCTCAGTGGCTATGGTGCTGGGCTGATGAGCGCGAGGGCGCGGGACCGAATCCCGGCCACGGCGGCCGCATTTCAATGGGGGCGAAGTGCGAAAACACCCGTGTACTTATATTTAGGCGCACGTTAAAGAACCCCAGGTGGTCGAAATTTCCGGAGTCTCCACTACGGCGTGCCTCATAATCAGAAAGTGGTTTTGGCACGTAAAACCCCATACCTTTTAACACATGAGTTCACACAGCATAAATGTTCACACAGAAGAGGTTGGCACTTGAAGGCCGCATTCTCACTGCAACAAATACAAGCGCTACAGGACACGAAGACACAATGAACATGTAATTAAAGGTACCTGTTAATAATAATAATGCGAGTAATAACTATTGTATAACTTAGTACTTTTGTGATATTTTTGATTCCTCCAAGAATTGTACTAGGGAGCGCGCAGCGATCATTTGAAGTTTTTCTGTTGGCCATGAACCAAAAATCTTTCCTTAGTATAGTGGCCATCGATCCGAGCCATGTAGTTTTTTCGAGAGGTTCTTGCGGGGGTTATCATGATTTTTACAGTGTATAGGAAGGTGTACTATGTCTTCTTCAGCCTGTTCGCATGAACATATAGCACTGATAGTTTTCTTATCCTATAATGGAAGCTTTTAGTATAGGCAACGCCTAGTCGAAGCGTATGAACTGCTACTTCAACAGATCGACTAATTTTAAATGGAATATTGAATTCTGTTCCATCATTTGTACTATATCATTGAGAGTTATGCGCATCATTTATGCACCAAGTTCCTTTGGACAGTCTACCGCGTAGTTTATTGAATAGACATCGCGCATCACTCGCCGCTAGAGGAAGTAGTGGTAATTGATGCTCTTGATGTACTACACGTGCCATATGATCAGCTGTTACATTTCCTATGATTTCACAGTGACCTGGAGTCCACTGGTAAGTTATGTCTGTGTCATGGACCTTCGCTACGCCGTATGCCTTTTGTATTTCGTATGTCAATGTGCTGTTTGCTTTTCTTAAGCTCATTTCATTTAAGCACAGAAATGAAACTTGTGAGTCGCTCAGCATTACCCAGCGAAGTTGTTCTGACTGCTGACATATGTAGCGTAAAGCAGAAGGTATTGCACAAAGTTCTGCCGTTGTGTATATTGTAAATTGGCAAAGCTGATAAGCTCTTTTCTCTTGGTATCTAGGTATACAAAACGCAGATGTAGAGCTTTGTATCCAGCATGATCCATCGGTATACACGTGAATGCGTTCTACGTTCTTAGTGTAAAGATGTGATAAATTTAGTTGCTTTATCGCAACTACGGGCATACCAGATTTGCGACCTACTCCAGGAATTGAAGGGACTATTTCTTGAATTTCTAGTCGCCATGGGGGATGAGGTGCGCAAGTAGACCAGTATTCGTAAGCAGGCAGCAACTTTTCGCACCGCTGTATTTCTTCATGTATGCATGCAGCAGCTCTATCCTGTAGGCATTGGCATAGTGGATGATTAGTGTGTTGTGTAGCCAAACTAAAAGAAATTGACTAGTCTCCGTAAATCTTAGTCTATAAAAAGTTGGTTGACGGGACTCGGCAATTACCAAAGCACTCGCAGACGCACGCGGAACACCAACACATATGCGAAGGCTTCTGGCCAGCAATCTTTCAATTGTTTCCTCTAGATTAGAGGATATACAATGTAGCACAGGAGCAGAGTATGCTATTCTTTGTGTAATAATCACCGAGTGAGTGCGTAGTAAGTAAGAGGTTGAACCACCCCATCTCGCTCCACCAAAGCGACAAATAATGTTGATTAGGGAGTCGACTTTCTCCTCTAATGTTATTATTTGGGGAGCCCATGATACCCGTCTGTCTATGATAATACCCAAGAACTTTTGTTGTAGTACAAGTTGCAGACACAGAGAGTTTAGCATGAGCTGCAATCCCTATAGGCATTTCCTTGTAAAAGGAAGTGCAACAGTTTTTTTCATGTGAAATAATCATACCTCTGCTTTTCAAAAAAACTGTTAATTATTGTTAGGCCAGCTTGTAGCTTTTACTGAACGGCTTGAGTATTCGAGTCAGATGCACACATGCATAAGTCGTGTGCATATAGCGAATAATTCGAAGTAGCAGGCATGATATGGGGTAATTCAGCCATAACACAGTTAACTAGAAATGGATTAAGTACACTACCCTGTGGAACGCCTTGATTCAATTCATGCTCTGTACCTTTGCCATCAGCAGTTTCAATAAAAATTTTCCTTTCTCTTAAGGAATCCGCAGTCCATTTCAGTGTTCGGCCAACTATGCCCAACTGAAATAACCCATGTGTTACCTGAGTATGGCTTGCTGTATGAAATAATAATAATAATAATAATAATAATAATAATAATAATAATAATAATAATAATAATAATAATAATAATAATAATAATAATAATAATAATAATAATAATAATAATAATAATAATAATAATAATAATAATAATATAATAACCTTTGTTACATCCAGTCATGTCATGGTTACAGATCCAGCCCGCATAAGCAACATTGCTTGTGTGCGAGGCTGGGCAGTCAGCTGGTAGTACTGATATGTGTACAAATAAATAAATAAATAACAATATAGAAAAAAATGATATTGCAAAAAAGGAACAAAAGATATTATTGCATCAACAGCAAAAAAATACATTGACATTAAAGATGACTTCACAATCAGGGTCGCATGCTTCAAATCCCGAAGAAAACTTCAAAGAATATGGGCATTACGTATCACCCATGACATTAAATGTGATCTTATTTGTTTCAGTGTTCCTGCGATATCATTCTCATTCAATTTGTTGAAATTAGCCGGGACGTAGAAACACGAGTCCTCTTGCTGTCGTTTGTGTACACACGAGGTACCACATATTTTTCTGTCCGACGTAAGGTGCGAGATTTCACGTTCAAGTTTTTGAATTTAGTAGAAAAATAACTCTTACACATGGCGTCGAACAAAATGCCCGTTTTATGTCTAGAAACGCTGCAATGGTTATTCTTCCACAGCTACTCTCACGATCTACGTATTTAACAGGATCTAAAATAACACCCGTCATATGCCGGCGCCTGCGGAAGCCCACAATATTTTCGGGTAGTGCGTTGGTGCATTCTGGCAACCACGGCAGCCTAGTGTCTATCTTTTCCATAAGTTTAAATAGGCAAATTTTCAGACTGACAGGGCGGAAACAATCTAGTGATAAAGGAGTTTTACCCGGTTTTAGTATCGGAACGACTCGTGCAATTTTCCAGGAAGGAGGGAAATATTTCGTTATCCACGAATCGTTCAGTAATTTTCACAAAGTTTTGGTGGCCACATAGCCCAGTTTTTTTAGTGAAGCATATGTGACCCCGTCTGGTCCAGCCGATGTCCTCTGGCGGTGCGATACAAGTGTGTTCTTTAATTCTTCTAATGCAAACGGCTGATGTAGGTCATGATGATTGCTATCGATAGAAAAATTTGTCGATGATTTTACTTCTTCGACAGAGCTACTGTATTCAAGTGTGTTTACTGTTGCACTTTGGGCGTGTAACAAGCTGAGAGAACTCGTTTGCAAGGGTCGTTTCTGCCGCTTTCTGGACTAAAGCTAGAGCTCTGAACGGTTATTGGTGCGTTACAGCCCCATTCAAAGAGCGCAGAACGTTCCATGTTTTTTATTCAGGTGTTAGGGGAGTAAGTGAAATGCAGAATTCCTGCCAGCGCTTTGTGCCTAGGCGCTTCAGCTGCCGACCCATACGATCACACATACTTTGACATTCTTGGTAATCTTCAATAAGGCCTGTTCGTCGGTATTTCCTTTCAGCTCTGCGCCGTATAGCTGTGAGCCCTTCGTATTCAGAGTTTACACCAGCGTAACTTTCAGCAATCTTAACAAACTTTAAAATGTCTCTTTTTTATGTGACTGTCTATATCACTGACCGCATCAGCTTGACTTGTAATGTGATATCAAAATGCCTGCCAGTTTATCTTTGTAGAGCACCGGTAAGGGAAAAATGATAGTCTGGAATGCTGTATTAGAACATGAAAATGATCACTACCCCTTGTTTTAGTGTCTGTGACATGCAATATCATGTGAGCAGAACGTGAGGTCCAAGCGGCTGGAGTATTAAAGCCCTGTAGGAACGTCACTGAACCGCCATTGAACAAACACAGACCACTCTTCTCAATTGCCTTTTGTAGGTCATTTCCACAACGGTCATAGTGGGCTCTTCCCTACATGACTTGTGCGCATTGAAATCCCCACAAAATATTACATATTTTGCGTATTTCTGAAAGAGGTCCGTCAATGTGGAAAGTGAAATATTTGTACAGGATTGTAGATAAACACAGACTGCAATGGTATTAACTCGGCCAAATGGAACGTTACGTGCTACGTATTTTGGGATGTTTGACGCTGCGACACTTAATAAGGCTAACGGCAGGTCTCTTCGAACGCAAATCATCGCTCTGCTTAGTCCTGAAAGTCGAGAGGACGTATAAACAACGTAGTTAGCTAGTATAACAGCGTTGTCTACAACGGCCTCTGTAGTGTGTAACACCGGAAAGGAGAACTGAACCACCAGTTTCCTAAAATCCGCACACTTAGACCGAAGACTAAGCACGTTCCAATGGAATATGGCGACGTTTTGATAGCAATTATTCATGCCCCGCCTGCACAGGGGCTGATGCAGTATTTTGCAATATCACTAGTCTCATCGACAATACAGCCTTGACCTCTGAGAGATAGTTGGTCTGTGGAATCGCGGCAAGTATGGCTTTTAAAGCACAGAACAACATTGGTATGGCAAGTTCAGCAATAGACCCAGAGGAGTTCGGCTGTTTCGTTACAATTACTCGTTGCGATGCGCTCGTATTCTGTGTGGTTGCTCTTTTGACGAGATCCCTCCTGAACATCTTGTCGAGCTTGATGTTGGCTTGTTGGCTTGGATGTCCCAAAACTTTGCCGTTGGTCTTGCGGTCCCATTGCAACTTTTGCATATTGCATAGAAGTGCCCTGATGCTAGACGCTTGCGGTCGAGGTGGCTGCGCTGGGTTCATCGTATTCATGTTTGGTTCCGGTGCACCGAGCTGTTGTGTGCAACCATATATAATCTCGCGTTGGTATTGAAGAGAGGCCGCTTTATTCTGCGGGCATCCAGAAACTGATGCAGTGTGGGGCCGTTGTAATTCGCGCACTTAGGTTGTCTTATAGACTTGCAGTCCTTGCGATCGTGGTCTTCACCACATATTTTCAACGCCTTGTTCCTCGGCAGTTTTTCGCTAAGTGACAATATCTCTGGCCACTTGTAGCAGCGTCTGGATGGCCCCAGATATTCCTCGCTGAATGGCTAGTGAAGCCAAGATACCCTCGCTCTGGAATTGGTCGATCACAGCGAAATTGCAAAATTACATTTCTCACAGAGCACAATTCTTCTTCACCTATGTAACGGGTCTGGCGTCTAGCTCATGTCACTCCTGCCTCTCTTAAATGTTCTTTTAATTGTCCTTTAGTGTATTATAGAAGTACGTTTCTGATTTTGCCAACATTTCGTATGTATGACTCTGGAATAAATAGCTTCACAAGTGAGCAAGCCACCCCTACTCTTGAGAACAAACTCTTGGCTGAGGCGAGTGAACTCACAGTGACTAAGAAACTTCCGCCTTTGTTCACTCGCAAAAAACCTACTTTCTCTTTTGAAAGATTTCTGAGGCTATAACATTTGGGTTCACTTTCAAGAATGTTTTCATTTCCTCAATTGGTCGGAACACCATAGGAATCCCTTCGAACCTTCTTTTTTTGTATGTCACAAGAGTAAAAGAATCTGCCTCCTCACCATATTCGATGTCTTCTTTTTCCCTAAGCAAGTAGTTCAATATCTGTTCATTCATGTGGTCAATCTAATCTTCCACTGTCACCTTTTTCGCACAGCTTGCTTCGCCCGACGTGCTCTCAGCTTTCCTCGCCGCTTCCAGGACGAAAGTTGGTGGTCGAATGCAGGAGACCCTGGCGGCTCCAGGCTGGCTCACAGGCTCGTCGGTTCCGAAGTCATGCTGCGATAATGGCGCTCCTTTCCACGCTTGCACATCCCCGTTGCTGCCTTGCCTCTCCGCCACGGTGGCAGTTGAATTACAGCGCTTGGTGCCGTCGCGCCACTCACAGGCATCTGTGATCGCTGCTGATGTTGCCCTCACGGGCGTAAAAAGTTTCCACGATAGCCGCACTTGTGCCTGATTTCCCTCAGCAGTTTCACTTCTTCCATTCTAGATTTTTCCTTTTTTTTTTGCAGAATGAATAAAGAGTTGATAAATTTTCTCACGCACGAACTACAAGCATCGTTCAAATAGATGAAAACAAATACACACGCAAAAGTGAAAGTAATTTTAGGTATGTAACTTATTTATTTAGCTTCAGCACAAAAATGAAGGATATACAAATCATGATTCCTAATTTTTATGTTGTTGCAGAACGTATTTTATTTTCCTTGAAGAAAACATACAAGGTGAGCATGTAGAGACATATACTTTTCATAAAACTATCCTCTGGTTACTGTCCCTTGAATGGGAAAAAAAATTAGGCAGGCTCAAACATGCGGCCAGGGAGTTACAACTCCCGGTCCCAACGTGGCAGTAGCCCGCTCTATGGGACCTTGCGCCCCGTAGCTCGCAGGACCTCTCTACAAAGTTACTCCATCCATCCATCCATCCAACTCCAGTTCGCACCTACGTAATACGAAGCGTGCTCTTGCACTGGTGGAGAGTGGTTGTTATGGATCATATAAATGTTCCACAGAGGACAGTTACAGCGCTTGCAAAATGTGAATTCATTGGGTCTGTTTGTTTATGTATATATACATACATATACGACGTATATATGTCTGCAAGAATACCCAGTGATACATACGCAGTGGCCTCAAGGGCACATACCCAATGGCAGTGGGTATGAGGATCTCAAGAAATACGCACGTGCTTGCTTGAAGCGAGCGCAGTGTTCTTCGAACAACCTGCACAGAGCCGCAAAGCACTAGAGCGGATGCTCGCACAAGCACAAGTGCCACCTCAAACCTGCATTAAGGAGCGCCCGGCTGTTGATGCAAATGAGCTTCTTAAGCGGCGCAACGATGTCGTCGTTAATTATGCACTACTACGGATTTCCTTTTGGGCGCACAATCACTAATTCAATTCGCGTAGGCGTAATATATTATAGCTACGCACGTTATTAATTCTTACAGAGTATTTCTCCTTTTTCTTTATTTACTTCAGTACCTTCGAAATTGGCTAACGAGAACAGCCATATACGTTCCATAAAGTGTGTTCACTCAGACTTCACATCAAAAAAAAAAAAAGGGAAAGGAAAGCCGCAGTTTCCACCGGTGGCGGAGCTTTGAAAGCGATAGCAAAGTTCGGAAATATGCTTGAGCACCTCGCACTGCGTTCTGGCAATGCGTGGAGGTGACATAGCACGACGCCGCACGCCAGACGAACTGCTGCTGCCGAGCATAAATGGCGCCCTGGCTTTATAACAGGCGTTTCACAACGCTGGCGCTGTGAGGAACTCTCGCAGCGAAGTTACAGGTGCCGCACCTCGGCGGTGCACGATATTAGGCCGACAGAAAGCCGTCTGTGTTCTTCAGAGCCCACTAAAAGGGATAGATAGCTTTAGCTTGCTGTTCTCCGTACGTTCCGCTGACACAAGTGTATGCGCCGCGATGTGGTATATGCAAACAACAGCTCAGCAGGAACAGTAACGCATGCGCACATTCGTTATATAAGCAGCCGAAGCGCGATCGCTGCACGAGCTACGCCAGAGACGATTGAGCAAAGTGCAGGGGCGCGTCTCCTTGGCAGCTTCGCTTACGCAGATACACTGCGCATCTCTGGGAACCTTTCAAGTCCTCGCGCATGCGCGTCGGCACCATGTCCGCGTGACGGTGGCACGAACATGCTTCGAGCCGCCGTATAATTGCTTTTTCCATAAAGCTAAAACAATTATGACTCAATGTTACTATGATCAATGAGAGAGGAGTAAAGGGGAAGGCAAGGCGGTTAAACAGAAGGCATGAGAGAGAGAGCGTACACTGTAAAACCCTTGCCAACCCAATATTTCGAATGCTGAACAAAACGCCCTTAACAGACTCTTAATTTGGCGGTTTTTAAATTGACGATAACACTGTAAAAAAAAACCATCTGAGGAAATTACGACAGTTCAGAAAGCGAAGCCACCGATTCTCTTGAGGTGAACAAAGCAACGAGCTTTATTTTTATAGTGATGGCCATTGCAGAGTGTCGTTGACGAAAAGAATGAGGTAAAGTTGGCGGTTTCTTCACACCCAAACAGCACAATTATAGGGCATTGAATGTTGCACGAAGAGTTTTTATCGACGGTTTGCTTCATGGCGGTACAACCCTATACCTATACCTACCTTACGCTTTGGCAACCCACCAACAGTGATGGTGGTAATGCAAAATATTTGTACATATTACTTTCTTCAGATACTGCTCAGTGGACACATTTCGCTCAGAGACCCACGAAAGCACACAAAATAGCTATACCACGTAATTTTTGTAACGCAATGATTCCGCAAACAAAAGGAAAAAAGAAAAATCAGCGAAAGGAAAGGGCAACAATTTAAACAGATGCTACAAAACAAGTCGCACTTGTCTTACTCTCTGCTCTATCTTTTCACTGATTTTTTCCAATTTCTGAACGTTCGCGCTACAAAAATTATGTGATATAACAAACATAATTTCGCACAAGAAGGTATTCAGCAGTACCATCACAACACGTTCCGCTACTGTCCTCCAGTCGGCGGGGCAATTGTTCAAAAGACATCAGCGCACACTGTTCCAATTGGCGGCCTCGAATGCGTGCGTGTGATTTCTGATTAGATAGCTTTTAATACGTATAGCAAATTGACCTCACATCACACAGTGATGTGTTCGCTTTTGTGTAAAGTACTAATAACCTGGTTATGTAATAAAAATTGATGATTCTTAAGCCAAGATTGCGCGAAGATGTAAAATTTGGTCAAATGGCACTGTTCTATTTGTTTGGTTGCAGATATTCATTACGAAGACTGTTTATTCCTGGAGCGAGGATAAATAGCTTACTTAAGGCGTTTTCAAATAAAAATTTTATTGCAGCCTGAAAAGATGCCATTTCACAATGCTTTTCTTCTGTGACATTGATCAGGCTTGATAAAGGCGTTTGTCCATGCAAGACACCGCCATTTTGAGGGTTCTAAGGGTGTGAGTTATAAGCACATAAGAATGACCATGTAAGTGAACTTGTCTACAGCGGCCTTCACCAACAGGGTCAGCAGAACAAAGGGGTGAAATAAAAAACACAGTTGAAATGTGTAGTCATTCACTATACCGTAAATTTTCTCAGTTTGTACTTGGATAGGCCTTTTCCAAGTAGCCCATACAGGCAATGAAATTACCGTAAATACATACTATACGATGCTAATACTATAAAACGTTGTGCAGGGATTCTGTCTGCACAATGTCTTGACACGTCATCATTACGTTATAAACTGAACTGCAGATTATATGCGCAACGCCATGAACGTCATCTTCTATTCTTTACCAGAAGTATTGGTCGCCTTAATGTAAAACATGTGAATAAACACAGGCACTGTTCGCTAAATTATTATCTACGAGCATTCATCCTGCCCATGAATGTTCGGAGCTAACATTTTTTTAATTGGATTCATTGATAGGAAAGACAGAGAGGTCGACCTGAGCTAGTGCGCTCTAGTCTGCTACTCTGCACTGGGGAAGAGGGAAGGGGAGTGAAAGTATTGGGATGGATGATGATGATAAGAGAAGTGTTGAGTGCTTACGTACATGAGACAGTTGTCTTCCTAGAGCCGCTCGTCGAGCTTGGTGTCCTGCAGAAACTTCAACAATACTTTTGTTGCAGGTATTGAAATTGCAGTGTCAAGCCATGGGCCGAGGATAGCTTCCTCCGACAGTGGTTGCCTGCCAACGCTGGCTAGGAAACTTTCTAACGTCCTTCGCTCCAGCATATATGCTGGGCAGTCGCAGATTAGGTGTTGCAGTGTTTCAGGCTTCTGGCAGTGATCACAATCAGGGCTGTTCGATTGGCCAATGAGGTGCGCGTAGCGACGGGTGAAAGCAACGCCGAGCAGAATCCTGTGTAGCAATGATGTGTTGCTCCGTGAACACTTCGGGGGCAAACAGAATTTACCGCCTGGGTCAATCGTATGTAGACGTCTGTGAATGTTGTCATAGTGGGCTCTGTAAGCTTTTGTAAGGTCCTACATGAGTGCCTTGATCATGGAGTTGGTGTCATGTCGCGAGTAGGCAATCCGTACTTCATCAGAGGAAGAGGACGCCGATCTTGCCTCACTGTCAGCGAGTTCGTTGCCAAAAACACCACAATGACTAGGCACCCATTGAAAGGTGATCACGTGGCCACTTAACTCGGCACTGTGATGAAGTTCGACGATATCCAGCACGAACAGGTAGTACGGTCCTTTTTTAAAAAAACCTTTTAGCGCCTGTAACGCTGATTTGGCATCGCACAATATGACATGATATCTTAGTTGAAATCAAGAAAAAGAAATGGGGCATGGGCAGGACACGTAATGAGGAGGGAAGATAACCGATGGTCATGAAGAGTTACAGAATGGATTCCAAGGGAAGGGAAGCATAGCAGAGGGCGGCAGAAAGTTAGGTGGGCCGATGAGATTAGAAAGTTTGCAGGGACAACATGGCCACAATTAGTACGTGACCGGGGTAGTTGGAGAAGTATGGGAGAGGCCTTTGCCCTGCAGTGGACTTAACCAGGATGATGATGATGATGATGATGATGATGATGATGAATATCGTCAATTTATGAGGTGTCTGCGTTCTCATAAAATGGACAGCCTCCCGTATTCCCACAAGTTCCGCCACCGTGGATGTCGATTTGTGGTCTAATCTAAATCGTCGAGAAGTTCCAAGTTGTGGGATGACAAATGCGGCCGTTGTGGCAGATGGCATGACCGAACCATCGGTATATAATTGTACAGTCCCACTATATAATTTAAATATATGCGACAGGGTGAGCTGTTTCAAGCCAATGGAGGAAACGTGAGATTTCTTCATGATTCCGGGTATCTGAAGCCCCACTAGTGGTCTTGGCAATGTCCATGGAGGTGTTGCGGGGATGTCGGTGGCCTGGAATCTTGCAGGTTTAATTCTTGCGTGACATGCAATAGCTTTAGAAAAACCACTGTCAAGGTTGGTGCTTGGAAGTGTTGACAGTGAATGGTGTGGGTGTCTGGTTAACAGGCGAAGATAGGTTCGCACTGGTTCACAAGACCTGTATATGTCGATTGGACAAGCCCGTGCTTCCGCTATTGTGCCCTTAGTTGACGTGCAGCTGGCAAGCCATATCCGTAGTGCTTGTGCCTGAAGGCTCTACAGCGTGCGTGTACAAGATGACCCCATGTTAGATAACACAGGCATGCTGTAGCGCATGTAGCCCACAAAAAGTGCCTGGTACACTTAGAGCAAACTTCGCTCAGAGGGGCCCCATCTCAGTCCTGATATTAAACGAATAACCTGTATGAAGTTGGTCAATTTAGCCCTAAGCGCAGCAACATGTTTGGTCCAAGAAAGACTGCGGTCTATTTTCACCCCAAGAAATCTCTGGTGGGTGACTAAAGGGAGCGCCGTTCCGTCGACAACGATTGAATAATTTGACATTGATTTGCGCGTGAATGCCATGACTGCACACTTAGTTCCTGACAGTTGCAGGCCTCTACGGCGCAAGTACTTCGCCGTTATGGTAGCCGCACGTTGGAGCCCTGTACGCACTTGTGGACGTGTGACCCCAGATGACCAGATAGAGATATCATCCGCGTACGTACTGATACGCGCTGTTTCAGGCAGATCGTCTGCAAGGCCCACCAGTATGATATTGAATAATATTGGGATAAGGATACCACCTTGCGGAACACCCCTGCGAACGCCATGTCTATCAATCTCGCCATCCGAAATGGACATGAAGATGGTGCGGCCACTGAGGTAACTCTGCAGCCATGCGTACATCCGGCCACCAACTCCAATATCCTCAAGCGCCCGAAGAATCGTATGGTGGAAAACGTTGTCGTAGGCACCTTTGATATCCAGAAATATTGCGCATACCAGACGACGGCGTCTCTTTTCCTGTTTAACAGTAGGTACTAGGTCGATCACACCGTCAATGGATGATAGGCCTCTTCTGAATCCATCGATAAAATCAGGCCGTCCGCCACTTTTCTCGAGTAGCCATTCCAGTCTGCTCAGTACCATCCCCTCCATCACTTTACCGATGCAGCTTGCCAAGGCTATTGGCCGATAATCTGAGAGATCAAGTGGGCATTTCCCAGGTTTTAGCAAAGCCACAAGACGACTACACTTCCAGTGATTAGGCACAGTTGCTGTGTCCCACGTAGAGTTGTAGAGCATCAGGAGAATTTCTCGAGCTTCTACTCCAAGATGACAAATCACGGAGTATGTAGTTCCGTCTGGTCCTGGACAAGTTGGCCGGCGGGAAGAAAATATCGCAGCGTCGAGCTCGTGCATAGTAAAAGGCGCGTTTAGACGGTGATCACTAGATGGTGGGAAAGTCAGTCGTGATTGCGTTAGTATATCGTTAGAGGAGCTCACAAGTAATTTGCAGAAGTCATCGGCGACCTCAACTTCACGCCGGCCTTGCCGTATAGCCACAGCGATGAATGGGTGAAGCTGTTGTAGAGGCGAGCGAAGGTTTCGTACAATTTTCCAAATTCTAGAGAGAGGTTTTCTCGTATCCAAAGAGCCACAGAATTATCTCCAGCGTTGTTTGTCAAGTTTGTCAAGGTGGCGCAGGACATGACGCTGCGCCCGGCGTGATGCAGTGACGTCTAATGGTGATTTGGTCCTTCTGTATTTCCGTTCTGCTCGACGCCGTATCACGCGAAGTTGCTTGTACTGGTCATCTATAGGTAATCTAGGTGAAGGTTCACTGATGTGTTTTGTTGTGTCGCGTAATGTTGTCGCGATGACATCTTCAATATTGGATGGTGCTTGGATGGCTTGACATGCGGTGTTCACAGATCCTCGAAATGTTGGCCAATCGATAGAACGCACAGTGTGCGGAGCAGGGGGATGTAAACATTTCAACTGTATACATGTTGGTTGATGGTCCCTTCCATGGGTGTCGAGATCAGTGCGCCATCGTGTAGTAGACAACAGGCTTTTTGAAACAAACGCAATGTCAAGACAACTGCTGTAGTAAGAGCCTCGAAGGTATTTTGGCGAGCCATCATTGATCACCATCAAGCCTTGACTAAGCATGAAGTCAGCCAAAACTCTTCCACGGGCGTTCGTCGAAGCAGAGCCCCACATGGGATGGTGGGCATTAAAGTCGCCGATGACTATGTGGGGACCCGGACAAGTTTTCAGTGTGGACAGCAAATATGAACAGTCTATGCTCGATGTTGACTGTATATATCCGCCAATTACTGAGAATGTGCGCAGCTTGTACTTCGGCGTTATGCGAACGTACTCGTTGGAAGCGTGGGCAGGAATGTCTTTACGAAGGCACGTGAAATTCCGACGAACAAAAGTGAGCACATTGCTTAAATTGTGGTCATTTCTTGACCACAGTGGCACATATACAGATACGCGTAGTAAAGACGTTATGTTTGGTTCACATATTAGAGCCATGGGAAACTGGTATTTGAAATTTCCATTGCCGAAAGTCTGCGAGGCGGCCTCGTAGGCCTCTGGCATTCCGCTGCATTATTGCAGATCTTCGTAATTGGTTTTCAAAAGATAGAGCCATGATGTCTTATTGTAGAGCCGCGAGGAGTGGTTCCAAAGCATCTAGAAAATGTAGCGCAGTCTTAGCAACCGGCGTCTGTAGTCCGCAGAGAAGTGAACGCATCGTATAGTTATCAGGTGTTTCAGCGTGCATCGTATATTTTCATTTTCTGTCTTATCATTCTCAGCCACCTTTGCAGACGCATCACCCGACGCAGTCAAGCCTGTTTGTTTGGATGGGAGTGACGGCCAGTCAATGTCAGAGTCGGTCGGCGGAATCGTCGTTTTATGCTGCGCATGTGTTCCACGTGCTGCTGCCGAAGAAGATACGTCGGGCCCGCATTTTGATCGCAGGAGCAAACTTGGCAAGCGAGGGGTTTGCCATGTGGACGATGGTCCATCTGTGCGGGAAGTACTCTTGTCTTGCTGTCGTCTGTGTCGCGATCGGCGTCTGCGGCGGCGTATCGATGTAACAGCCTGTCTGTGAGTGGAGTTGTCCCGCACCATATTTCGAAGCACTGACATTTCGTCCTTGATTTTCTGGCACTCCTTTGATGTCGCTTCATGTGGACCGGCACAATTAGGACATTTTAAGGTAGTAGCATCGCAGCTATCATTTTGATGGGCCCCTCCACACCGTTGGCATGTTACGCCGCCCTTGCAAGCTGCGCTTACGTGTCCTATTTTGAAACACTTCCGACACTGCACCAGTTTTGGCGCGTAAGGGCGCACATGGTATCTTACGTATCCTACTTTTACGCAGTCAGGTAATGTTTCAGAGTCAAAGACTATATTACTACACCGGGATTGACCGAAGCGGTGAATCTCCATTGCTGGTGCGGTGGAATTCAAAAGCCTCTTGAGGTCAGTGTCAGCGATTTCTTTGTACGTGTCAGAGATAACGCCAGTCGAGGCTCCTTTTCCATACGCAAAGAAGGAGCGCACTGGGATGTTTCCTAGCAGCGTGGCAGCCTTTAGCGTATCCAGAATTTACTTGTTGTTCACGCAAACCGAGAGGATGTTCCTCCGTGCGTTAATTCTGATCTCGCTGACTTGGCCTGGCGCAATTCGCTCAAAGTACTCCGTTAAGCTCTGCCTGTTCAAGGTATTCAGATAGTTGGTAGCTGTGGTAGGGACGTAAGCAACGGTGAATGATTGCTTACCAGTGTCCTGCCTGGGCAACGATTCACTGTCTGTTAATGTCCTCCTGAGTTTTCTCTTCAAACGGCGACCCACGGCAAGTGTGAAATCGTTGTCCGATTCCATTTCTTCAACCGTTGAGCTGTCGGAAGATTCAAGGACAATAGTTGAAGGGCCAGTGCGGTCTCTTGTCTTCGATGCAGCCAGTGGTGGACGAGCAGGGTCAAACGCTTAGTTGGGATTCCTGTCCCCCATCCCGGAGGATGACGTTGTGCCCCTTGCACGGCCTCTGATGTCGAAAAACGTCCGAGACACAGGAAAATGAAGAGACCGCAGCTATGGGCGTTCTTCTTGTTTTCGGAGATAACAATTTATCTTCTCAAGACATTACGACATTAGGTGCAAACAAATACTGCCTTACATAGCTTCTTTGGACTGCATATAAGGATCTTCGCCAAACAAGACAAGAAACTTTCACGCATGTCTTTGCGTTTTCGCAAACACTGTGGCGTTTATTGGTGAACTTAACGAGAGCATAAACAAGAAAGTGCGAATCATACACACAAGAAGTCAAAGTTCTAAAAAAATCCCATCAGAAAGAAAAGCCTACGTGTTGACGTACGACATGAAACATAATCTGGCAAATTCAATTTACCGTCGATCTGAATAAATAGTGTTTTTCAACCTTGGGTGGATTGATTAAATATTCTTTCTTATAAATCGAGAACTACGTGGTGATTCACTTTTGTGTGCTTTTTCATGTGTCTTCTTTAGTACTCGTATTTATGATAGCTCTCATATTTGTCATAACCAGTTTATTCTGGTTCATTCCGAGAAGCAGAAGAAAGCATACGTGTACAATCCTCAAGTCTTGGCGGAGTTTGTTTTCTTTTCCTTATTTTTTTTCTGAGTTTTGCACGATGACGAGGCACCCTCTTCAATTTTTCGCGTTGACTCAATAGTTTACTCAGTGTGAGCGCACTTATTAGAATCCAACGGCTAGACTTGGTTGTTCATTGTTATTTCGTTTAGTAGGTGACCGTGGGTAGGCAGGTGATATTCTTGAAACTGGTAGCAGGAAAGAACACACACTTCGTCGGAACGGTCTCCTGTCTTAAGGTTTGTGGCAGTGCTGTTTCCTGAAAGTAAACTTACAACCAGCAAAGAAGAACGAAAAAAGAAGAAGCAATTATTATTCGGCTTAAAGGCAAACCTTTTGTCGTGGTAGAACACCGTCAAAGAGGATTTGGATCCCTCTCGGAGCAGAACATACCGGTTTGTTGGTCGAATTTCTTCTTCCAGAAGCGGTATTTGTTTCATTTGATCTGTCTTTTATGTGTTCCAGGTAACTCCGCACGCTAAACTCATGTAGAGAGTTCCAACTATGTGCACGATAAAGAAAAACTGTGCACCCGCAGAACCTTTTTGTACCAGCGTAGATTTGCGATTCTGCTGTTTTTGTATGCGCCCTGTCCCTGGTTAGCAGGAGGGCAAAGCGGTTGCTGGAACAGGCCGCGCTTTGTGCTTAGTGGTGCGACCTGTCTAGAAAACCTTAGATTAGTTAGAGCAGCCATTACGAGAAGCTTCCGAGATGTCTGCTCTTCCTGCCGAAATAGACATTAGTAAATATTTCAAAAGTTCTGAGCTGCATTGATTGAAAATTTCGAGGAAGCGTAAAATACTTCATGAATTATGAATGCGACCACGCTAGTACACTGCCTGATTCCCCCAACCACTGCGCCGGCTAAAAGAGCTGTTGTTGCACACAGCGTAGCCCCTTCAACTAAGCAGCTTTCACGGTGACCTCTCCAAGGGAGACCTAAGCCTTTCCTTTAGGCATTCGAAAGCTATCCCCGTGGGCTCAATTCAGTGCGGTAATACAAGTCGCGACTACGAGAATGAATGACAGCCAAAACACGGAGCCTACGTGTAAGCGCATTACGAAGGCGCAATAAGCTCCACATACGAAAAAAAGAAACCCGCAGCACTCCGCTTCACAACGTAAGAAAAAATGCTATTCTGCAGGACACTCGAGCTCTCATCCCCTACCCTGTGTCTCCTCCCTTCCTAGTCACCTCATAGGGCGGAGGAAGTTGCAGAGGCTACAGGTTGGCCCTTACGCCATCTGTCACTTGTACTTGGAACTTGCGATGCTTTCTACTGAGGGAAAAGTATTGTCCCCTTGCAGTGCCGGAAGCCGATGTCTACCATTTAGGGTGCAGTTGCCCAGGCTTATACACGCAAAGCTACCTTTTCCTGTACTGCAAAATTGGCCTCCATTAAGGTATGGTAGCTATGTATACCACAAACGGTAAGACAAAAACACTTCTAGAATTCGAGCGTAACATAGGTCTCGCAGTACACAAATAGTACACACCAAACTATATGTCTTAAGATAAGTTGTCATAAAAAAACGATAAACTGTAGCATCAGGAGTGGCTTCTGGTAAAAAACACTGTACCTAGGCTAACAAACGCTTTCTCTTTGCATACGCTTCTTTCGAATAGTGAAATTGAAATGCAATGGGCAAATACATATCAATAAATCATAAAGCTACGTTGGAAAAATATGTGAACATGCTGATGACAGAGTCATCTTGTATCTCACAGTTTCCTGAGCCAAGCACTACACCGAAAGTCGTGGAAGTACTATGCTTACCTCATTGTTGCCATCTGTAAGAGATGCCCATTATGACACCTTTTATGTTTCATCTTCGTCGTGTCTATCACTGGCGTGTTATTTCAGACAGTACATTCAACAACTCACTCCATTCAACCTTCTAAGTGCAGACACACACATATATGAGACAACAGCGTCGCGGTAGCTCATATGGTGAGAGAATCGCACATGTAATGGGAAGACAAAGGCTTTCATTCCACCTGCGATCCATTCTTTCGTCCTCCTTCAGGTATTTTTAATTTCTACATTTCAATTAAATACACAAGTTTGGCCCTACGCCTTCGTGATTGTGATTGTCTGCTGGCGGTTGAAGTATATATATATATATATATATATATATATATATATAATAAATTATGGGGTTTTACGTGCCAAAACCACTTTCTGATTATGAGGCACGTTGTAGTGGAGGACTCCGGAAATTTTGACTACCTGGGGTCATTTAACGAGCACCTAAATCTAAGTACAAGGGTGTTTTCGCATTTTGCCCCCATCGAAATGCGGCCGCTGTGGCCGATATATATATATATATCTATATATATATATATATATATATATATATATATATATATATATATATATATAGAGAGAGAGAGAGAGAGAGAGAGAGAGAGAGAGAAAGAGAAACAAATGGCTTGTATATATAACAGCAAGCACATGAGGGTAGTAATAATGCTAAACCAGGCCAATGAAAAATTAAGAGCTGTCATTAAAGCGATAGCTTTCTTTGGCTCTTCCCCACACTGCGGTTTTACAGTTTCTGGCCCCTTACTGCCTACTTAAGGAACTGGATATTACTAGGGAAAATACGGGGAATGCGGGAGGTGGAAATTCAGGACGATGAGCAAAATGAGAACAAGGTGAAAGCAGGAGCCAGCGTTTCGACAAGGGGACTGGTCCTCTTCAAGGCGACGTACGCTTTCTTTGCCACAGTATATATAGGTGGGGTTTTTCTAAAGGGTAGAGGGAGTAAGGCGCGTGGTTGCGGCAACGAGGGAAGGTGTGTTAGCGTGTCGAATTGAGAATAAAGGAATGCTGTGCACAAGGCCAAGACCAAACCCCCCCCCCCTCCCGCCGCTCCCCCTCCCGTCTGTCAACGACGTGTCAACGCACACGTGCTAGCCGGCGTGTCAATGGCGTCTGAGACACGCCGGCTGAAAAATAAAGGAGGAAAGGAAAGGGAAAAAAAAGAAAGGACAGGCCAAGAAACCAAATTAAGTGTTGTTGCCTATATCTTGCAATTTAGCATAGCGAATAGAATAATACAAGTCCACTAGTCGAAACGTTGGCTCCTGCTTTCACCTGGTTCTCGTTTTGCTCATCGTCTTGGATATCACTAGGTGATACTAGGCAACGAAAGAAAGTACCAGCGAGCAAGCCCGTATAACCCTTTTATATTGACCAAGTATACCAACATCTCTTATGCGTAACAAAAATTACCTTCCTTCATATTGAACACACAATGTCGGCTCACAGGCGCACTGCTATGCACACCCATATGTTAATAGGAGTGTGAATAATATATAATGTGTTCCTTGATTTAGCCGCTCCGCTTGGGTCACTGTCTGTGTGCCCTTCCTTGGCGAATCCTCCAGAATGGGCACGTCCCACGACAAATATTACACAACACCATCATCGTCATCATCATCATCAGCAGCAGCAGCATAACTACGCACACTGCACTGCAAAGGCCTCTCCCATACTTCTCCAACTACTCCGGTCATGTGCTAATTGTGGCCATGTTGTCCCTCCGAACTTCTTAATCTTATCCGCACACCTAACTTTTATCTGCCCCCTGCTACGCTTCCCTTCCCTTGCAATCCAGTCCGTAAACCTTTATGACCATCGATTATCTTCCCTCCTCATTACATGTCCTTCCCCTGCCCATTTCTTTTTCTTGATTTCAACTAAGATGTCATTAACTCGCGTTTGTTCCCTCACCGAATCTGCTCTATTCTTATCCCTTAACGTTACACCCACCATTCTTCTTTCCATAACTCTGTGCGTCGTCCTCAACTCAAGTAGAACCCATTTCATAAACATCCAGGTTTCTCTCCCGTGGATGAGTACTGGTAAGACACAGCTGTTATACACTTTTCTCTTGAGGGATAATGGCAACCTGATGTTAATGATCTGAGAATGCCTGCCAAACGCACGCCAGGCCATTCTTATTCTTCTGATTATTTCAGTCTCATAATCCGGATCCACGGTCACTACGTGCCCTAAGTAGATGTATTCCCTTACCACTTCCAGTGCCCCGCTACCTATCGTAAACTGCTGTTCTCTTCCGAGACTGTTAAACATTACTTTAGTTTTCTGCAGATTAATTTTTAGACCCACTCTTCTGCTTTGCCTCTCCAGGTCAGTGAGCATGCATTGCAATTGGCCCTTTGAGTTACTAAGCAAGGCAATATCTTCAGCGAATCGCAAGTTACTAAGGTATTCTCCATTAACTCTTATCCCCAATTCTTCCCAATCCGGGTCTCTGAATATCTCCTGTAAACCCGCTCTGAATAGCATTGAAGAGATAGTAACTCCCTTCCTGATGCCTTACTTTGTCGGGATTTCGTTGCTTTCTCCATGTAGGACTACGCTGGGCGTGGATCCGCTATAGATATTTTTCAGTATTTTTACATACGGCTCGTCTACAACCTGATTCCGTAATGCCTCCATGACTGCTGAGGTTTCGACTGAATCAAACGCTTTCTCGTAATCAATGAAAGCTATATATAAGGGTTGGTTAGACACCGTACATTTCTGTATCACCTGATTGATAGTGTGAATATGGTCTATTGTTGAGTAGCCTTTACAAAATCGTGCCAGGTTCTTGGTTGACAGAAATCTAAGGTGTTCCTGATTCCATTTGAGATTACCTTAGTAAATACTTTGTAGACAACGGACAGTAAGTTTTCAAGTCTTTGGCGTCCCCTTTCTTATGGATTAAGATTATGTTGGCGTTCTTCCAAGATTCCGGTACGCTCGAGGCCATGAGGCATTGCGTATACAGGGTGGCCAGTTTTTCTAGAACAATCTGCCCACCATCCTTCGACAGACCTGCTGTTACCTTATCCTCCCCAGCCGTCTTCCCCCTTTGCATAGCTCTCAAGGCTTTGTTTACTTCTTCCGGCGTTACTTGTGGGATGTCAAATTCTCTAGACCATTCTCTCTTCCATTATCGTCGTGGGTGCCACTGGTACTGCATAAATATCTATAGAACTGCTCAGCCACTTGAACTTCCTTATCCATATTACTAATGATATTGCCAGCTTTCTCTCTTAACGCATACATCTGATTCTTACCCGTTCCTAGTTTCTTCTTCACGGCCTTTAGGCTTCTTCCTAAAAGTGTAACTTATTACACAGAACTCATAAAACAGAAGCAAAGAAAACCAGTCTTCGTACCGCATCACATAGGCAGCACCAATAAGCAGTGCTCTGCTTCACAATGATACAAGCACGTGCAATGGCTCGCGTGCAATTCGAACAGTTCCAGATTGAAGAGAAATCAGAGGAAAATTCAGCGGAAAAAAAACAACAAGGCATGCGGATTTCATGAATATCGTCTTGAAAAACAATACGCATCTACATAGGTAAATATTTAATGCGAAAGTATCTACATCTGCTTCTGCGCGTTTCCACATAATATGATATGCTGAGAGACGCCTACACTGATATCAACCCAGCGTTGGTGCTACCGATTGTTTGTTTTGTTTTACTGTAAGCAAAATATTGTCAGTAAATATAGTTTTGAAGTTGATCAAAAAATAAGAAATGACGCAAAAGACAAAATGTGTCCCGAGTAGCAGGCGAATTGATGACCTTCGCTTTACGCCTATGGTGATCTCCCGACTGAGTTACGACAACCGCATTCCTTTTCTTGACCTTCTTCATTGGGTATTAGTTTACACGGAAGCAGAACCTAGCACTGACAGTTTTAACAAACGCAAATCAAAAAACACCTTCTGCCATAGCCCTTTTGTGAAGCTTTGCAGTGACAAATTTCATATAGCTTAACTTTCTTTTTAAACTTTTTTTAAGTGTGTCGTAATAGGAGAATGTGTTTCGCTTCAAGCCTAAACCAATATGCATTGGTTCAGCTCACGCTCGCTACGTGACAACCGATAACGCAGGATCGTAATTACATGTATTCAAGAATGGTTATGTGGTTTACACAGTTAGGCAACGGAATAATAAACGCTACCTGTATGCCCGATGTGCAACAAATATACGCCTTCAAATGCATCGTATATTTCATAAAGCCAATACCTCTTTTAAAGCGTTAGGCTTTTGCTTTCATTAACAATTTATTGTGAATCATTTCTGCAGATTCCTTGTTCTGTGGGTTTGTATGGGTGCAGAGGCGCTTATCTTCAGCCTGTTGTCGATATTCGGCTACACTCAGCAAAAGTTGCTAAACATGTGATTACGACAGTGATAAGTACAAGAAATGCAATTTAACAGGAACCACATAGCAAATACTACAATTTATGTTCAGATTCAGTCGTAACAAGTTACAAAAGGGTGGCAGTTTGGGCAAGTTGGTATGTCATTACTTTTTTAGGCTTGTAGCGCAGCTCAGAACTAGCGAAAATGGAACGAGATATCGCGCACCCTGTTCTCCGTTCCTTTTCATTACCCCTTGCACTTTTCTTTGTAGCTCGTTCTGAGCCGTGCTACAAGCCTAAAAAAGTCGTAGCAAGTCAGTCATCGCATTTCATTATGAATTGAAGCTCGAGCAAATGATTTCACCAATTGCCTGTGCATGGTGCTGACGACAGCGCTCCCCCTACCTGCTTTTGTTATGTTAATTTGTTGTTGTTTAATTTCGCAAGGGCCAGACAAGACCAAAAAGTGCGACGACACATGAAGAATGTGTCATTTTGCGGTGTTTGCAATAAATAAGATAATACGGCAGAATTACACGCAGATTTGCTTCTGAGAAACCTATACCCAGGTAATACAAAGAAATTGCGATCAAAAATGAAGAAAGATTGAAAAGAACGCCTTGTACAGAATAAAACCCTCGTTTTCTCGGCACGCAGATGTAATCCAGCGATACGCTTACACGTGCGCGATCATAAAATTATACACGTAGGAAGAATATAGGTTCATGGTTAGGCTTTCACGAGAAAGGCTGCAATAGTTAGGCCTTTATTGTTCCTTCGATTACTTTCAACGACGCTCGGCATCATACGTGTAAGTATCTTTATCATCATGTTTATCATTCGCAATTTACTAAGTATATGTCACATAAAACAATCGCAATCGAACGCTTTTGCATTTCATACCGATTGCACGAAATAGAAGCGTGTCACTAATATCAATCAGCACGTTGCCAAATCCCTTCATTTTGAAGTAGACACGCATGCTATGCGTCGTCTGCGTCTGGATCGACTCGCCAGTCAAGTGCAAACGCCAAAAATTCTTTCTCAGGAAGGGGGGGGGGGGGGGAGGCGTAGGGAAGAGGGGTGCTGCGCGCCTTCATGGTATACCACAAAACCACAGTGCGGAGATAACAAAAACAGAGACCCTTCGTGTCGGCCGTCGAAGACTGCTCCCGCGCGCGCTCTGGCGGCGTACAGCGAGTCACGACCTCCGGCAGGAACAACAGCCGAAACACAGAGAGCTGCCACTTCCCCACACTTAAGCACATTACGAAAGCGAAAGGTGCCGCAGCGAAAAACCGCAGACGCGGGAGCGCTTCTACAGTCGAGCAGCGATCACAGCCTCGTGGGAAATTACCGCAAAACTCGCGCTCCGAAGCTGTAGCTTTCCTCAGTCTCTCGTATTCCAAGTCCCACAACCACAGCGCGCTCGCTCGCTCCGCCGCTTCTGTTGCCCTTGCACACGGTGCGCAGCGCTCTTTCGGCTAAAGCGCACTTGCGGCACACCAGCGCAGACCTAACTCGTACTCTGCGCTGCTCGCAGCGAAGATGTATAGACCGGTCATCCTATGGAGAGAAGGGGAAGGAGGGGCGGGACGTACGGGTCCTGGCTGCCGCAGGGCGCACTATGGCCCGCCTCATTTGCACCGAATGAGCCTTCTTCGGCTGAATACCGCTGCAGCAGGGGTTCCCGGTATGCCTCTAGCCGCGTTTGCCTCCTCGCAGAGCTTCGCCACTCTGCCGTGAAGCTAACAGCGTTCCTGCATTGTCCCTTCCTCTCGGCGGCTGGCAAGCCGCTTTCTAACGCTTTCTCTTTGCCTTTCGTCGTCAATAAGCTCTTGCCTGCTTCCCAACTCCCCCTTTATTTCCAAGTCTCTGCTACCTTCACTCGTTTGCCCTCAGATAGAAAGGAGAGAACGGGAGAACCATTTGTTTGCGTGTCCGCCGCCCTGAAAAGACCAACCGTTACGCGGAAACATTCCCAAGGAGATATGTGAAACTGAGGTGGGTGGCGCGCCTTCTTTTTTTGTGCTTCTTTACTCAAGTAAGGGCAAATGAATTTAGTTCACAAGAATGCTGATTTTTCTGAACTTACGTCGAGGGCGCTTCCGAATGGTTGCAGTTTGGGCAACTAGACGCTGTTTTTTGCCTGTATACAAGCGCAGCAAACTGACTGGAACAAACACAAGTTAGCGTGTCTCTTTGTGCCACCGTAGAGTCTGCGCTGGCACAGAGGTTTTGCGAGGTTTTGAAGGGAACCTGATATGCCTGGTACATCGTGGTCTTTTGTGCAGAAAAAACAATTTATGCGGCAATACTTGGCACTTGAGCTTCGCGTGTCGCGAAGGAAGGTAGACGGTCGTGAGCTATTGATAGTAACACCACTTAGCAGTACATGCAATGGGCGGTTATTATTTAATAACGCTTGGTGTGTTGTAAGGGTTCTCTTGGTCCGATAAGATTCCTTCCTAGTCATTCACCACTTACAAGAGGCCGATCCGTGCAATAACATGTTGTGAGCGCCGGTCCGACTACTTATGAAGCACAAAGAGGAATAGTATTGCAACAAAATCGTTACATTATCTCTGCTAAACTTTGAAGGGCAAGAAAATCAGGTATGAGGGACGATGCGGATGTCTGTTTTAAGAACGAAAACAAGCTTTTATGTGATATGCTCCGTACGGTGTTTGCTACTTCGGTAAAAAACACCACGTGATTATGTCTTACTTGTTTATTTTGCGGTCTGTTACTATTTTTTGTATTTCCATCAAGAGATGGTTTTCCGTAGCCCTTTCGTATTATGTCTGAGTTCTTCACGTCCTGACTTTGGTACATCGTCGCAGCTTGGTGTTAACACCCAATATCATAACCAGCTACTCGGCCTGCTATTCAGCATCATACTGCAGCATAAACACTGCTCGAAGGTGTTATTGCTCTGTTTGGCATTATATAAAGTCGCCTTTTGTAATCATTTAGCTGTTTTTTTTACTTCTACTCAGCAGTTGCATAGCCAGTCGGGGAGCACGCAGTTGACCGATGACGTCGAGGGAGAGGGGTGGGTGAGCAAACCAGGCTGCATAGTAACATGGATACTTCGTTAAGGGGCAGGGGGGGGGGGGAGGAGGGTGACGTGCGCAGTGTGCCACCACCTGGCTACGCCACTGATACTCAGCTACATGTAAGCGCATAATCATTGGTCTGCCAAAACGCATCATTGACACCCTCCTATGGTCACTCCTGGATGAGAAATTTTTTCCTCTTTTCGTACACAATGCGGCACTAACAGCTTTTCTCGGAGAACTGACCTTCTCGCAAAACGCGTCGCCTAAGCTAGGAGATGGCTTTTATACGCTTCCTTATATGTTCTTTTTCGTTCGCAGAAAGAAAAGTGTTTTTCACCCCCGCTGGTGGTCCAAACAAACTGAGCCAACACCAGCAACATATACACGCACACAAAACAAAATTCGTGCGGTGCAACCCATTCGTACATGTGAGCAAGCATTCTCTGCCTAGTCGTCTTTCCGACCATGCATGCTTCTAGCAACGCATCAGATTCGAAAACAATGGGAGGGTTGTCAGCAAATCGTGCTACTTTGTTTTCCTTTCCTGACGATATCGAGATGACGCTCCAGGATCTCCAAGTAAAAAGGACTCCACGCGAAAATGAAATAAAGAAAGAACAGAGAACGCAGCGCGGGAGCAAGAAAGTTGCGATTGGGGCAGTATTGCGTCGAACATCTTTCTTTTTCTTCGCAATCCCCATCGCACCATACCAGCCCTCTCCTTCTCTTGTTCCACCTCTTCCCATCGCCAGCCCAACGGCTGCAGCCGACCTTTTTCACATTTAGTCATCATAGCTATTTTCTTGAGACGACGGAAGCACGCTACACAGTTACGGCTGAAGAAAGCCAGTGTGCCGAGCTGTACATCAACTCATCTTCGTCACACCGGGCGTATACAGTGTTGGTGCAACGCTTGCTTGAGGGTAAAGTCACCGAAAAGAAAACTGGACGACAAATATCCTTAGATGAGAATATAGCCCTCCCTGCTGCCAGCACATGTCTTCACTGCACTTGCTTCTGCATCCTGCCCTCGCTCGAAATATCCAAGAGCCTCGCGAAAGGGCGAGCATCAGTCCCGAGCCGCGGGGCGCTCCTAAAGAGCACTGGTGCACTCTTGTGTTTCAGGAAATCTCTGCTGCGTTGGCGTGCCAATATTCGCAGCATTCGGAGTCCCATGTTGGGGTGCTTGTTTGGTTCGTAAAAAGAAGGCGTACGAGAATAGAGGGCAAGGCGATCACAGCATACTGCATCCGCGTGTAACGGCTGGTGAAAGGAGGCGGCGGGGTTGGTTCTTGAAGAGTTCTTTCTGTATGAATTGCTTCTTGCCAGCCGAGCTTTCCTAATGCAAATGCCTCGAGTGAAATGCCTGCGAGGCCCATTTTTTGTGCTTCAGCGGAAGCACGAGATGCTGCGCTTTTTCCGCTCGGGCGCACGTTAGCCAGCGGCACGGGAAAATTTACTATTGTTACGTTCATTCGCAAGTTTATCTTATTTTGTTTAAGGAGGCAAACGAGAACCCTTGGCCTGGTTGCCTTAAACAGCATTGTGGACACTAAGACAAAGCTTTCAGTCGTAATAGCGCGGTGACTGGGAATGTGAGCAGCGCGAATGTTATAACCAGCATATCGTGCAGTCGAGTAGTGACGTACTTTCCAGCTTAAACGACAAGAAAGGGGGTTAACCGAGGGGCCCGATTTCTATTAGTCTTATCATAAGAAATCAACAACGTTCGCGAAATGCGAAGCTTATGGCATCGTTCACCACCGGCGGCAAGTTGCTTTTTCATCCGCTTTCATATCCATGAATCTATTCTGCATTTCATTTATTAAGCACGAGTAATATCCTCTATGTTGTCGTTGGTGTCAGTGTTCGTTGGCTTCTTATGATAGTACTTTTCAGTTTGTCATAAAACTAGGCACATGGCGCATTTAACTTCCACGTTGACTTCTCTTTCTCTGTTGAAGGACAGAAGAAAGCTGCACAGGCCATGGAGCTTCATCAACAAATGCGGAGCTGGCAGTCGTTGATGCTGCTCTGAAGTACGTGCAAGCGCGCAGTTAAAGTATACTTGAAGGATGGGGTGCTTACGTACTCCAGCGCTGCCCTCAGCAGACTAAAGAGAACTGATGCTGATCGCCCAGTTGTGCGCAGCATCATTGAGACTGCCAGCCGAATTACATATTGTGCACTATCCCTCGTTCGCCAGTGGATACCTTCACACGTAGGTATCGCCGAAAAGAAGAGGCCGATCGACTCACTTCCTCTTGTGCTCACAACTAATGTGGCTGCTCGGAAATATTAAATAGGGTTGACGACGCGCGTCAGTTGATTGAAAGAGGCCTACTGAAACTGCGCCCACACCAGCACGTTACAATAGATCCTTTGTTCGCCGCGATCGAGGCTTACCTCTTTGTGCTATAGATCTCTATTGCTCAAGTTAAGGGTTGACTGTGTCCTGGTGTATGAACGTTTATACCGGCTTAGGATGGGTAGAAAGTTCGTCGTGCGGTTCTTGCGGTTCCTGCGAGACACTTGAGCACCTTATATTACATCGCCCTGCTTTCCTTTCGCAGCGCACGTCGCTACTAAGGAACGATAGCCTACTTGTCCTGCAGTGTACGACCCTCGATTACTGCCTGCATACGAGTGGCTGTGCTTCTCGACGCGACCAAGCTCATCGCACCCTGCTTAGTTTTCTACGTGAAAGTCGCTTGTCTTCCAGTTTGTAAGAGACTTTACAAGGGGCGAAATACTGTTTTGCTAACACTACATATGTATTTTTACATCCTTCTTTATTTAGTGCGACCTGGGTGTTATTTCTTTCTGTTCCTGAAAGTATGTCCTGTTCCCACTTGCTCACTGTATACCTTATTTTACTTTCGTATTTTGTGGCTTGTAATCCTGCTGTTCCTATATTTTTTTACTTGCACTCTTCTTATCTTCAACTTCCTTTTCTATGCCCTTTTCCTAAAGAGGAGGCAGGATTAGTGCTCCTCTCGGTTGCCAGCCGGCTTCTTCCCCAACTTCCTGCATGTGTGTTTTAATATCTCATAATAATAATAATAATAATAATAATAATAATAATAATAATAATAATAATAATAATAATAATAATAATAATAATAATAATAATAATAATAATAATTCCTTTTTTGTCAGCCGCATTGCACATGTAGAACGTTTGGTCGTGCTCGTCTCGGCGCTCTAAATGTAGATCGAAATGGAAATAGATTGCTCCGGAGTCCTCACATGTGTTTTGCAGTGCCTAATACGACGATTCATTGCTGATTCCATATGAATACTTTTGGAGAAAAATTCCTTCACCCAGCACCAACTTCGCGCCAACGACATTCTCGATAAACAAAAGAAAAATAGAGACAATTTCATTTCCTATGCTTTACTTATTTTGCATCTTCCCCCTTGAAGTGCATGATATACTGTATATTTCAAAGATCTATGGTTATTCCAACTCAGCCTGCTACACTTGGTCATCGCTGAAACTGCTGCCCAAAGGAATCTGTTAGGCATAACACTGTTCAGGGCTTACGGCACCAGTTCTGGGCCGAGCATGTGGATCACGTAATCGCTCATCGTGTAACCCGCATTCTTTTAGCTAAATTTATGTAGTGCTACAGCCGCGCGCAGATGCTTCTTTAAAAACGTAAGCATTTCTTTGCCTACCCAACGAGGCAGCCCGTCCGTCCGTCCCTCCGTTCGTCCGTTAGGTAACGTGATCGCTTTTAACAGCACCTTCGTGAAGCGAGAGACAGCCCCTTTGTACTGTCTCTCGCTTCAACGCGAACTAAGCGGTGAGACCACAGCGCACACGAAGCTATCAGCACTCGGTGAACACTGACCACATCGGATATCGCTTTCAAGATAGGGCCCACGCGGCAGCACCAAACGCAGCCGCCGCCGGAGTACGGTTTATCACGGTTGATAATGGTTAGCATCGAGAGGAGGCAGCGTCATTGACCACGTCTACGTACGAGGTCTACCAAACGTGACACTGTTCAATTACGTCACGTATACTACAGCGCGCATCGACTAGTGCTCATCTTCCACTAAGCAGCGGCATCATACAAACGCACCATCATGTAACATGAGTGAACGTTGGTACTATTTTGCCCCTTCTTGGTCGTCTCATGCTATATAGTCTCAGATAATACTTCAGTGTCACAACCTGGCTTCTTCGTTTGACGATTCTTTAGCGGTGTTTATCGCAATTATACCAAACACAGCAGCATACGATGACAAAGCAGTAGGCGATTAGTAGCATGTGCTTACGCTTCATTTAGACAACTCCCAGAGGAGATTGTTTGTAATTCTTTTCTTCTTTCTCAGCTGTCAAGCAAATTAAACTTGAATACTGCTATAATGATAGTCAAGAAGTTATAATAGATTACGCAAAACCATGCATCAGACATAGTTTTGCTGTATGACAGGTATTTCGACGGTCTGCGGTGGCCTGACGACGCCGATGTGCGGATAGAAGACTGAAATCGTCAGATCGCCTACACAAAAAATAAACAGCAAATAAAGTGGGGTAGCATAGAAATTCAAAATGGAACCGACAGTTTCAGGGCCCACATTCGCAAAACGTGTTTCATTGGTGCCGTCCGCGAGTGAACTTCGCCGGGACCATTGTTTCGTTACCACGCCGATCATGCGCTGCGAAAGCTCGACCGCAGGATGACCAGGAAGCAAGCTCGCCGAAATAAACAAAAAAAGAAAGGTTTATGGCAGTACGGGCCCAAAGTAATATTGCCCTACCCTCTAGCCCACATCACTTAACTGACCGATTCCGAAAGTTGTATACGTCTTTGCCGATCATAAAGCAAAACTCCTTACAGTCGCTTGCAAAATCTAAAGATTATCACAAGCAAATGCCTTACTTTAAAAGAAACTATATTCTCAGCTGAAGTGAAATTTCTTATGCCAAAATTCATTTGCCTTAACTAGTAATTTTCTCGTAACTTCTCCTTGGCTTAGTAATGATTATTAATTTAATTTATATTATGTTGTTTTACGTGCCAAAACCAGCTCCTGATTATGAGGCACGCGGTAGTGGGGGACTCCGGAAATTTGGACCACCTGCGGTTCTTTAACGTGCGCCTAAATCTAAGTGTCCAGGTGTTTTGGCATTTCGCCCCCATCGAAGTGCGGCCGCTGTGGCCGGGAAGTCATGATGCTAATGAATTCGAACTACAGCAATGACTTCGAAGTACAGCGACAGACTTAAGAATGTTTTGCACACCTGATGCCACGTAGCTGGACAGAACCAAGGTGGTGTTGTTTGCCGTTGCTTCGAGATGCTCAAATTATTTTTTTTTTAATTTCGCTTAATTATGTAGTAAATCTAAATAATTAATCAACTTCTCAAATATTATATTTAGATGAAAAGTGCCAATGAGAAAATTGTAGAGCGACATGAAAAACTCCCTGTACAGCTTTTTGTTGGTCAATACATGCTACATAAATGTTTTTCAGAGCGGGACAGAATCTCGCAAATACACGCAATATTGCTGCGCGACTGGGCACTTGAGACACTTTGCGTGGACACGTGGGCACCTTTCACGCTCGGAAAAGCACCTTTATGTAACGTATTGAGCAATAGAAAGCCGTATCGGGAGTTTTTCATGTTACTCTGCAATATTATTATTGAAACATTAATCTAAATTTATTATTTGAGAAACTGAATTAATATTGAAGACTAATAATGTAATTAGGCGCAATGAAAAATATAGTTTCAGTACCTACAACCCATGGCAAACAACATTACCTATGTTCTGTCCAGCTACGTGGCATTTGCATATTTTTAAACTCTGGCTAAAGTTAGTTGGATCACCCTGCATAATGTAACACGCACAAGGATCAAGCCAAGATCAGCTTTCAAAGAGCTCTGTTCAGATGCAGCAGAGAAAAGCTGCAAGTGTAATGCAGTGAGACGGTTATAGGCAGGCATATGCAGCTATATATTGACCCTGCTTCTTGCGATGCTAGGACAGGTCCTGCTTACGGTTGTCTGATGTCATAAGGCCGAGGCGTCGCCTCGGCCGGATGCGAATCCGCTATACAGAAGTCACTGAAAGGCGCATAGTCCCAAGACAGCTATCAGGAAACCATGACTTTGTCATGGGACGTTCGAGCGTTCAATTCTACATATCCTATGTACTGCCGCAGGTGACGCGTTTCCTTGGACATTACAGCAATCTTGCTATATGAATTTTTGCAAGCGAAAGTTGCCTTGCTTGTAATTTTATACAAAAACTCGGAGGAGTTATTTTTTTTTACCTTCTGTGACACTGGAGTTGATTTCAGAATTAGCACTATTAGGCGCATTTGCAATTAACCTTCCCACTTTCCTAAATTGTTTTCGTGGTACAAAACACCGATCTTGTTTTCTCGCAAAGTGACTATTGGAAGAATCGAAAGCGCGTTTTTGTCTATTCCGTAGATTCTCGAAAAAAAAAAAAAACGCCTAGCTTCACGTTTACTGGACGGACTTCGGCCTATAGCTTCAAAGATTTCGTAACTTTATCATTCTTGGTTTGAGGTAGTGCCACGTGAAACTTCCTATTCCGACTTCATCAAAACATGATGAAAACTGTGATTCCTAAGAAGCTGGGAGCTGCTTTAGCGAAACCCGATTGCCTGTGTCGCATGAACAACTCACCAGCGTCATGAGGCTTTTAGAAATTGTGGTCTTACCCGCATTTTCGATTAAGCAAACAAAGTTCTTGGTATGTAGACCCTATCGGAAAAATTACTAGTTATTGTGACTCGTCTTTCTACGTTAAGCTTACAGCAGTTAAGCTTCAACTGGCTTAATAAATAGAAGGTTTTTATATAAAAAAGTAAACTAAAGCAACTGCTTCTTATTGCGTCTAAATTGTAAATGTTCTTTGTTATTTTAATTTCTTTTGTTTTGCGAGAGTTCAATGCATCTGCACAAACATTGTGAGCCGAAGTACCGGAAATTTCTTAGGAAAGCCTTATTCTGTATTGTTTGCTTGTGAACACACCATTACCGCCCATTTCATGGCTCCAGAAGCACCTGCGGAGCAACGATCAGCCCATCACATGCCTCTGAATCTACAACACCAAAAGTGTGAGTCTACCCGTCATGGTTGCTTCGTGGCTATGGTGTTGGGCTGCAAAGCACGACGTCGCAGGATCGAATGCCAGCCACGGGGGCCGCATTTCGAAGGGGCCAAATGCTAAAACACCCGTGTACATAGATTTAGGTGCACGTTAAAGAACCCCAGGTGGCCCAAATTTCCGGCTTGCTTCATAATTTCCAGTTCGGCGTGCGTCATAATGAGATCGCGGTTTCGGCACGTGAAACCTCGTAATTAACTTGAAGTGTGAGTCACATCTAGCTTCTTCTTTAAATGTGCAGCTTAAAGATGAGTACACTGGGGCGATATATAATGAAACGAAGGTAAAAAAAGAACTCTAATGGGCGGTTTTAAAATCACACTTTTACCTACTGTTCTTTTGACGACCCCTGCAAGCTGACAGCTAAGTGACGCACGGATAGTATTATCTAGCGCGTTCTTACTATGACCATTATGTGATCAATCTGGCTTGTCCTCCCCCTCCCCCAAAACCCCCCTCCCCTTGTATAGGTGATAACGGCAACGTTACGTGTCAACGTCCTTAGAAAACACGATATCCGAACGTCGACTTGCTACCGCATATTAGCGCGAGTTAGAGAGCAATAAAGTAGAATGCTTGGTTTTATCCATCCTTAGAAACGTTATACATGTACCGTCTAGTCTTTCTCACACACACACACACACACACACACACACAGACACACACACACACACATATATATATATATATATATATATATATATATATATATATATATATATATATATATATATATATATATAATACCCCTGCCACCTGACCCTACCTTCTGCATCAGAATCTAGAGAGAGAAAGAGAGACAGAAACGATTGAGTCAAGGGTGTATTAAGGCTGAAACGCAATACATAAACTCATAAACATACAGAATTTGCCACGAGTGGTAGGTTAAGCAAATATAGTACAGTGCATACAAAGAAAACAAGGGAAAGAATACTGCTGCACTGAAGCTTTAAGTTGACCAGTATTGTAAGCAGCCAGACAAGGAACAGAATGCAAAGGTGGGGGAAGGGGCAGAAAGGGAAGACTGCGTGTATGCGCACGGACGGCGCCACGTATTTAAAGGAATTAGCACAGATCAATCGCCCTTAGCAGCACTAAAGGTGCCGACACTGTCTTGTGGGTCGACGAATCAGTGGGAACGGTGTTGAGTGCTATGGAGCCCTCGTCGCGATTCGTTGTTCAGTTATTGCGTTTTGTAAATGAGATCGTGGACAGTAGCACAATAAACGATTGATGTTCTACTATCAATGGCAGCAGCACGGGCAGCACTGGCAGCCATTCCAATTATTGGGCGCATGGGCGTACGGGTGCGCCATCTACCGGCAGCACCCCCGCTTACGTGACGTGAGAGATAATGCGGCCACGCAGCGGTGTAAGCTAAATGCTGACATATGTGTGCAGGTTACACAGGGGTTTATTGTTGGAAATAAAGAAGACAAAGGCTCGGGGAGCACAGGGAGTGGCCTCACTGCGTTGCTTCAATGTTGTTGCAACGGTTAAAATTTCGGGGCTGATCTGCCCTTATTGCAACAATTACCTCTCGAAATGAAAGCCCTTCTACGCGCTCAAGCACGTTCTGTATTCCGCAAAAATAAAAAGACAGCATTTCTGGTGACTGTCCTGTGTTCATTGTGCAAAGCAGTGAAAAACACGGCTCACGTTTTGCCTAAGCGGAACGCTGTGCTAGGAACTTGCGACTGTTGGCCACCATGTAGCTTGCAGTGATGACACCGTTAACGGTGAGCTATAGCTACAAGGGTAAAGGAGGAGACCGCAATACAGCATTCTACTTAACGCCCGCGATGACTTTTCCGTAGATCCAATTCTCTACTGCGATGTTCTGGATTCTATGAGCGAACTTCTACGGCGTTGAAGGCACAGCCCTAATTAAAGCCAGACACAAAGCGCCTTGCTCGGGACCCCGCTAGAACAGCTGGGCCACTCCGGCACGCGCGGGTCGAGACTCGCGCCCAAAATAGACGCGCCACGGGTGCGAGCCCTCGGACGCTCTCGCACTCATGCACTCACGACGCCGAGGCGGCAAGTTGCTCGGTGCTTTTTTATTCCCGTTTGTCGCCCTCTCCCTGCTACCCCCTTAGTTGTCATTTAAAAGCCCCCTTCACCTCGCGCTTCCGGCGGCCCATGCGTTGCCCCCTTTCCTTTACTCTCTCACGCGCCTTCGAGAAAGAGACATCCGGCGTTTCTGTAGCGCCAGGTCCGAAAACGTAACGCTCCGTTCGAGCGGCGTCTGTGGACGAAATAGCAACAGACAGCCGCTGTCTTGCTTCACGATGCTTCCTCGTTGAGAAGGCCGAGAGCCATGCCAGTTAGGCCTAGCGATAGCAAAGGGAGCTAAAACTCCGACCCCTGTAAACCAGTGTCGCGCCCGGGAAACGGGCGTCCGGCTCGGGAGCATACGTAAGGCACCAGCGGTTCTTCGCAAATTGATCTTCCGTGACGTGGGAGAAGAAGTAACTGGCGAAAGCATCGCGTCTTGCGAGATACACAAATTCGAGCTTGGGGGGCCCGATTTCGCAAGACCATCGTCATCTGTGATGCAGCCTAGCGAATCGAGACACAACGTGCGGTGACGGTAGTGGGAAACCTGAATGCTCGCCACCGTTCTGCCCTCTCTCCTTGTACAGATGAAGTGGTGGTGAACTGACGAGCGCGTAATATGGCGTGCTTTCGTGGGCAAGGTGTTGTGCTAGCGATCGTAGTGTTTGTGCTTTTGTGGGTCGCAGCTCTCGTCCATGGCCTCCCGGATGTCGTACGTATAGGTAAGACTTCGCCCACCTTTGCTCGTACACCTTTGCTCGACCGGCATCCGAACTTCGCGCGATTCGTCTCGCGTGCTTGTCCCGTTACACGGTGCATACGAATTAAGAATCCTGCCGCTGCCACAAAAAAGGGAAAAAAAGAAAAAAAAAGAGAAATTGACACTGCGAAGGTTGATATTTCATGATGTTTCTTTATCCACATATTGCGATAGGGCCTAACAGCACAAGAGCATTGGAATGTGCAGGTACACCACTTGTTCTGCTTAGAAAAAAAAAACTTTATGCGAGCTTTTGTTAATTATTCGATGTGGTGTTTAACATCTTTCCTGCAAATAATCTCCGCCCCATCAGGCAAAGCAACTGAGGGAGTATAATTCAGCTATCTGCAACAGGAAGCTTTACAAACTCCCTGTTTACTGTAAAAAGAAAGGAAAAAAGACAAACATCTTATATACAGTGCACATGGTATGCCAACAGCTAGGCACGTTTATCTGTTCATATCCTGTGGCGCGGACTGCATACCTTCTAGCTTTTGCGTTCCGACTTTTCAGTTCATGCTCGGTTCGACTTGGTTATCGGAACAGTATCACAGACCGCTTCAAGTCAAAATGAACAAAAAAAAAACAAAAAAAAACAATAAATATACAAATGGCAGGTGGAAATAACATGTGACGTATAAGCAACCATTCATCATCAGCGAAAGGGGTCGGCCGCTTGTTATCTCGGTATGAGCATTACCTTTTGTGAATTTTAATGTGCTCGAGTCGCGTGCACCTATTTTTGCAAGACTGTCGGTAACGCTACTGCAAGACCACGAGGAATGTTTACAGTTTAGCATCTGCTATTTATTTACTAAGGCGTCCGCGGTGAAAGCGCTTGTCAGGATTCAACTATGCCACTTTGGGGCCTTCGCTTACCTAAGAACGTCAAAAGGCGCGAGCTGGACCTGAGACGAAGAAAGGCACATATACAAACAGACACTGGTGCTTTGAAACGTTTTTATGGACTACCAACATGCACCGAACTGCCGCTTTTGTTCGCTTACCTCTCAGTGCTTTCACCCTATTCAATTATTTATAATTAAATTGGAATATTAATAATTGTTTTCAATTAATGTTAATTTATTCCCTCTTATATGTACCGATGCTCGAGACACATATCCAAACAACAGGCAATGGGTAACAATACTGACCTAGCCATAGATGTCATATATTGAGCATACGTGAAGTTGTGTAAAAATACAGGAAAAAGACAATGAAGTAATTCGGTTTTTGAAGGGATTTCTCTCAGATTGCTCTTTGAGCCTCACTAATAAAGCTCACGAAAGAGGAACGCTCTTTGTAACTCCGTAAATGTCCGTATTCGCACACTTCGTGTGCAGATACGGCGGACCGGCTGTAACCTTTGTTACAGCTTCTTTATTACAGAAGCTGTAACCTTTATTGAAGCTTCTGCAGTGGCAGCTTAAGTTAGGAATTGTAGTCAAGAATATGATATGGACGTTGTGCTCCTTTATGGGACCCTTAATGGTTTAATGCAATTAAAATGTGAACGTTCACACCTTCAGCTTGGAGTGATATATTTCAGAGAGATAGAAAGGGGTTTCTCGAGTTGGTTCCCATTTTTTTTTTACATTTCAAACTCCATCCACTAAGAAGGTTTATTTTGCCGACAGGCATCAAAAGTGATGCCCCATGTCATCGCCGCTGTACGTACCGGATACAAGGCATATAAGATTCTGTCTAGGCCGCTACCCCAGCGTAGGTCTACAAGTTCCGTGCCTATCACTGCTTTTAAGCGTTCTTCACCTTCTCATTTATGGCATCTTTTATGTGACGCTAGCTTACTGTCCAAGGTGCCACGTTGGGAACTTCTACAAACCCAATAATTGTTCACGAACATCATGCTCGTTGCAGATTTCGGTCATTCAAAGCTTACGCGTAGCATGCAAATCTGTACGACGAATGGCAGGCGTCAATCACCTAAGTGGTGACGAAACATTATGTAAGCAGCATTAAAATGAAATATAGACGATGATATTCCACAAAAGCTGTGCAATCGAAGAATGCCTTATGCTGTATCGAGGCGCCTGTAGTGAGTGCCTCACATCACAACGGTCTTCAGCGCCGGAGTGGTGCAGCCACAGCTATAGTCGGCTGGTATACACCCTCAGGTAAATGGTAATTGCGGCACGAGCACCAGTTTATCTCCTGGTTCCTGGCAAGCCGTGCTTCTGAGAAAAAGCATCAAGGCTGCTATTATACAAAGGTTTTGCTAATGTGCAAGCGGGTGACGCCATTCTGCTCTCGTCATCTGCTATGCGCCCAACGAGCGCGCTATTTTCTCGGCAGACGCAAGAGACAACGAGAACGAGTAGTGTCTGCTGTTGCAGGCTGCGTCTTGCTTTAACAGCTGTCATTTTCAGCCTCTTTCTTCTTGTAGTGACAATTTCTCTTGGTGTATATATGTGGTTGCTCACCTATTAATTAGGTGCCAGCAGCGCAGCCATGCTACTAAAATAAATTGCAATATCCCGTTCAAGGTACGAGAGCCAGCACGCCCTAACTCGTCGTTATTTATTCCGTTTCCGCAGGACATTAACAGGCAGCAAAATGTGGCACATTTTCATTAGCAAATTTTGCACCAGCAAGAGATACAACACGCAAAGCAATCTTACAGAGCGGGGTAACTCGTATCTACAGTAAGAGCTGCACGTTCTATACGCGCATCAGCACATAAGAAAGCTTCTTAAAATTTCTGAAAAGCAGAAGGGATTTTCCTTCGCTTTGCACTTGACAGTCGCAGAGAGGCAAATCGTTTGTCGCAAAATTTATTTGTGATTACATATTGAAAAATTATCAGTAAGCAAAACCGGTTGAAAGGATATGAAGTCATCAGATTTCGTATACTCAGACGAGGTTCTGGGGTGGTGCAATAGTCCGCAATTGTGCGGTGGTATTGAGAAAAAGTGAAGGTATAATAAGGTTACACAAACCGCAAATGCTGAAACAAATTTCAGCACTGTTTCCGCGAAACAGTGATCTAAATTCAAGTTGATGAGCTTTCACTATGCCTTGTAGCGGGATATATGCCTAATATGTGGCACAAAAGATTAACAAGCCAAATTCTTCTTTTAACTGCTACTATGTTGAAGTAACGGGTTTGGTAATTCTGAATTCTGAACATCTGTCTGAAAATACTGATCAGTTTCTGACAGCTTCATTATTTTGATTCAGGACTTCCTTATTCACTTGTAAATAAGGCAGGGAAAGATTAGTTGGTTCAAACATTTATTTACTCCCTTTCTTGTTCTTCCGAATGCCTATTACAAGAAGACCAGCTTGCAGATGTTGTAAGCCACCGGTCAACTTTCTGTGAGCATGTGCTGCTCTGGAATAAATTGTGTTGTAGAGGGGCAACAAAACGTTGCGGCAACGCCGGGACACCTGGCTAGCTTAGCGCCGACATAGGCACCTTCGTACAATATGTAAGGCAGCACGACTTGCTGCGCAGGTAAATTAGCTCGTTCTCGGCGAACTCTGCTCGGCTGCTTCATTCTCATTTAACAACCGCTAACATCGCACATCGCAGATGAATATCCGATAAAGAACAGACAAGCAGGCGGTGTTTTTTTGGCGGCACACAGAAAACTTCGCTACGTATAAAGTAAAAAGTTCCCGACACCGTAGCAGAGAATGCGGGTAAAAGAGCGCTTGCATGGCTATTTGCGCCTGCGTAGTGCTCCCTCATCTTATTTGGACAACGCGCGAAGCTCCAGAAAACATACAACGCCTAGCCAACAACAGGCCAGCACAGTGTCCTCTAACCTAACAACCTCGTCCGTGCAGCACACCTTAAGATATCTAGAGTAAAGCTTATCACAGTTTTGTTCCTCCATAAAACGAATAGCAGTCGCCGAGATGTAGTGAAGCGCTATTCCCGTCAACAAGTTAGCTAGCACTCACTCAACTCTGCAGCTGATGTCGATACGTATAGCTTCAATGAATTTGCGCACCACACACAAATGTGCCGCGTACGGGAGACCCTTCCTTTCCTCGTATAACCGTTTTGATAAGGTCAGCGGCTACTCACTACCTAACGCCTGCATAAAAAGCGTGCTTACCTTTCATTTTCTTAGAAGCGCAATAAAGTGTCCCTGCTGTCTCGGCCGGTGTTGGCCCCACACAGAGCGGCGCGGAACACGTTGTGGCCTTTCTTCTGTTTTCCTTACATTGTTGGACCACTAACCGATAGGGAAAGAATGACTTGCAGCACACAGTATACAGCAAAGGCTTGCACGTCTGCAGAGGGCACCAGGAGCAGACGAACAGAATGGCAGCCAAGCCGGCAGCCGCAATAGCCACGCCCGTTGAGGAAACAAATCATGCGGTCAGAAAAATACAAAAAAAAATGTACTGCAAAACTAGAAATTGTAAAAAAATTTTCTTCAACACTCAATTCCACGACTTTACTTTAAATATTTCTAGGTTCAAAAGATAGAGCCAAGCATGCAAAATGCATTTAATTTTCCGTTGGCCACCAGGAGCATGGCAACGCTATTTGCCGGATACCGAAACTGGCCCAACTGTCCACCAAGTGCTGCAGCTCTATGCCCGTACGAAACTTGTACCGGCGGCTACGCAGGTTGGAGAGCGGCGTTGCTTTTTAGCTTACACTTAGTTGCAGATGAAAAATCTACGAACACTCAGGCTTCTCGCCTTCTAAAATTATAGTAGGCATTCGTGCACGTGAGAAAGCAACAGACTACTTTCATTTAACGCATGGCCGTAATATAAGTTGCCTTGACGCACTGGGCTGGGCGCTTATTTGGTGGTCTTACCTAAACCAGTGAAACGAACAACGGTGACTTACCGATGGACAACGCATGCTCAGATGCACATCGCATTATCTCTAGAGCCAGCATATTGTTACGAAGAGTTGCGAAGAAATGGTTTTATTTACAGGAGATGGACGATGATCGTAGCGTGATCGCAGCGCAGCCCGGCCTCTCAAACTCCTCGTTCTCTTCGTCTTCTCTTTCTCTTCTTCTTGTCCGTGCCTTTCGTATCTGTTACAATTTTTCCCCCGTGTGGCTGAAACTGTTACCCACCTCAGCGCCCCTGTCTGGTTGACATCAGTGACAGCCGTGCTGCCCACTACAAAATGAAATTTTCTACGCGAATAATAAACTGAGGCCATTTGAGCACGGCTTGTAGTTCGAAATTTCTATTTGCCATTGGCCGCCAATCTTCGCTAATGTATGTGAAGCATCAGGATTGGCTGGAATTTTGTCGTGCGAGAAATTCTAGCGTAAGAACGTTTTATGAACGCGGGCCCTGTTTATCAAGCGCACTGTAAAGGTGAGCGCAAGCGGCCAAGTGCCAAATGCAGCTACTGCGCCTTCGTCATTGTAACAGCGAGATTTTGGAACTATACATCTTTAGAAGCCGGTAAAGCTTGAAATCACCATGGAGTTTGTATCAAGCAGTCCTGTAATGCAACGTGTCTTAAGGGAACCTAAGTGCTTACCTCTGTGAAAATTTACTGGAATTTACATTCGGCCGTGTTTGAGGTACGGGCCTTCAGCATGATCTGGAAGTGTCGGAAGTTACACTGCACCCTCCTTGGTAAAAGAAGCGCAGGTTAGGTTTCGACCAACACTGGCTACACCAGGCCCATGGAACATTGCGCAGTAAACACGGGCACTTGCAAAACACTGAACGCCACAACAGCACCAATTACATTGAACGTGCCGAAAATGGGTGGACCACCTGTTCTGGCGCGTGCTAAATTTTGGAAGAAACTGTACTGCACCCTATTTTAGCCCAAGTGCGGCCCCCGCCTCAATCATGACGGAGATTTCGTGTCGCAGGAAATCTGTCTTAGCATTTGCTGTTTGTTTTGATAAATGGTGCATCGTGATTTCACAAGTGTATACATGCGAGGACTGCTTAAAGCCGCACGTGTGGAACAATGGCTACAAGTTTTCAAAACCACACCCCTCGAAACCATAACCTAACTAAAATTGGCCACGAGGTGCCGTTTTACTGCTCCGGTTCAGCCATTTCCTGTTGCTCAGTCACTTAGCTCTAATGCAAACTGATTTGTATTCTGGCTTGTGAACGCCTACCTTGTCCAGGCTCCGCGTTCCTTTCGTCGTAATTTGTTCCTTGTTTTACTATAGTCCTTGTATGTGCGGTTTCTTTTAAGCGAGCACATTCAGGGACAATGAAAGCAAGCATTGCCACGGACTTTAGGCCTCACTTAGCTGAATGTATTTTGGTTTCTTTCGTGTATGATAACAGCCGTGCAACGTCTTGTGATGCCATCTAGCCGGCGCCCATTGTCTGGAGCCAGAATGTCTCCCACCATACTCGTCTCAGCAAAAATGAAACACGATCTGGGCGTGAAAAAAGAAGCGCCACGCCCGAAACGGAGTAGCACGCACGCACAACAACTGACACTTGAGATTGCCTACATTGTCGTTTCTCACTGCTCCCTAAACGTACCCGGTTGACTGCGTTCTCCCCAGACATGCCGTTCAGCCAACCACAGAATACGGAAGGCCTGCAAGTGCGAGTTCCAATGTCTACGTCTGAAGAGATTATCTGCCACGAAGTGTGACGGGCAGGTTGCACCACTTCATGGTTGTCACATTTTGGCTTCTCGTAAGCGATGGGCAGACGTGGGTCGGAAATTGGAAGCATTACTTTGATTTGGGCTGCGTTGCTTCCTCGCGTACAAATCCTCTCGGACGATCTCACAGCAGCTGATTCGTAGACTGAGAGCCTCGGTATCGATGTGAAATTGGATAGGTGCGCAATGTCCGTGCCAGTTTGGATTCATGCTCGCGACGACCCTGTAGTTTCCGCCTCCAAAATTACCCACAACTGACGGCAATGAATTTCTTCCTATTGGTTGCGCGAGCACAGAAAGAATTGAAAGGGACACTGTGAGCAGCATAACATTTCATTTGACTAACAAACTGAAGTGATGTCATCTTCTAGCTTACTTCCGCAAATCCTAACTTGTTTAGTTTAATATGCTGCCACTTCACGCGTCGTGGTTGTTCAGTGGCTATGGTGTTCGGCTGCTGAGCACCAGGTCGCGGGATTGAATCCCGGCCACGGCGGCCACATTTCGATAGGGGCGAAAACACCCGTGCACTTAGATTTAGGTGCACGTTAGAGAATCCCAGCTGGTGGAAATTTCCGGAGTCCTCCACTACGTCGTGCCTCATAATCACTGAAAGTGGTTTTGGCACGTAAAACCCCATAATTTAATTTTAATTTCGCTGTCACATCTCACTTTTGCTTGTGCAGGCATTCTTTTCTGGACTAACTATATACGGTATTTCTACGAGATCAGACCAATGTAGCTGGAATTAAGAAGCCAGGATGAGGTTATCTTTCTGCTGTGCTTTAGGGAATTGGCAATATGATGTTACTATTGTGATGCGGCGGAATGTTCAGCAGTGCCATGTGTAAAGTAGAACTGGTTACAAGGAAAACTGTTGCAGATAGGTGACCGAAAAGAAGAGCAACCACAGGCGAAAGTAGTAAGATTGGTAACTGCGTTAACGTCAGGCAAATATGAATGACTTATCTCGTTTCTTTTGTAAAGCCCCAGCAGGGTCCCAACACGAACTTGGCTCATCCATAGAGTATTCGTCGCCGATAAAACGAAGCACCAAACGACACATATAAACAGCCGTCTTCCTAAGGATTGCTAGATTTCATGTTTATAACAGTCACTACTAAACATCAACGTATGACGGTGACCGCCAACCCCTAAAATAGATGCACGCGTTTCCTGGAGATCTTCATAATGGTATCGCTATGGTATCTCACTAAGTGTATGTATGTGGACACTTTACAAGTGAGTATCGATGCAAACGTGATTGTACAATGTTTTAAGGGATTGTGGTGACAGTTATTCTTACAGTAGTGGCCCCAATCTTGCGAAATTGTGACGCTTGTTTGAAAGGGACAGCAAATATACTTAATATCTTGATTCATTCTTTGAAAAAGAAAACTGCGAAATAAACAATTGACATGCTTTAGATTGTGCTTACGGGGCAGGCACGGAGCCGTACACGAACGAGTTTTTCAATGGCATGGAGGGTCCTAAACGGAACAATCAACGTTAAAGACAATGCACATTTTGGCCGACCTTTAACCAGTCGTAGTTACGAGCTTGTCGAAAAATTTCCACACAAAAAACAGCACAGTTGCTACACCATTGACAAGATAGTAGAAGCTGCTCGCATGAGTCTTTGCTCCTCTGACTGGATTTTTAATGTGGAATAAGGTATGAGACGTGCTGCCACATGGTTTTACCCACTATCATACACAGGACGAAAAAAAAACGAAGCAAATAACACTTGTTCGACTTTAAGGCAGGATTTCAAATATCGCATCGAAACTGACTCAGACCTTTTTCGGAAGATCATCACGTGTGCCGATACTGGTACAATGGTCATGACTCCGAATCAAAGGAAGTTTTCAGCAAGTTGAAGACACATTCTTCACACATATATAAAAAAGAAAGAGTTTGACAAGTGGGCTCGTGTGAAGACGATTATCGCCACTTTTTTTTCTCTTTCGACGTTTGGGGATACGTGCCGCGTGAAATCGTTCCTTCTGGAAAGTCGTTCAATCAGCAATTTTGCTTGAGTTAATTATTTAGGTCCCGTTAAAAAAAAGTATTTTCGAAAGAAGCGCAGAAAAGCATGGAATGCGGGTAATTGTTTTCTACGTTACGAATGCTGCGCAGGTACGCAGCTCAAGCTGTTTTCGCTATGACGTAGTATAATTAGCCTCTCAGGAATTATGAGGCGTTCCTTACGCACGCTATTTATCGGGCAGCTCCCTGGGATTTTTCTTTATTTTCAAAGAAAAGTCCACGAAGGAATGGTATTTACTACTGTGCACAAGGTAAAGACGTCTTCGCAGAGGTCGCTGAACAGAATTGAGGTTCAGGAGCACCAGACTTTCTTCGAACAGTGGGACACGCCAGTTGGAAGCAGTAGAAACCACAAAGGCAGAGAACAGTTTCCAGCTCGTCAATACATGTCTCTTTAGGGCACAGTTTTTCTGCAGACCACACAAGCATGGCTCATGGTACAGGAAGCAAATGCCTCGTACGAATGTTAATCGATGCTGGCTGTCAATGCAACTTGCTCACAGAAGGTTTGTCTAGCAAGCTGAAAGCCACTGTGTTAGACGAAGAACAGATCGTTATTTCCGTATATGGAAACTCTTCAACACCTCTCAATTGTTTTCGGAGAGCACGAGTCGAGCTCATAATCAGTATGCCTCAAACTCATTTGAAATTAAGGCTATGGAAGTTCCCGAATTATGCAACAACTTGCCAGAGACAATACTGACAGGGAAAAATGTTTTTGAAATGTAGAAAGACAAACACTGACGTCACCGTATTTCAGGCCTTGTCCTAGCCTAGAATACGCATGATGATACGAGAAGGCCAGTGGCGTAGCTAGGTTGTCTGGCACCCGGGGCCTATAGCTCTTCTGTCACCCCCCCCCCCCCCTCTCGGGTGTCGTCGAGGAAGGCGAGGATATCGACAATTTTCGGTTGTCTTCAGACGTATATGACACACCACCCCCCTCCCCTACTGCCCCCATGGCCCCCCGCCCCCCCCCCCCTCCCCGTTTGCGCCACTGGAGAAGGCTGTTAGGAGCAACCTGTCAACGGGAACATCCAGCGACTGGAGGACCCCTCGACCGTCATCCAAAACTGTCGTGGCATTGACACTTCATGAAGATGCCAGAAGTCTACCTAAGTTTAACAAGCTGGAAGCCCTAAGAAGCTTCAACAAATGATTAACGGAAGCCAACATTTTCAAGCAAGTTAATTTATTCCGGGAAGTAAAGCATGTGGGGCATACCAGCGAAAAGAGGCATTCGAAAGATGACGAATATGCCATCTATAACATCTTGGAAACAACTGACAGAGAAAACTGACGCTTTCGAATTGAACTGCATTGGCACAGCAATCTTTCCGCAATTAAACACAACCAGTATATGGCTTTAAAGAGGCTGGAGTCTGAGCAGAGAAGGCTACGACGAGAACAAGAGTATATGACACTTCAGTTAGCAGCTACTCCAACAACACCTCACTGAGAAGGTCAAACCATACGACAGTAAAGAGAGAGAAAATATTTATTGGAAGAAAGGTGGAGAGGTCGGCCTGAGTGAAGTGCCTCTAACCTACTACTCCAAGCTGGGGCAGGGGTTTGGGGAATAAGAGAGATAGGATGTGATGAGGAATGAGGGTGGTGGTACGGTGAATATGATGAGGGCTGCGGATCATACTGTTTCTGTGCAAAGCGTACGTGTGTGCACTTCACAGCACAGCACAGTCAGCTTCGCGGGCAGAGGTAGAAGTTACTACAGCGTAGCTACAAGACTGTCAATAGCATTCGTAATTTTCGCCGCTGTAAGCGCCATTGACATACTTAAACTGGACAGTAGAAGCTGCAGGGCGTCGATTATTTGTCGCAGCATGGCTTTGATGACAGAGTCCGATGGTAATATCGTAGTGCCCACTCTTTGCTCGCGCTTATTACATATTACATATTACGTGCCACACCGAGCCACTCATCTTCGCTAAAGGACGAGTTTAGGGCGGGCCAGATTTGAACCTCAACAATCTTGACTTACTGCTGAAGTTTCGCAGCAGCAGCAATAGCAGTTTTGCATGCACCAAAAAATGATTTCTCCAAATGTCACTGGCTGAACACGACTGAGACACGTTTTGCTACTTTTAGCTTGAATTGGCGTCTTCCATACTTGAAGAACTTTGCATAACAAAGGTTCCTGTTGGAGCCTGCCGCAGTGCCTTTCTTCTTGCGACAGATCTGCAACCCCACTTCAAGCTGGTAGACGAATAGTAAGCTTGAAACGTCAAGCTAGTTATTGATTTATTTATTATTTATTTATTCATTTATTTACTTATTTAGGCACCTGCATGTCGCCTAGTGTGCATTGCAGGGGGGGAGGGTGAAAACACAGCATATCACAGCGGTTGTGCGTGCACACAAAACAAAAGCAAAATAAAATGCAAACTTAAAAGAAGAATGTACCACAAATGTAGTGCATTCAGGGCGCGATCACGTGACAATAAAATTGTTTACAAATATTAGAGTACGCAATTGCAAGGAAACCTTCGTTCCCGCCATAATCTCTGAACACACGAACGTGACTAAATATTCAAGAGGGATCCTATTAAAACAACAATTAACAACAGTTGCGATTAACAACAATTCCATCAACATTTGGAGGAGCAGACAATGACAGCATCAAGAAACAACGCTCGCAGCGGTGGGTAGCATGGTTGCAGCAATTCTAACATCAGCCAAGTAAAACATCTTGAAGGGGCAGCGCAAAAAGAAGATGACAGCAGGCAGGAATACACAGGACAGCGCTGATCCTGTGTGTTCCTGCCTTCTGTCATCGTCTTTTTGCGCTGCCCCTTCAAGATGTTCGACCAGTACCAACTCGCCCAAATGTCGATCCTTCTTCAGCCAAGTAAGCTCATGTCAGAAAACTATGCCAAGAGTGAAAGAAGACACCAACCTAACATTGGATCTGCTAAGGTTGATAAGTGGCGCCAAATATCATTTATACATTATATAATTCCTACCTTGATTTTTTTATAGATGTGCAGAACAAATAATAAGCGGAGCAAGTCATGAACGGAGGCTTTTTATTATCTTGAAGGAGGCAGGAATGCAACTGCCAAAGACGGCGACAAATAATCGACACCTACGAAACTTTTACAACAGTAAATGCTTGAAGATAAAGTTTAATGTAGAAAATAAAAGGAAGGTTGTTGGTCTCGTCAGCGATACCGGAAAACACATTTCAAGGCCCGCAGGGTCGAATATTTCTGACTGTCACGTTGTTGATAAAAAGGCTGCGGCTTCAGAAATTGCCAGTACACAAACCCCCAAAAGCGAATGATTTTTATACGCAACTAAAACACCAAAAATTGCAATTTATTGGATTCTCCGAACACAAGATAATGTCTTTAGACCTGATGTTCGCAGAATGCACATTACACTCCAGCTGTTTAGTCCGTATCACAATGAATTAGGCCACTTACGATTGGTGGGTTTGCTTCAATTCAAAATTCTAAATTAAATTATGGGGTTTTAGGTGCCGAAACCACTTTCTGATTATGAGGCACACCGTAGTGGAGCACTCCGGAAATTTCGACCACCTGGGGTTCCTTATCGTGCACCTAAAGCTAAGCACACGGGTGTTTTCGCATTTCGTCCCCGTCGAAATGCGGCCGCCGTGGCCGGGTTCGATCCCGCGACCTCATGCTTAGCAGCCCAACACCATAGCCACTGAGCAACCATGGTGGGTGGCTACTTCAATTCAGCAGCCTTCAGAAAAGTTCCATCCATACGATTCTGCTTTCTACTTCGGACATATTCACAAATTTTTTGGGCATGAAGAAGTACTGATGACTTTTGGACGCTGGTCTTAATTTTCTTTTGACAGATTTGAGAGAATGCTTCTGAATACGGAGTATATGAATATTGAGCAGTTGCAGGAAAACATGAGAAGCCAGTCTCGCATAAGCGCGCAAATATCTTCTCTTTCTAGAACCTAAATAACGAAAAATATAGCAATAAAATGTAGTCCGTAGTGAACATTCACAAACCAGAACCTATTTGTTTCCTTTTTAGGAAAAAGAAATCTAGGACCAGGAAGCACATTGTTTACAGAGTCGTCACCTAAATCTAATGCGCCCACTTTAAACTACGTTAAACGCATGAGCTCAGCAAAGCTTCAGAGACACATTGTCAGATTGTGTTGGCAGCTAAACAGGTTTGAAATTATGCATCAGCAGGTGCAGGAAAAGAATTATTGTAGGTGTGACAATTTGAAAGCTAAAGTCAAGAAGAGACACAGGTGATTACTGGGACAAATAGACATGAGCGCCTAATAAAAATCACCGCCCAAGCATTCCGTACAGATGGTTAACCAGAAGCTGAAACGTGCGGCTCCGGTGTTTATTACTTGGTTAATTCCGACGGTTAAGTAAAGGACGACTTGGTAGGCTGCCGGATCTTCGGTACGTAGTTGCTGCATGCGCTCGGCTACGCGAGCCTGTTCTTGCGCCCGGGTTGCAGCATCGGCACGGCCTAGACGAGCTCGTTCCTGGTTCTGCTCGCAGCGTTGGTGGTCGAAAGCTGCCTGCTCCTCAGGCAGCTTTTAGTGGTATGACGGTACATGGTCTACCTTTTTTGGAGCCTGAGAGACACTGCTGCGTGCGCGCTCGGCTGTGAAGGAGATCAACGATGGCACTACGGGCGCAGCCAATCTCCCGCCTATCTTTCTCTTTATTTCGCGCTTGCGCATGGGGTTCCACCGGAGGAGTTTTCGGCGTAGAAAAGACAGACGAACGCACGCCGAATCGGCTATTCATATAGAGCTTCGCTGTAAGAAGCATTCTCTCTCAGTTCGCAATTACACATTACACGTAGAATCAATACTTACAAAGTATGAAGTAATGGGCAACAGCCAACACTGCCTCTGGCGTAAAAAATTGTGAAGATACAAAGCACATGTTGGAATGTACGTGAAGCGAAGTGGTTAATTAAATCCTGCACAACTAACGGCGATGCGTACAACTGTTTACGTTTATACTATGAAGCGTACAATGTCATGCAATGTTTATGTTTGTCTAACACAACGTTCATATCTTCAATATCATGCAGACTTTATGTTTATGCAGTATACAGTGCTCAGAAGTCCAGCCGCACAGGAAACACCGAAACAGGCGGATGCAGTGCGAGACGTCTACGTTGCCACGCCATGAGGACAAAGGCGGTGTATGACACTTGTTGAGGGAAATACGGGGATCTCAGGTTTATGCACCCAAAAGTGCGACACATATTTTGCTACATTTAGGTATTCTGTACTTCTCTTGTGGTGGTGACACATACCCATCCTGGAGGATTGGCCAGAAATGGGGAGACACCCTGTTTCATTGTGAATAGACACTGTATACCCCATATCTCCTATATCCAATAATATTATCCGGCATATCGGAAAGGGATTTTTTTATATTGCATCTTACATATTTCTAGAGGAGCTTTATATGGGAGTTAGGGGGCACGTGGATTTTTCAATAGGGTGGCCACTATATCGAATAAATAAATAAATGAAAAACACCTAAACCATTAAACCCATTTAGATTAATGCGCTTCCCATTCACAGGGGGTTCTGCATTAGAGTTGACTGTGAGCCGACCTTATTTGCACCGTTTATGTAGAGATTTTTGCTTGGTTTCGGAGAACATAGGTTTGCTTACAAGCACTATTTTGGTGGTCAGCCATATACAGGCTATGTAACCGCGTTCGCTGGTACTAGCAATCGGCGCACACATCACTTCGTTATATATATGTACATATATATCCGCCGAGGTATTGACCGCCTCAGCACACAGCAGTCACACCAAACCCGAGAAATTCGGGAACGAAAGCTTCAGTTCAAAACATTTAAGCCATTTGGGCACGTCATTTTTAAAATGCTTGTGCAAGAAGGTCCTCTCTAGAAGACGTATTAGTCCGCAATCATCCACGTTTTTCAGTTTTCTTTTTAACTGCGAAACCTAAGGGTCGGTGCTCGCCGACTTAGTGAAGGATTTTTAATCCTTCTAAACCTAGTCTGGGTCGCTATGTTCAATGAAACAGCCTCTGAGAAACTAAGAAACTTACCCAATGACAGCAAGGAGATCGAAGTGTGCTCGGCCTCAGGCGATGGCTGCTTGGCGGACGAAATCCAGACCGACTTATGCTGCACAGACAAAGAAATACTACTAAAGGAATCTTCAGCACTGATTCTGTCTACGGAAAAGAAGTCCTTACAATGTTGCTAATGCCGAGGGATTCTACTGGCAATTTACAAATCTCAATTAAGCATGCTCTAGAGTTGGCTAAAATTAAAAAAAGAAATCGCGCTGAATGAAATTAATTAACGTCGTAAGACATAACCTCAGAAAGAACATCCTGGTCCTCTCCGCGGCGTCCTCTGCGCTGAATATGTTGTCAGGTTACCATTAAGCTCGGATGTCTCATGTGTGAGGAAGATCGTACCACAGCCGGCGCCGTCTAAGATATTTATATGGTTGATCTGAACGTGGACCTCCCCATACCTACAAAGCCTCCTACGAAAGGTGTGGCCGACGTCGCCATCAGTCGCTACTGGCACCTGCGCTATGTGCAGATCATGTTGAAAGGTGACCACACTGCCACACATGTCCATGTCGACCACTTCCTATATGCAGTCTACCAGTTCATTCCGAGATTAATTCAGTCCCAGAAGTATCCGAATATCACACATGGGATTGTCGTGTGCACAAGCTCAACAGTGATTGACGTAGTAGTTCAGCGGACACCCGCAAGGTGAAGTAATGATTAAAGAGAAAATCTGACATCCACCCTTTCGTAGCAATTGCTACAAAGGAAAACCATACGGGTTCCTCGAAAGGAAAGCCTCAGAGTTGAAGAAAAATTCGTCCTGGTCTGGGACTCGCACCCGAGACCACCGCCTTTCCAGGGCAGCCGCTATACCATCTGAGCTAACCAGGCGGCTAGCAGATGGCAGGGTGAAGTCGAATTTGTCGACAACACGAAGCAAAGCAAAGTGATTGACGTAGTGACGGGTGGATGTCTGATTTTCCCTTTATTCAAGTTCAACAGTGTATATTTATAGGCGGGGCCTCGAAATGACGACACCTACGGCGCAGCCCTTATCAAGTACTTTAACTGCTATGGTTCTGACGCCACTTCGATATACTGTCCTCGAATTCCAGATGAATTTACTGTCATGATAAAAAATACAATAAAAAATTACAACCATTCCACTTCAAGCAGATGGAGTGACACCAAAATCTGACGACAGACAAAGCTCTCAAACAAAAAGCAAAGTGTTTTCGCTGCCATTCCATCTTCACAGAGTGCAATGGTTGACCGGGCTCGCGATTGTCGTGGGCTCGCGATTCAGCATCGTGGGAACGTTCTTCTTCGGTGGTCGTTTCGCGCCGTGCCATTTACATTTTCATTGCTGTTCCCTCCGGTGCTCCTCGTACGCATGTTGTTCTTCGGGTGCATGAACTATACGTGTCCGCCCCATCGATAACGCAGCTGTTTTTAGCGTCTATACATCTCCTGCTTATATACTGCGATAACCGTCACATCATACTATTTTTCACGGCGAACGTTCTAATCTGTTCCGCATTTTGACATCTGCGCCGCCGCACTGCATTCGCACGTAATCACACACAAAGCAAACAACGAAACCCATTGTGTATTGGTTTATTAGAAATCACTTAGTCCGTTTCTGTTGCCAGACGCCGAAAAAACTACGGAAGGTTAGTCATATGCAGCTTTCGCTGTAATAAAATTGACACGCAAGAAAAACAAAGAACCGCTAAAGCTGTCCCTGTCAACGACGCTGCCACCGACAGCCTTCCATACAGTCTACGATGCAATTAAGGACAGTTTCACTTCGATAGTATTTTCAGCCCCACCAGTTCTGTGCGCAGCTGACACTGAGAGCACGCCGTGTACAGAAGCTGTAAACCCTCATTGTTCGAAGGAACGGCCTACATGTTTGTATGCATCAGCTGCCGAGTCACAGCCTGCTGCCCTACTCGCTATATGTAAACGTGTTCTCAATACTACCTCTGACTTTAGCGCCGCCGCCAGGAAGAGTGGGGAAGCATGCTGCCGCCGCTTATTTGTGTCTTGAGGATCAGGATTCGCCTAGATGTACGCCGCAGAACGCGTGATTATTCGCATTTGCGCAAGTGCTAAATGCAAGCAATGTGGCATAATTTAATACACTTAGACGGCTTCTCCAAGACACCCAAAGAGCAACGGGGACACCAAATCTGGAACCGGGCCTGATGCCCGATTTTGGGGCTGGCCGAGGGTCTCCGTGAGTCGAGATGACAACCGGCAGCCTGCTCCAGCCCCAGCGGATCCAAAAGTATGGACCTCCCTGATTACAGCTTTCATTCCCCCACTGTCCCTTAGATGCCCTGCCAACACTGCGGCCCTACTTTCGTATAATCTCAGGCGCTCTCCTTAAGCATCCTTTTGCCAGTATGCATTTTATTTTCTCATGCCAAGCACCTCTCAGAGAGCATAGCAAAGGAGCTACTAGGTGTATTGGTGTTGTAGGTACAGATAGCATCTTTACGCGAAGCTTGAAGGTTCATATACTTGGCGGTAGTGTGCGTCGCGCGCCTTCCGTGGTATGGCGCTGCAGTCGCCGGCAGTACTTGGAGCCTGTTGATATATCGACATCGTACTTCCGCACACAACGCTCCTACTGATGAAGCGCCAGTTGCATATTGCCAAGTCATTTCCGCGGTCATTTCTAGATGCTATCCGCCTGCTCTTAAACGTTCAGCATGTGACGTCCACTCAAAGTAATAAGCATGTTGTAAAGGGTACTCATAGTCCGCTACTGGGATTCTTCGAGCAGCGCAGTGTACCAAACTTTGCCACCATTTCTTGCACACAAGATAGATATCAGAGCATTTTCAGCACGCTAGGCCATGCCAATCCTTCGAACAGCTCAGTCGTGTATACGACCTGCAGCACTTCAGCGTGATTTGTGTTCGGCGCGCACTGATGTTCTGTAGTTCCTCTCTCCCTTTGCGTCTTTATCCTCGCCTTTTTCCTTGTCGTAGTGCAGAGTAGCTTACCGGATGTTTCAATCATATTAAGATTGCTGCCTTTTCGTTGCCCTCCTGCGTTGTATACAGGAATTCGTTCTTCAATATCCGAGTCTCAGGGGCCTCAAGTTAAACACTCTCATATTGGCCTCCACATTTTATTCGTAAAATAATCTCTCGAATATTCGAAAATAAATGAATTATAACCTTGCCAGCGTGACTAAACTGGCACTGCGGTCTCCCCTCAGGCCTAACTCTAGATGCCAGGCGCTTCGTCTAATTGGCATATAGTTATAAAAGGTAAACTAACATTTCGAGAGATCTGTTAATAATTACTGTGCCTGGAATCCTAATTTCGAGGTTATAGTCAATGACAAAACAGCCGAGAAGATCTCAAATTTGATAGAACTAGGTTTTGATCTAATCACACGTTTCTTGCTTTATTTTACTCTGACAGCACTTTGGAAGTTTGAGAGTGGTTACGGTCATAATGAAAATTCCTGCCACGTTAACGCCATAATTGAAGACATGCTATTAGAGCATTATTATGTGATTTCCGCGTTGTTTAATCAGCTACAACGTTGCCTGAGATAGCGAAGCCACCAGATGTCCATGTGAAACTAGATGTAGCGCAAACACCGCATGAAACATGCGACATTGCTAGGCTAGATGCAGTGTGGGTTGACACTAGTACGAAAACATTCTACACTGCCAGCTAACTGTGGAAGTGCACCACGGGAGTCAAAGTGGTCTCCCAAAGCTCCTTCCCGCTGCAAGTTCATCGTTGGCAGGCAATTCTTTGTCCTCAGCTTTGGAGCAACTAAACATCTCTTCTTGAACACAATTTACTTAACCACGAGCTGACTTTCGGAGGCTTCGCAGCCTCCGCGTGAGCAGCCAAGCAAAAACGAACAGTTCCAGCGGCATCGGATTCCCTGAGCTATACGTGCTCACGCAAAAGCCCACATCAGCCCCCGCGCTGAGCCTGTGAAATATTGAGCGCATATGGAAGTCGGTGTCGAAGTGCTCAGCGGGGAAACACGAGCACCGTTACCCTACGCCCGTGTCGGCCGCGGGATTCAGCAGCAAAAGAGAGCGCGCAGCGAGGCTCATCTTTCATTTTTGCAGCCGCACGCGGAAGTAAGGCTACTTGACAGGTTTTAGATGCGGCACTTCTTTACGCGGTGAACTGGGTGGTCGACAAAGGGATCAATCACCACGTGGCCCAAAGTGGCCACGGTGTGAGCAGCCCCTCCTGGCATGGATATACTGCTCGACCCAATCTGTGCGCGGATGCGCTTTTTCACCGTAGCGAAGACGCGCGAGGGTAAGAGGGAGGCGAAAACGCTCCATAGGTTCCATTTCGCCTCATGCAGTTGTGTTTTTTGTTCTTCTGTGAGACGTAGCATCCGTACTGAGTGAAGCTGCGAAGCGTCATATTGGCTACGTTATTTCCCATAAATACGGCATGAAACAAATATAGTACGTTCATACGTACTGCAAGAGTCAGTGGAGGAGGCAATCATGCATACTGCTGAATCACTGAAGTCTTTCATCTGTGTGTGGATTACATCAAGTGGTAGGAATTAGATGAAGTTTAGAAATGCAAGTCCGTATCATGCTGGAAATATGGCCGCACTTCTTAACTCGCTAATTTGTTTTTAATGTGTTGACATTATAAGTGTCGAAGAGGAAAAATTGTAGTTTTGACGTGTGGGATGCTGGTCGCGTGGTAGAGGTGGAAAAGGGAGGGGAGAGCATGGAAGCGTTATTTGTGCATATGTATGTATGTATGTATGTATGTATGTATGTATGTATGTATGTATGTATGTATGTATGTATGTATGTATGTATGTATGTATGCATGCATGCATGCATGCATGTATGTATGTATGTATGTATGTATGTATGTATGTATGTATGTATGTATGTATGCATGCATGCATGCATGCATGCATGCATGCATGTATGTATGTATGTATGTATGTATGTATGTATGTATGTATGTATGTATGTATGTATGTATGTATGTATGGTGCAACTAACGGTCGTATATTCCCAACCACTGTCAGTTGCATTTCGCTCCTAGAAGAGGCAGAACATGTGCCAATTGTGCTCCTTAACAACACTTTGCAATGTTGTCGACGCGGTTTAAATCATGGATCTGGGATCTCGAAGAGCTACGACCTAATGCTAAGGTAATTTGCTCGTGTCTATCGCGAATACTTTTGCTAATTTAATTTACGAACATCATTTCGGACTTTCCGCTGAACTGCAGTCACACTTAATTTTAACGTGCTAAGGGACATCGACGAAAACTTTACTGCGCAGTAACTTGCATCAACCTGGCGCGCAAAGTACAACTGCGTTTCCAGTAAGTTAGACGTCAGGTTAATTATGAATACCCCTATGACTCCTCAAGTATTCTCTACAAGCATAAAAAGGCAACGGCTCAAAGTACACTGGATAATTACCGTCGCTATCAGACAGAGTTGAGCCCTTTGTCCGCAAACAAAGCGGGTGGGAGACGCATTTCTCAATGTGTCTCAGCTATGCCTAACACCAGCTCACGAGCCACTTAGTGACACCGCAGAAGGAGGCTCTGAGGCCTTAGACGTAATTCCGGAAGGAGCGAATTGATGGACGGTCGGCGCTGCAGTTGTCGCAGCCCGGATGCCGCCCAGCTCGCGCACAAAGCTCCGCTACGTTTGTCTCGATCGCGACGCCCAAGCTCAGAGTCATTTGTTCCGCGTGGCGCCTCGCTTCCAAATTTCCGGAGCACCAACTTGATTATCGGCGCCCCGTTCGGCTCAGCTCGACTGCAAGCGCGGCAACCAGATCAAGCTTGCATTGACTCGACTCGGCTTGACTCAGAGGCACCATCACTCGCCCCTCCTGGTGTTGGTTCACTTTTATCTTGTTCTTCTCTCGGGCAGCCTCCATCGCGTGCGCGTATTTTCGCAGCAGCGACTAACCACAGCCTGGCGCAGAAAGCAAGCGCACGAAGTTTCACGCCAGAACTCGGCCCTCCCTGACACTGCCTTTGAGGTTTCCTGAGGTCGCTCTCTTTTCTTAGTTCATGTGTATTTTCTTTTTTTTTTTGTCTTTTGCGAGTGTTCCTAGATTCGCACGCGCGATACGTGCTCGCAGAAGGTTTCGTACAAACATGGTAGTACATGCGGCAGGAAGTGTGTATCATCTGGCGGAGCGTGCTAAGGGTCTGGGGCTTGATTTATGGCTACCGCGAAATGCGGTGCAGGCTCATTGTCTGAGGCGCGGAACAGCACTGAGGAACTTCCCTTGCGCCGTTGCGACTCACACTGAGCCTTGGCTCCAAACATTTCTATCGCCTGCTGGCTTGAAGCTTGGTATAGCACTACTGTGCTGCTGTTGGCTTGTGTCTAGACGTGAAAACGTCACTAACGTTCGGTTTTTCCTCCATGTTCGATCGCAGACTGCAGCTTTTAGAGAAAGCGTAGCATGGAATGCGATAGTTTTTTGTCAGGCCGAGTTCACGCACTGCATCCTTTATTGCGTGGCTGCCCCTGGAGGTCAATAGTGGACGCACTGTAGTTTAACCATACCGCGTTTGGTTCAGGTCGCACCCACTGCTTGCGTGTTTCGCTTCACGAATGTGTTTTTTTTTCCTTAATGAGACGATACTGAGAATCGTGGTAATGCTGAATACGGATGGCCGCGAAGCTGCACGTTGCAGACCGTTCTGTCATAGCAAGCTCCCAATACGGAAGTCAAAAAGCACATCCGCCTCCCGCAAGGCTGGATGCGGTAGAACCGAGTCGGCATGAGTGAATGTCGAGGGCAGTATGCGATAATATCAATTAAAACTAGAAAATAACCAAACGAGTCACTTGCTTCTTATAGGGCATAAACGATTGACGAAGACAAGCTAACAATTTTCCGAAAGTATTCAGTAGATCGTTGGCCGTCGCCTAAGCGTAAGGCCTGAATAGGGTAATGGTATATGTATACAAGGTGTCTCGGCCTACTTGTGCCGACAAGAAAAAAAAAAAAAGAAACAAACGACGTTCAGGTTCAGCGACAGAAGCGAAACATATTATTGTTCGCTGTTGAGCGTCTTTTAACCTTGAAAAATATCTTGACAATGTTTCCAACTATTATTTTGACGGAAGTAACTTAGACAGAAACGTTCGACAAAGTATAGAGCAACGTTTCAACAAATCGTTTACGTGAGGAAATCCGTTGTTTGTGTAATTCAGATTTGAAAGAAAGCGCGCGAGATATAATAAAGCACTGCGTGACTATACACAACTGAGCACAGTGGTTAGCGCGTGGCATGCAGAAAATCGAAAGTCTCATCTATGAATTTTTCTTAGAACCCTTCGCTGAAAAGCGACGATCATTGAAAAAAATGCGAGAGGAGTGCGGTAAACGCGCACGAACTCTAGTTGAGAAATTCAGCGCGATTTACCGGTAAATGCGAGAGAAATGCGTTAGTATTACGTCGCACCACTTTCAATTGCTGGATCCATGATATAAACCGCGTTTACCAGATTACAAGGTGTTTAGGGACTCGCTCAATACACGTCCTGTTTCTCCGAAGAGCTGAGTGCAAGCGACGGTGATCCGGAGCAGGCCATCATCAGTTGGACGACATATGCCACTGCCACGTTACTGGTTGCCACACTTAACAAACATACCTTTTTCGTGTTTGACACTATTAATGCCAATGCATTAAAAAAGATGTCTTGAGTCACTGAAACCTTGGAAGATTACGGATGAAAGTTGTTGTAGTAGCAAGTTTGTTATGTTCTGTTTTTTTTTCGAATTTGCTTAAAAAGCTACAAATTGGTATCCACCCGAATCCTAGCACGAAACTACAAAGGAAACCTGTCTAACGCCCTTTCGGTGACATCAGGCGTACCGCAAGGATCTGTCCTCCGTCTCTTTTATCCCTAATATACATTAACGATTTACCCGAGCAAGTTTTCTGCAGTATTGGAATGCTTGCCGACGACTGTGCTATTTACCACGCTATTACTAACGTTCATGAGCAACTTACTCTTCAGGAAAATATTAACAGCGTACTTACTTGGTGTGACAACTGGCTAATGTCCCTGAATCCTGCTAAATGCAAACTTGTGTCCTTTTCTCGTTGCCATAGTCCGCATCGCTTCCAGTATTCCACCGCTAACACCCAAATTGAATTAGTACCATGTTATAAATATCTAGGAGTAACCTGGCCTTAAGATTTATCATGGCATACCCACATTAGTAACATAATGTAAAACTGCTCGCGTATAAGTCACTCATCAGACCAAAATTACAATATTAATCTGTTATCTGGAGCCCGCACCAAGCGTATTTAATAAATGCATTAGAAGCAGTTCAAAATCGCACCGCTACATTCATTCACTCTGCATACCCGTACGATATCAGCATTTCATCTATGATAGCTAAATCCGAATTACCGCCCCTTTCGTTGCGTCGCCGCATTGCCAGTCTCGCCCGTTATCATAAAATATTTCATTCTTCACTAATCAGCCACCTTATATAACAGCTGCAACACGCATATCTGACCGCACAAGTCATCCATTACAGGTCGCCGACCCATCTTCGCGTACTACTACTTTTTTCGCTTCGTTCTTTCATCAAGCAGTTACAGGCCGTTACATCATCGCTTCAACATCGACTTTCCAAGAATATGTTCGTGATCAGCTTAAATGTTAATAAATCTGCCTTACTTGTTCGTTATATAAATAAAAAAACACCCCCTATGTAATCCCCCCCCCCCCCCCCCCCCCAGAAGAGGGCTTTTAAAATAATACAACTGAACTGAGCTGAAACCGATACGGGTTTCTTTCTGAGAAACCCGCATTGGTTTTCTTTGTAGCTTCGTGCTACGATTCGGGTGGATACGAATTTTTCCTTTTCATGTACTTTCCTCCATCTTGCGGGCTTCCGCAGAACTGATTTGCTGAATTTGCTCAGGTTTACAGTGGCTTATCAGTTTCTGTAGACTGTTCTATATTGTTTAGAAAATGTACCATTTTATAATCAATCTTTTCTTGGTCATAATTAGCCCTTCATTGTTTCTGTAGGTAGAATTTCGAAGTATATAAGAGAAAGTTGGAGATAGTTTCAGAGCTAGTGTCAGTACTATGAAGGATCAATGTTGGAATCGTGTAGAATTTGTGGTGGTCACAAGTAGAAGCGTTCCTGAGTGTTAGAAGAATGATCCACGTGGTTTAATATTTTAACACACAGTTACAACAGCCGTTGATATGAAAACTAATTTATTCTGGGCGAACCTGTGCCCGTCAACAAAAACCGACTGTACACTCAACAATAACGCTCCCCGAGCTTCGCTTCTTCGAACGTCGTTCTCCTCTGTGTCGCCTCCTGTCGCGTGCCAGTCGTCCGATTCTCGCGCACGAGCCACCGGTCTACGAACCTGATGTCTGATTTTCGCTTCATTAATTACTTCTCTCCACCTTGCGGGTTTCCGCAGAACTATTACGTCAAACTCTTGCCTTTGCTGGGAGTTGTTGACAAATTCGACTTCGCTCTGCCATCTGCTAGCCGCCTGGTTAGCTCAGATGATAGAGCGGCTGCCCCGGAAAGGCGGTGGTCCCGGGTTCGAGTCCCAGACAAGGACGAATTTTTCTTCAACTGTGAGGCTTTTCTTTAAAGGAACCCGTATGGCTTTCCTTTGTAGCAAACGCTACGAATGGGTGGATGTCCGATTTTGCCTTTATTAATATTCTTGGTTTGTAACGCGAAGTAACACACACGCAGGGAAGAAGTCTGTGTGTATGTAACTTTGCGCTACAAACCAAGAATGTGTGCGCTTAATCATGCGCTTTGCAAATATTACCCGATGCTGGTTTTCTCACGCATTCTATACCTATGACGAGTCAGGGGGAATAGCAATTGGCAAGGCATCGGTAGAGGACTAAAACGTATGAGCTTCCAAATAGCTTTAAAAAGTGTCCCGACCATTTTCGTTCTCATGGTGATTTTGCACGACACCTAATATCTCTCGAAATGCTTTCATCCTGCTTTCCAAAAGTAAAGAAAACTGCGGTGTATGGACAGGCTTAAGTGGCCACCGCACATGCTGTTAGAAAGAATAAGGAACTGCATGGGTTGGCGCCTGTTGCATTGGGTTAAACTGTTTACAGTTCTTGCTCTTTTGCGTTCATTCACATGTTTGTATAGCACAACGAGTAGGAATGACTCCCTAATCAATTAGCTTAAAGAAATTGCTTTGTGTAGAGCTGGTGGCAGTGATCAATAAGTACAATCGAAAATCAATACTTCGTGTAAGCACTCTCGTTGTCCGTCTTCGTTGCGAGTTGCACTGGAGCGTATGTATTTTTACACTTGTACATGTTCAAATTCAGAATTCGTTCTAATGTTTTGAATATTTTCTGCAGGCTTGTCAGGGCTAAGCTCTTTCCTCGCCGCGCAGTTATGCGGGGTGTAATGTGGTTTCCTAAAACAGCTGCATGCACCTTTTTACCCTTATGCCCACTCTCTTTCTCTATTCTGTGTAAAGAGAGAAATAAAGATTATTATTATTATTATTATTATTATTATTATTATTATTATTATTATTATTATTGTTGTTGTTGTTGTTGTTGTTGTTGTTGTTGTTGTTGTTGTTGTTGTTGTTATTATTATTATTATTATTATTATTATTATTATTATTATTATTATTATTATTATTATTATTATTATTATTATTGAGTTGACAAATACCTCCATTGCTCAGCTGAAACGCAAGAGGTTCTACTCAAGCTCAAGATCGACAAATTGAAGAGAATGCCTGATAAGTGGTACAAAAAAGGCATGGTTCTTGTTTTGTTTGTTTTTCACAGATATACAATAAGCAGCGGCTCATTATGTTAAAAAAATTGAGAAAGAGATACGTTGCCTGCAGCATGCACCTGCTTTCAGTACAAGACAGGCAGTAGACTGGACATCGGTGATTAAGGAGGATTGCGCAGAAAAAAGCTTCTCCATCGTTCTCGGAAACAACAGCTACGTGCATGCAAAACTTCACCACTTACACTACTGTGACAAAGTGGTTTCGTCCACCCAGAAATCCATAGACTACCAACTCAATGCTGAAGTCCATCAATAGAAAAAAATAGCCTTCACAAGAAATTGAAGTGCAAGCCTTTTAACCTTATAACAAGATCCCCCTTTCAGAAATATTCTGCAACGTTATCTTCTTTATTAAAACGTGCTAAGCGCAATTATTGTCAGGACTTATTGTAAAAAACACAAGTAACACGACCCACTGCTGGAATATTATTAAAGAGATGAACAAAAATGATTGCTCAGAGGCCACAATAAAAAGAAATGAAAGCGACGAAATGTATAGTGATCCTCTTAGAAAAAGTCACGCATTCACTGAGCATTTTTACGCATCTACGGATATGCAGCAGCCGGCGGGTGCTTTACCTGATATACCTCGGTGCAGTCATTCCTTTTATCTGCACGCGACGACTGCAGATGAATTCCACCATGTCTTCACATCATTGAAGACAACAAGCACTGGCTAAGACCATACTGATCCTTGTAAAGTAAAGCTAATTTCACTTGAAATATTGTCAGTTTTGGCACTAATCATTAAAAAACTGTTCTCTGCAGGGGTGTTCCCGAGCTGTCTTAAAGCTGGTAGAATAGTTCCTGCTTTCAAGAAAGTTGATCAGACTTCAGTTTGGAATTACAGGAGAATTTGTATCTTTCCTTCCTTTTTTGGTAAAGTGATTACAAAGCTGCTCCACACTCGATTATAGCGCCTCTTAAAGAAATTTGACCTTTCGTCTCCTCAGCAATTCGGATTTCGCCAAGGACATTCAACCGAACTGGCCCTTAATAACTTAACTGAAGAAATCAAGCAAGCTATTGACAGATGTCTAATTATGAGTTCTGTCTTCATCGATCTGACAAAGGCATCGACACGGTAAACCATCGCATACTGCTTGTTAAAGTCGAATCCTATGGTATATCTAGTCCTCCACTAAACTTTATTAGAGACTACTTAAGTAACATATCTCAACGGGTACACGTTAATGGACATCACTAATCATCTAAGCTAATTAACGTAGGGGTCCCACAGGGATGAATTTCAGCTAGGCTCACTTATATTTGATGTTTATTAATGACCTACCCACTATTCTTGTTAGGACCAAGTGCATACTTTAAACTGATTACACGACCATCTTTACATCTAGTAAATCAATTGCCACACTCCAGTCTAGCCTTAACATCCACCTAACCAATATTACTTTATGGTGCCAAAGTAGTCACCCATACATTAACCCCACTAAAACCACATTTCTCGTGTTCCATTCCCCGAGAAATTCAATCCACGTCCCACCCTCGGTTCACAGTGGTGATTACGTCACACAGGTTTCGTACGAAGCGCGGTTCCTCGACATCACCTTAGACACTGAACTAAAATTTAATGGACACGCCCGATCACTTGTGAAAAAGATTGCATTTGGCATCCACATTATCGTCAAGACAAGAACTTATTTTCTCCCTCACATCGTACGGTCTTTGTATTTTGCTTATATTCATAACCATGTTTCGTATTGTCTGTCGCCATGGCCCAATACGTATTCCAGGCATATTGAAGGTCTGCAGCGACTTCAGAACCAAGCTATGAGATTAATGACCTTCAGCCGGTTTGATTTGTCCTGCAGGTCCCTGTTTCCTAACCTTAACGTTCTCCTGTTACGACGATTCTCCCGTCAGAAACTATTCATAATTGCATATAGGCTCATCACACACAACATCTTCATTGAATGTATTGATCCTGAACACATTACTAGCAACAACAGTATCCGGTTTTGCCTGCGCAATAATCTTATTTTACCTTTCGTAAGGAGGAAATAAAGCAAGTTCACAGCGCTCTTCTCTCGCGTAGCAATATGGAATTCTTTAGCTTTCGAAATAAAATCATCACACAACGCTCATATGTTCTCCGCGCGCACCAAGAAATATTTCATTTAGGGATTAACCGAATCACCTTAATCTCTTGCTTAACTATAGATATGTATGTCATATTTCTGTATACATTTTGTTTTTCCATAAGTAATAAATATTACTGATAATGAAACGACTTTTGTGTATCATGTCGCATATATATTATTCTTGCTGATATTCGTTGGTATTCTACTTTTTCACATGCTTTCGATTATTTTTCCCATTTTTTTAATGATTAGCATTACCATTAACTTCTGTATCTAATTTTCTGTTACAGATAATTAACTTGCGTAATTATCAATCCAATTGCTCACATGACCTTACTTCCTTGCTATGTTTGTATAATAACCCTATATATGTAATCATATGAGGTGCCCCTGGCAGTATTTTTTTTCAAAACTGTGGGACCTCCTGCTGCAATACGATTACCATGTAACTCCAACATAATTGTTGCAATAGACTTGACTTGTTAGCTAAAACTACTGGGTGGCGTTAATGTTATCGCAGTCTGTACAGAAGATTATCGCGTCAAAACAAGAAAAAAAACTAAATTAATATATTCGCAGTGTCTCCGTTCCACTCATGCAGACCTAATTACCCAAAGCTTTAAATAATACCCGACGCATCATTTATGTAGGGCCCGGGTCTCCAACGCAGCTCCAGAGTCGCTTGCATGTAACTCAGCCTTCTAATTAAACAGCTCTGCGTGTTTAGCTTAACGCTTCGCAGACTGAAATCCCGATCTGCTTTAATGCGCTTCGCGCTGCATTTAACGTTATGCTTCTTCCTACATGCAGTAATTACAAACCGAAACGGATGACTAGAGCTCGGGGGAAAATATTCAGTACGTCATGATCAATATGCCAGATTGATAACATTTCAGTGGTGGTTCATTATGCTGCTAAGCTTAAAATTACCGCCTCACAGCACATGTACTTTATAATCGTTGTACGCAGTCAAACCTTTGAAATCACGAACCAGAAATTTGACCTGGTTCTTTACGTGATGCGTTTACTTTTGCGAACTGCAACTCCCAGCACGCTGAATGAGTGGACTAATGAGTATGCACTCGTCCGGCTTATTTGTTAAACGTGCGCTGAAAACGCTGCAGCCGAAAGTGAATGCTAGGCAGTATCGCCCAATACGTCACGTAAATAGCCAGGTGGGTTCAGATGCGGGTTTCCAGTAGAACCTGTGTAGCGCGAATACTGCACGAAACTTGTTATCGCAAGAATGCGTTGTGTAGACGCAATAGCGTGGATTGCGTTTAGTGTTTGTATTGTGCACACCCGCGTATTGGACAATGTGTGTACAGTAGCTACTTGTACTATAGGCTTGGTCACGTGCCATCTACAACTGTCTTTTCCTGGATCTTTCCTTAACACCGGCAAAAAAGTACCAAGCTGTAGACATGCTTTCCAAGCAACCTCTCGTCCTTCCTCTTCAATAAAATCTTCTCCTCCTTAAGGCACAAAAATATATCACAAGTAAACTAAAGATTTGTAGCTCTTACTCGGTGTTTCTTGTTTACTTCTGTTTTGTGGAAGACGCAGCAAAATGCATCTCGCAGTTTCTCATGTGCTCGAGATACGTACTTGTATGTATTTGGCCGTCCGGCTTTATGGCATCAAAATTCAATGGCACCGAAATTGAGGCTCAAACCGTCGACCTATGGTGGTAGTCATACCCACGAGTTTCGGTGTTAATTAAGGCAATGTTAACTAATGCGCAGGTAATTAAGATAGAGTTAATTAGGGTGCTCGCACCCACGACCTTTGTTGGGTGTCAAGCCTTCGACCTTTGGAGGGAGTCGAACCCACTTTGACATATGGGCGAACTGGCGATATCTCCAAGTCGGATTCTAATTGACATCGCGAAGATCGAGAGTCGAAACCACGACTTTGGTGGGAGTTGAACCCACGACATTTTGTCTTGATTAAGGCGAAGTTTATTAAGGCACGGTTAATTAAGGCAGTTGAGGAATCGAACGCACCTTTTGTGGGAAGCGAACCCGTGGCCTTTGGTGTTAATTAAGGCGAAGTTAAGTAAGGCACAGTTAAATAAGGTATAGTTCATTAAGCAAATCGAAGCCGTGACATTTTGTGGGAGAAAACGAGTAAAAGGAAGTAACAACGCATTAGAATGAAAATGTCAAGTACTGTAATGAATATCTCAGGAGTGGGAAGGCTTTCGCTTTCATCCTCTCTAGCATGCTTTAAAGTGACTGTCAACTTTCTATTTTATTATTCTGTAACTAGTGAAATCTATATTCGTGAAATGAAGGGTAGGAAATGATATTCGGAACCAGAACATACAAGCACAAACAGATAATCAGCGCTTAGTCTTGACACGCTTCAATGAATGACAAATGCGAAGTGGCATTATGTTTATTATTCCCACATACGTTGTGTATCCTAGTCTGTTTTTTATACCCATGTTTGTAATAGCAAACCTAGACCGCTCCTTCACGTCTTTTCTACGATGTGTACCTGTAATACTTATTTCAAATCAATAATATTAATAATGATGTACTTGTTCGTTTACTGCGAGTATATCTTGCTGTCTTTCTTAACTTTTCGATTATACCTATACTAAAGAACAAGAAACATGGACGGGAAGCTCAAGTGCCAAACTATGAAAGATTGGAAGAAGCCAGAGAGCCACGAAATGTATACCGCACAAAAAACATATCTATACTTAGGAGAAAGGAGTGACAGACAGAAACGAGAGTGTCTGAACGAATAGAAATAGCTGCGCTTCGTTGCGACTCTACAACAATTTCGGGATAAGTCTTTGCACTTAGCAAACGTGTCATGCCTCCTCATTTTTTTTTATTTTTACCTTTTGCGACTTGCCATTTCTACAATTTTCAGTATCACGTAAGGAAACTTTCAGCGCGATTATGCGGTTCCGTTAATGAGGTGACCACTACCATCTAATATCCAATAAACCTTCATTTCAGCGTAGTCTGGATGCGGAGAAAACATGCGGCATCACAAAAACTGAGGTGTGGCATGCCTGAAAGAGAAGTAAAGTAAAATGATTTTTATTGCTTCACTCCCTGAAATCACGGTGCAGCTCCATAACACGTCTATAGACTATAGACGTCTATCGGCTTTTGTTGTACAAAATTTCTTCGAATCGAATATACGCGAGAATGTGCGATAGCACTAAAATCAATAGCACTTCAAGCCTAATGTTTGCTCTTTCATTTACACGGCTGCTAAAAGAAACAGTCAGATAAAGCCAGAAAAAGCATTCGTATTAAACCTTATTCGATTTTACACTTCTCCTTAATTGATACTTCCTTTATGCACTTGGCATGACAAAGTAAAGCCAGAAGTGTGCCTTCTTTGGAACAATTTTGCCATTTTCGCCTTCAAATCTCGCACAGATGTTTTTTCTCTTGGTTGGGCTTGTACGCGCTGTTATTCACGTCTCTCCGTGTCATTTGCAGGTGGCATATTCGAAAGCGACAACCACCAAGCGCAGCTGAGCTTCCGCCACGCCCTAGACAAGATTAACAAGGACATCACCATTTTGCCAAAGACCGAGCTTATGCCAGTCATACACGAGGTGAAGCCCAAGGACAGCTTCTCCGCTTCCAAAGCTAGTAAGCGTCACCACTGCATGTTTCATGACAGACGACAACGGGCGGTTCATTTCTTTTTTAGCGCTGGAGCGCTTCATGGCCAAGTCTCCCGCAAACGTACAGTAGCATAAACGGACGCTACGTCACGGTCCGACTTGGCGGCGTCTGATCTGCCCACTTCAGGCTGCCTATGCCTTGTTTTCCCGTCTTATGGGAAGTCAATAGTGTCTCCGACATTCGCCCCGTTTCATCTTACCTGAACAGCAAAGTTCGAGTGCTACAACTTGGCGATTTTTGAAAGATTGCCTTCCGGTATCCGGGGAATAAGACCTAGCTGCGTGAGCACGCAGGTGACTAGTACTGTCACCGGCTTGGATGTATGCATACCCCGCTCGTCTGTATCTGTATATATATTACATCTATCTATAATCATGTATTTAGAAGCTGTGGATTCAATCGTCGCCACATAATAACAAACATTGTAAGGATGTACCTATGCTTTTCTGCGCCTTGTGAGACAACCGCATGAGTGTCGATTTATGAGAAGGAACAAATATTTTGCAAGGGAGACCTGTTGCTTAAAAACATGAATTGCTCGTTGTGAAAGAAGTACGTGCGCAACGCTCCGCCAGAAGGTCACAGTTCACCGAACGCGAGCAGCAAAATTGATTATTGAACCGGGCCTATGAAGGACAGCAATCCAGAAAAGACTACTGCAATAAGCTAAGTTACAGTTTATGCGACAGTAATAGAAATAAAAACTCGGTATTGCAAAAGTACCGTTGCCTGTCTGTGCGCAGGATGGCATGACGCAGCTTGCTTCAGTGATCTGTTTTCTAATAGAAATTACTATTGTACGGCTTAAAAAAATTATAGACTCGGTTTGATCTCTTGGAAGCCATCACACATATTTAATCGCGGTAATGTTGCATGATGACGAGAAAACAAGCACAGGGCAAAGAGAAGAGCAAGGTGATTATTAAGGCTGTGCCTGCCAACTATTTTTTTTATTACTTGGGCACTCTCACTTATTACTTCCACACCGCATCTAGCGCTGCTGATCGCTATGGCAACGCAAGGCTTTCCACGTGTCGCCTAAACCATTGTGACCTCTACTAGTGACCCGCTAAGAGAAAAGGCATCCTGTTCTCCTCAGTAATTACCGGCCCTCCATGGAATTAGGAAGAATGCGCCTTTTTGTTTTGTAATTGAGGCAGGAGTACGTCGATAAAATTAAACGTGCAGCCACATCGCATAGATACTCGCTCAGCAGTAAAGCGGAGAGGAAAAGGAGAAGCGAGTGCATGCTTTTTAGTTGGAACGCCCACGTCGTTTATGTTTAATGACACTTGACCTGAAGTTGGAGGATTTCTCGGCCTATCTGAGTCCTCAAAGTGACCGAATATGGGAGAAACGACCTATCATTTCCTTTATGTGAGGGCAGGCGCATTAAGGTAGGAAGGCACCAAAAAGTAATAGGAATCCAGTTTTTTTTTGGATTGAAAATAGTTTCAGAAATGCATATCCTACAGGAGACATTAATCGAAATTCCTTATTGCCAACGTAGGAAGACTTCAACGAGTGGGAGAGGACGGTCAACCTGTAAATTAAAATCAGTAAACGACTCCTGTCTCCATTTATTTGGGACTATTTTATTATGTCTCCTTTGTGCTCGAATGTTAACAATACAGTTCCTATACCATGTTTCTTCCAGTTTGCACTTCTTTCAAGCAGAGGGTTTCTTCAATCGTGGGCCCCACTTCACCAGTTGTGACGTCGCTCGCCATGTCGGCGTGCACAAACTTGAATGTGCCGCACCTTCAGACCACTTGGCACCCGACGTCCAATCGCAATCCCTACACCCTGAACTTGTTCCCAGACCCCGACCTTTTTGGCAAAGCGTTCCTGGACCTCATACTCAACAAGAAGTGGAAGACGTTCACAATACTATACGAGGACCAGCAGAGTGAGTCTTCCTCCACAAGTCTGATTGATCTGCGATTCGCGTGACAGATAACGTAATTAAAATATTACTTGTTTGATTAGGCAATAGCTCGTGTATTGCTCATGTATTACACATGTATAGATCATGTATGTGCCTTTCCTGAAATCATTTCTGTCGTGATTGGCAGTGTCGCGAATGAGTAAATAAATAAATAAATAAATAAATAAATAAATAAATAAATAAATAAATAAATAAATCGGCACTAGGGCTATATGAGAGACATCGTTGTGGAAGGGTACGGATTAATCTTGACCTCCTGGAGTTCTTTACCGTTCACATAAAAACACGCGTTTTCACCCGACACGGGAAGCATCGATTGCGATAGCAAATTAGTATAAAGCTATACGAAGTAAGGACACTGCTTTCATCAACCGTGTAGACTGGGAAACAGTCGCTTACTAACTGAATTAACACGCATGGCGTCAGCGAGCACAAGCAAACATGAACACATCACACTCGACGAGCGCGGACACTCGCTGTGAGACGCCGGACGCTAGTGTGAGCAAGCGCGGCAGCACCAGCGAGCGAAATGACCTTCGTGCGGTCTACCGGCTTCAACGCAACAGCGGCTAGAAGACAGCTTACAAAAAGGTGTGAGCCGTCTGCGGTTCCCTTTCAAGATGATGTGCGTGCGACCGTGCAATGTACGCCCGTGCTGTCGCAGTCGAAGCCGCCCCCTCCGCGCTTCTTAGCAACGTTCCTCCATATATGGCACGCGAGAGTGATCCGCGATCACCAGTTCCCCTTCCGCGCGGTCGCGAAATGCGCAGTTACTGCCGGAGCACAACGCCGTCTCCCGCCCTCCCGCCCTCCCTCCCTTTCCTCCTCCAACGTCCTTTCGCTCGACCGGAAGACTGCGGGTTCGCTCTCCGTTTTCTACGTCGTGCGCCAGACTGAACCGCGATCGGCGACTTCTCTTGCGTGCTTTCACTCGCTCATATAGCGTATGACGCGCGACCACGGTGTTATCGCCCTGCGAATTTATGCGGAACGTCACGGCGACGGCGATCGCAAAAATGAGCCTGAAGTGTCCCTATTATTACTACCGCAATAAAACTTAAGCGGAAGAGCGTTTGCCTAGTTTAAACACATGAAAATCAGGCCATTGTGGCCGGGAACCGAAGCCGTGACTTCCTTCTCACCCGCGGAATACAGTTAGCACTATGCAGTACCCACTATACGATACTGTGCTATACTGTACTATACCCGCTATACCCATGGAGGCACAATGACAGAAAAGTCCATTATTCCACTTCACTATGACAGTAAAATACTAATTTATCTCACGTGTCACCATCAGAGTACCGCTTCAAGCACTGGAAGCGTTCGCATGGTAAAATACCCATTGACTCCGCTGCAAAAGAACAAATGACTTTCTTATGAAAAACAAGCCACTATGAGCTTTTGTTGACGAAATCTTGTGATATTACGAAAACACTATGGACAGTTCGTGCACAACAACTTGCGACTTTGAAACAAATAATGTATTCTCGCTTTCTTGCCGTGGCTATCCTACGATACATAGGCACATTTCAGGTAACCTATGGTGTATTTCCTTCTCTAGCAAAAGCTTCATACGTACATACAATTTTTTTTCTTTCACGAAGTACCGCAACTTTTCTCCCCGGTTGCCTGAACTTTCCCATTGCATGACTTTTCTGCTGAACAGAGTGACACTCAGTGTTATGGCTGAATGTTAAAGCAGTAAAACTTGTTGCGTGTTTCCTGTGGTGTTAAAAACACCTACATTTCTCGAATACGTGCTGTCTTTTTTTCCACACACACAAAAAAAACAGGCTTGATATTGCTAAAAGACGTGCTGAACAGCTCATTCGCCCAAGATCATATGGTTTCCCTGGTCCAACTGAATCCGAAATTGTCCTTCAAGAAGATTATGAAAGATATCGGCGTCACTAAACAGTACAACATCATCTTAGACATCAAGACATCGTCTCTACCAGCGCTTCTACGAGAGGTAATATGCCCTAGTTACTAGTGCTTCTGTGCTGTCTGTTCAACTCGTTCTTTTCCCTTTGCCACCTGAGCAACTACACATTAAATTCCATTGTAGTAATGTACTATATCTGAGCAACTACATGATAATTAGCCCAGTGCGCTTCTATACCTGCCTCTGATGACTATGACCTGGCTACTATTTGATTGCAAACAGGCTCTTACGTCACTACTACCTGTAGATTATTTATATACCTGGCCTTGATGGCTTAATGTGGGGCTGTTGGTGACTGTGTCTGTCCTCGCGAGAATTACAGTTGTCACATTCACGCATGAAGCTCAGATGGTGCAGCGAATAGATCCAGCCCTTATGGTTTTTTGGAGCTAAAGTGTCCGGGTGGCAACCCCCCCCCCCCCTGGTGCGACTTTCAGCAAATTTTTTTGCAATATACTACCTTAAGTTTCCGTGCGAGCTCTACCACTTTGGTTGCGTTTATACGCAAATGTGGCATGAGGCAACGCCTGACTGATAGTATGCATGATCCCACCATTCTTGTATTCTGCCAAGTTGGCTTCAGCCAGAGGCGTTCCTGGTTTGGCTACCGTTTATCACTTAAGTTCCCTTTTACTGCGTTAGCATTTGGAGTGTAAAAGTCTAAAGAAATGTATGTGAACTGTACGAAGACAGTGATATATATATACACCTATCACCGCTGTAGCACTTCGCTCCTCGAAGAGGCAGGATGTGAATCGAGTGATCTTCTGAACAACACTTTGCAATGTGATGAGCGCTGTTTAAATCGTGGATCCGTGACCTCAAAAAAAGTGCCACGTAATCTTAACGCATTTTTTCGCAGTTGCCAATAAATAGCTGCACACTTCTCTCTCCTCTGAACACAGCCTTGTTTCTTTTGTTTCAGGCTCAAGACGTCAATATGATGACATACTATCATAACTACATTATCACTTCGTTGGTGAGTGGAGTGTGTGAGCACTGGTCCGCGAGGCCCCAGTGTGGTGTATATGTGTTGTGTATATAGGGTGTTTAAGCTAACCAGTTCCGAACTTTCAAAAAAGATGCACGCGCGTCACGAAAATGCAACCATCTTGGTATTTTTCACCCTCTTCTCGAGCAACTCATCGTATATTTTACTGTGAGCTTAGGTTCTTATTGACAGTAAACAACTCAACAACTTTTAAACGCTTCAAATTGTGAAACCATCTCAGAGCTAAAAAAAAGTATGGTATGTGAAGCAATATGAGAAATTACTGAAAGCATATAAACCATATAATCTCAAACAGCCTGTCCTAATGCAGTGAATACGGATATCGGTGACCTGCATGATACGGGTAATAAGGTCACAAGATATAACGCTGCCCTAAGGTCATGACTAGACGACGCCGAAGACTACTCTAGTTGACATAAGTTGTTTTTAAACAGTATACCAGAGGTAGCCACAGAGACCACTAATAAATTGGAAGAAAATATAATAAATCACTTAGGAATACAGCAACACTCCGCATATTGCGTGACAGCATAGCTCGGTGCATCGGCTCGCGGAGTCCTCTGCTGGAGAATGGCAGCCACTGATTCGTAATATCAAAATAATGACGCTATCTTTGGTTATTACTATTAAATCCGCTTACAATATGCCCGACATTTTACCATACACTGATATCCACAAGAAAAACATTACCTTTGGCCCGCCTGGCATTCATAATTATTTGATTCACTAAAAAAGTTCACCGTCAACCGGCATTGATGGCATCAGTGCTAAGGTACTGAAAATCACTAAAGATTCTCATAGAATTATTCTTTCCCAAAATTTCCAGCAATCTCTTAATGCGGGTTAACTCTTCTCCCAAATACTATCGCCCTATTTCAATCACAAGCGCCTGCTACAAATTAATAGAACATGTCCTTTTCTACAGTGTAGCGAAATTTCTGTCCGTCAACTTTTTTTCATCCTAACCAACACACCTTCCCCGAAGGCCATTCCTGCGAGAGATAGCTCGCTTTTTTCTTGCACGACATTCACTCAACCCTTGATAGTAACATGCTTGTTCATGCATATGGCCTTGACTTCGAAAAGGCGTTCGATAATGTACCTCATGCTCGTCTACTAAAACTCTGACAAAGAAATCTACACCAATAAATTCTTAATTGGATTCAAGCGTTTTTAACGGACCGTCATGAGTTCGTCTACGTTCATACATATCCATCATTGTTCTGACAAGTCCTATCCAGTGTCCCCCTGGGCACGATCCTCGGGCCACTTCTCTTTTTAATATATATTAACCACTGACCCCTTCATATGTCACCGAAAATGCGCCTCTTCTCCGATAATTGTATTCTATGCCGTCCTATACCAGACTCATCCGATATATCTAACGTCCAGAACGACCTTTACATACAGAAGAGTGGTGTAAAATTTGGTTGATGTCTCTCAACGTTAACAAAATTGTACTAATTTCATTTCACTGTCGTCGCAACTTTTCAACTGCTGCATACACCATTAACAGCTGCCCTATAAATCGCGGTGACTCGTTCAAGTACTTCAATGTTCACATGTCCCACGACCTAACTTGGACCAATCATGTTAATCATGTTACCAATTCTGGAAACCTTGTCTTGCGCTACATCCGTCGCAATCTCTCCCTAGCGCCTTCCTCTGTTAAGTTCCTGGCATACAACACACTCGTCCGTCCCAAACTTGAGTATGCAAGAGCAATATATGACCCTTTCCAATTAAACCTAACTAAAACACTCAAAGCAGTCCAGAAACCAGCTACTAGATTCATCTTGAGTGTTTATTCTTACAACTCTAGCATCACAGCTCTGAAATCACAACTTGATCTACCCGCCTTGGCTCATCGCGGTATAAATTCTCAGCTATATCTTTACCAAAAGTCCTTTCGCCGTTTGCCGCCTGAGAACGATCTCATCGTTCCCGTTCATCGCATGTCACGCAACACCCATACAAACATTGCCATTCCTGCACGTGCCCACATCACAACATTTCATCAATCACTTTTTGTTCGTACCGCACATGGCTGGAATCGCCTTCCCGGCCATATCGTTACGATAACTGACCTTGCTGAATTCAAATCCGCCGTCGAAGAAGTCACACCCATCGACATTAACCCATACGATTATCGTGTATACTATTCTGCATCATTATTATTTATTTATCATGCCTTGCATTCACTGACTTACTTGTATTCATTTGACCTGTTTCAACAAATTTTTAATGTAATTATGTTGTATCTCCTGTACGCCCCCCTTCGTGTCCCTCACGGGACTCTTGAGGTGTAATAAAAGTAAAAATAAAAAATAAATCCAAATGCAAAGAACGTATTTTGTTCAAACATGCAATGCTCAAAGAAAAACAAGTCAAAGTGAGGGATGAGTTCAACACAGCAAACACATCACGCTAGAAAAGCTTTTCTCGAGCATGGTAACCATCTCAACGGAAACAAACTACTAATAGGTGGTAGATGGCACGGGTATAGCGGCAATGAAGTGTACGAAGTTGGACTGTCACGCAGTGTGACAGTTTTCAGTTGGACAACCACTCAGTCTTTGAAATAAAGTCCTAATAATTCAGCAGCTACAGGTAACCGAGAGGGGCAGGGCTACTAAGCCTAAAATACCTGACATTCCCTTGCTGCTTGCGAATATCCGTAGTCTTCTGCCCTTAAAAGATGATCTGTGAAGCTTTATTAACAATCTTGACAATGACATCACTGCCCCAACAGAAACATGGTTAACCACTGCGGTCTCAAGCCTTGAGTTGTTTCGTAGCAGTAAAAAAATTAACCAGATCCAATGCACAAGTTAGAATCTATGTGAAGCGAAGCTTTGCGAACTGATTAACGAAATTTTATAAATTTGCCCGTTTCCTTTATGTGTCTTTCGCGTAAAGGAAACTGACGTGCTCACGTTCTCTCGTGAACCTGTGCTACGCTATGGAACCAATCGACATTGGTTTGTGTTCCTTAAATTCTTGTATATTTAAATGTAACGAACACTTCTCGACCAAAAACCCGTGGCGGGTACCCACTACAGCGCCAAAATTTTAAAAATAATCCACACGTGGCGATCATCTAAAACATCAAGCTGGCGATACCACGGTGTGTACCGGCCACTTCGTCATTGTTTGAAGACGTTCGATTGATCCCGTTCACGTCATCAATTGAAACAACCTCCTGTAACGCTCTCACCATGTTTGAGTGACCACTTCGTTTTGCATTGAGGCGATTATCATTCTTTGTCTACTTCAACCGTTTTGAGCTTGCCTAACTGCCTGCTTACTATCTAGCTTGTTAGGAAGAGGAATGACTGGAAAGTGCCATCGCGTTTCTCGGATTCATCCATCCATTTGGATTTGAATTTAGATCGATTCATCCAGCCCAAGTTATCCACTAGCTTGGTAGACTAAATAACGTACTCATGCAGAACTCATCTTAATATGGCCGTCGATGGCAATGCAATTAGCGATGGAGCATTGTATGGGCACACCGTATTTCAGAGGTCACATTTATTTAACATCAGTTGTGGTCATTCTTAGACTTCCGTTCTTTCAGCTATATGCGGCAGACTTCGGTATCGTCCTACATTACTTTGCGACTGGCTTTCCAAGGGCGCCCATAAGCACGGCGGCATGACGACAACTGCCGCTGATGCCGTGGAAGGTTCATAAAAAAAGCGCGAGAAATGTGGCTTTCGTTCGCGCAGTGACGTGTAGAATTTAACTTTGGCGTCTGTTACAATAGCCATCGTGCTGCCACTATTGAGTTGCCTGGTTTGTCTCCGGTGGGCAACTAAGGGCCGTATAACGTAAAACTATTCCAATATGTTTTTATTCCAATCTCCTGACGTCAAATTTGCGTAACCGCCGACGCAAGCATCGGGCGGTCACCCGCTGGGTTGTCTGAACAGACCAATCAAATGCTCCCCTTGTTCATAGGAGTTCACTTTTGTTTGCTTGAAAAACGAATAACATTGCCTGCAGTGAGCGGCTTGTCTTATCTAACTGGCTCACAAGAGGCGAGGAGCATGCTCAAGTGGAGAGGGATTCGATGGGGCCGAGCCACTGCACTGAATATCGATAATCAGATGAAGAGGGTGGTGCTGGCACCTGCGATTGGTCCGCTTTCTCTTACTTAGCTTGCGGTGGCTCGTCGACTACCGCGGCGGCATGCAACGGAAGCTTAAGTATGACGCTCAAACGGATCCTCAGCAAATAAGAGTTGGCAGAGCGAGGTCGTAAACGTGCAGAAATTTCTTGAAAACGTTACACGGCCACGCAAAAAGATTTATTACACGCAAATACACCCATGCTCTCCGGCAGGAGCGAGTAGCCAGTGCCGGAGCGATCGGCGGCAGCCATATTTTGTTCCTTTCAGAACGGGGCAGCCTGCGGCTATTCAGAAGAAAATTCAGTTTTGTTCGGCATATTAATGCATCTTTAACATTGACGTGGTAAGATTTTGCGGTTTTGTGACGTCACGTAAGAGGCAGGTGAAGTGGGTACAGCCCGAAAACTTTTGACCAATAGCCGAGGGCTTATGGCAAAAAGGCGTCGAATCAGAAATAACTATTTTTGTTTTGCTCGGTCAAATTATGCATAATCATTGTTTGCACGTCATATCAGATGGGGAGCTATTGCGGTTTTCGTAACATTGCGTGACAGACAAGTGAAGTGGGGGTGGTCCAAAAACGTTTTTGACCAATCGCGGTAGGCTGATTGCAGAATTGGAATAGAAAAGTTTGGAATAGTTTTACGTTATAGCGCCCCAAGACGAGGACACAGAAAAAAAAAGCATTGACGCGATAAGAAAATGCATCGCCAGGTTAGCGAGCTCATATCAAATCAAAAATTGTTAGATCGCATATGGCAAACAGGCGTATCTTACGATGCTTCCTTAGATACGAAGCGAAGAGTAACCGAAGGAACCTGGAAGTTAGTGCTCTGACATTATTACCGTCGTTGTATTGATGATGCCTACGACACTCTTGTTCGCGTTTTCGACCGCTTCTAGACATCCACTAATTTTCTCCTAAGAGTGCCTCCTGGGAACCAGCTGCAGAGAATAATCAGGCGGAGTTTATTGCTTTCTAAGCGGCGAAATACGTGAACGTGACTTTCTCTCGATGGCCTAACTAATGCGAATGGCGTTATGAGGCGGAACTGAAACCTGATCTATTCTATTGTAGTTTTCTTATTTGGCGACACTTTCATTAAATAATATACTTCTATATTGGATATGTAACACACTCAGTTTCCTAGGCATTTTGGTTTTTACTTGCCTGCACTACAATTTATCTCATTTGTTTACAAAATAAAACTTTACTTTCTCCCATGCATTTGTTCAAGCATGCGTAACTAGACGATACACAAAGTAAGAAATGAAACAGGAAAGCGCAGAATTAAAGCTGAGTTTACAAAAATAAAAAGAAAACGATTGTCCAGTAGCACACAATGGTGTCATGTTAATACAACGGCTACAAGAATACAAGTTTTATGTAAAAAAAACATGGCTGACATAGTTGTGTTATAGGAGGAGGAAGGATTGAAGGGTGGCTGACACACAACCCCCCGTTCCTCCTGATATGGAATGCCTCGATGATTCTATATGTGCACTTATGAATGTTCTCTCTCTAGGCACCACTACTGCGTTCACGAATTATGACTCGCACCCACATTGTCGACATTCTGCTGGCAAGTGTAATCTCGACGTTACCGAAGCAGATCACTCGCGCTCTTTTAAAACGAAGTTAACACATCTCCAGCTTTCTTCAGCTGTCCGCTTTCTTACGTTTCGCCCCCTGTTGTGGCGCAGTCAGTAAGAATGCATACACCCGTATCAAAACGTCCAGATATGAACCTTTACAAATGCATATCCTTCCCGTATATTATATGACCGAGTCTTAGAAAGGAATAACGGGTGTAATTTTGAGATGTCCGTGCCCAAGTTGCATAGCTAAGTGCGCTGATGTGCGCGTGATGTGCTGCACTGCATGCCGCACACACCTCATGACAGCGCTGTCAGCTACGCTGAAGATACATTCGAGCGCTGATTGTTCTGACTTTGATTGTTTTTGCTGTTCTTTTCGTGCAGGATCTGCACACGCTGGACCTCAGCGAATTCTCTGGCATTCAAGCCAACATCACCGCATTCCGACTGGTCGATCCGCAGCGACCAGAAGTCATGAACGTTATCCGAGACCTGAAGATCGGCAGGGCACTTTGGCGATATGGAGCCAGTAACCATTCCGAGATTATTTCTGTCGATGTACGGGAAGTCACCATTCGTACTTGATACAATGAATCTGTGTCCTTCAATTCTGCTACCTTCCATTGAAAACTGACGAACATTCTGATGAATAGGCTGTGCATTTTAATAGATACTAAAACCTTATAGCTACTCTGCATGGAGGTGTTTTAGATTTATATTCGTTTCTGTAAATTGACTACCATGAGAAATATAAATTTTAGAAAACTGGAATTTGCTTAGAAAAATGTCTGAACAACAGTACACACTGTGGTTTGAGCATTAGAAGGGAACAATATAAACCTTCAGGCTTATAGGCATCGGTGCGTATAGGGTAGTGATTTAGATTATATAGCCTCTTTTTGGTACAATTCAGCCAAGTGCACCTTAATTCTCCGTCAACTCGACTTTTCAGAAATACTTATCAAGGCGTAGTTTTGCCAAGTATTTCCTCAGGTGCGGCTTTCTCGAGAACGCCACCCTGTCCAAAATACCAGCGACCCACAAATTACATTGTTTGTTCGCAGACAGACACAGCACTCATGTACGACGCCGTGACGCTGCTCGCCACTGGACTTCACAACGCCGATCGCGTCATGCACAACCTGGACCTGCAGTCACTTAACTGCGAGCAACCCAAACCTTGGAAGCACGGATCGTCCTTACTGGAGTCCATGAAAATGGTAGATACGCACGGACATGATGATACCTATAGACTCACATATTAAAAGCATACTCCCAGAACAAGCGCTTCGCTCTTAAAGCGGTAATTGCGTGCAAGTAAAATTGAAGCCCTGTGGTTAGGCAATGTGGAAATGTCGCATCTGTTATAGAAATACAGCCTCTAACACATCGACGTACAGCAGCCTTTATGCACTACACACATGATAGTTTATTCTGTGGTGCGGTGCACCCCTGGTTCCTAAATAAAGGAGTTGCTAAATAGCTTTCACCAATGATGGACAAGGACACAGGAAGACACGTATAGTGTCCCAGAAATTCCGCGTTCGAGCGACCCGTATTATTCCCAGAAACACAAGTGTGCAACGCTAACTTTCGAACTGAACTCTTGCAAACATAATGGAGGAAGGTGACTATGGGTTGTTCCAAAGTTAATGGAATGCTCACACATGCGGTTTTTGTTCCTTTAATTAGCTGTATTTGCCGCGAGACGTACACATGTTAAGATTAGCGAGAGGCGCCAAATAATTGCATGCAACTCTGTTTGAGGCAGGTACTGCAGCAACAAATTCTATTCATCTTGTCCCTTATCCAACAGATAAAGTCATCTGGGGCATTTGACTTAAGTGTGGCCTCCCTAAGCATCTTGCGCTTAATGTTCTTAATGTCAGGACACAACTCAAGAGAAGACAACTGCGCACCATGGACACAGCTGCTCGACACTTAGTACACATTGTAGTTCGTCTCCTGAATACGCACTTACAAATGAGTACGTGTGATGATCATCATCCTCATCCTCATGTTTGGACGAAGGCCTCTCCCTTCTATCTCCAAATACCCCTGCGTTGTGCAAGTTGTTTCCAACTAGTGCCTGCAAATTTCCTAATTTCATCCCTCGGACATAACTTTCTGCTATCATCAACTGCGGTTCCCTGCCCTTGGCACCCATTCCATGACTATAATTATTCACCGGTTATCTACCTGCCCAGCTTCATATTTTTTCTCTTAATGTCAAGAAGAATATCGAATATCCCCGTTTGCTCGGTGATCCATACCACCGTTCCTGTACTGTAACGTTACTCCTAACGCTTTTCACTCCGCCACTCTTTGTGGGTTCCTTAACAAACTTGTTCTCTAGCTTCTTTGTTAACCTCAAAGTTTCTGCCCCGGTAGAATGCAATGATTGTGCGCTTTCTAACGACAGTGGTAAGCTCCAAGTCAAGAGTTGGTAATGCCTGCCGTATGCACTCCAACCCAGTTTTATTCTTCTGTAAATTGCGTTCTCATGATCAGGGTCCCCTAGCTAAACGTACTCCTGTACACATTTTAGCGGCTGACTGCAAATCCTGATTCTCGTGCCCTTCCCAGCCTCTTGAACATTATCTTTGTCTTCTGAACATGATTCTTCAACCCCGCCCTTACATTTTATCGGTTAAAGTCCTTGTTCAATTGTTGTTGTTCGTCCCCAGTGTTACTGAACAAGACAATGTCATCTGGAAAGCCAAGGTTGCCGAGAGATTCGCCGTTGACCCTTACTCCTAAGCCTTCCCAGTATAGTAGTTTGAATACTTCTTCTAAGCATGCAGCATTAGAGAGACTGTGTCTGCTTGCCTGGCCTGTTTCTTGATAGACAACCTCCTACTTTTATTGCAGTGAAGTGCAAATCACACTTGTCTAAAGAGGTTGCGTGGCCGTCTGTGGGCTGTACGAGCATCCGCAGTAGCTACCTAGTGGTAGTTAATTGGTTTCGATAGCTGCTGCGTTCTATAGCCTATGACAAAACGTGCAGCATGGCCATGCTTGGTCTTATTGCGGTGTGGGTGCGTATTTTTTTATTTATTTCTTTTTGCGCAAACAATGGTGACAAAATCGGCTGACTGACCACTTTGAAGAAGCGTTATTGGTGTTGGATACGCTCTTCGATTGATAATTATGAACGACTGAATGCATGAATCCATTTCAGTATACGCGTTAGAAAAGCGCTCGGGAAGGGAAGCTTTACGAAAGCTTAGCGTGATGCACTAATAGAATTGAATTTACAGTTATTGCGCATCTGTTACGAAGAGAAAACTGCGTATGTAGCTATAACCTTAAGAGCGCGAAAGACTGGGCAATACAAAACGGCAGCGCAAGCATGGACTTTCCTTTAAGGGTCTATTAGGCCAGTACTCAAATGCACATTTTTTCTCGCATAAGCAACTATTCTACGTCTTCAGTATAAAACAACTGTATTCGTTAAATAAACAACGTGGGCTCTTTTTAGCGGACGGTCAATCAATCTCGACAAGCAGCATGACGTAAAATTTTGCAAGCATTCACAATATTCAGGCGAAAGTTTCAAATTTCAACCGAAGAAGCAATTTTGGTATCACATCACCGCCAACAAAGAAGCTCAGATTTGTTAACCCTGTCGGCGTCTTTATTAACCGCAGCATGTGAACGTCGCTGTTCTCATAAGTACTTGGAGGCTAGTGCATGAATTAGCTAGTGGTTATTTAACTCAAGGAGGTCCCCATGAATTCATTAGCTCTGATTAACGACTAGGTTCCCTGACCCGACTGCAGGTAAGACTACGCATAATATACATGTGCACTAAAGAACAATGCTCCTGCTATGAGTCTCGAGTCTTTTGAAACATAACCCGTCGTTATCTGTATATGCTCTTCTGGAGATGATTCGATGAATATAGAACTGATTTTACGCAAACTTAACAACACGACGAAGCTTTCTCTGGTTTTATTAGCCCGTTGCGTCTGTATTTTCGTCTAATACAGAAAATTTTCTGAGACATATTCGACGAAATTTAAGAAACCAACGGTACATTTCACAGAGCCGTTGATAGCGGATTTAGTCAATGCCATTAATTTATAATAAAGGCATTAATTACCAACTACCCGTTTTTGTTTTCCTTCATTATAGTGTACTTCGTGCAGTGACTTCTTACGACTGCATTATGGTTTTCATTTTTTGTTTTTTGAAACTGGGAGCAATTTATTTCATATTTCCCTATTGTGTGGTTTGACGTCGTGAAGCTGGCACAAGCGAGTAATGAAAAACGCCGTTGTTCGAATGCTCCAAATTAACTTTGGCCAGCTAGTTTTCTGCAAATTTTATACATGCCGTTGTGCACGACCTTTATTATTATTATTATTATTATTATTATTATTATTATTATTATTATTATTATTATTATTATTATTATTATTATTATTATTATTATTATTATTATTATTATTATTATTATTATTAATGACGCAAGCCCCCTCATAATGCGGACACCGTGGCCGGTAATCGGCGACCTGACCTCGCGCTCAGCGTATAAACGCCACAGCTACTGAGCCGCCACAGCGAGTGATAATTTTAAGGCGCGTCCAGATTATCGTGGCAACCGTCAAGCTCCGCGAAGAAAGCCATGGACTGCCACAGTTGGGCGCAACATTTTCAGTTCTGCCCAGGGCGGACACCTCACTAAGACTAAGTTGAGGTGATTTAGAGGCAATGGGAAATATTTGTATAAGTAATCGCGACAGAGGTACCCTTATGAAAGAACTGTACATATATGAAAAGAGAGAAACCATGAAAGGCCAGGAGGTTAGCTAATGTAGAGTCCGGTTTGTTACCCTAAACGGGGGAAAGGGACAAGAAACTTATAAGGCATAGGAGCGGAGAAAAATTAGTAAACGAAGCTCAAATGAGTGCACCAAATTATATGGTGGCATATATTACTACCACAGTCTTTCTCGCAGGGCCTTACACCGCAGGAAACGAACTAGCTCTCTTGCTGCTTTTAGCGCATACCTCCATAGTGAACGCTGTCCTAGAAGCCGTTGCTCTGACGTTTGCCGGCTGTACAGCGTGTGCAGTTTGGTGCGCAGCAAATAGCACTGTAGATTTCTAAGCAACCTTCGAGGAAGTGCACCTGCCATCCTCCTCTATTCCAATGGTTTTTGTTTCTGATTTGTTATTACAACAATTAAGCGGATGAAACAGCGTTCACTTAGCGCGTTCCACTTAAAAGCCAGGCTTAATGGACACACATTTACCTCTTGCTTTCCTGGATGAAAGCTTCTTTGAACCTAGACGTCTAGAGAATCATCGCTGAAACGTTTGTAGCCCTAAAGCCCGTATTCAAACAGAGCAGTTTTAAGCCCTCTCTTCTTTGAACCCTCCAGAATTTTTAACAATATCGCGCGAGCACAGTTTAGCATGGGCGTGCGTTGTCCTGAAGGAAAGAGCGTAGAAGACGACGGTTGCACTGGAGAGAGCTTTGCGCACATCTCTACATCCGCCAATCTCGCTGATAATCGCAGTTGTAAGGCGCCCATGCCCATTTAAAGCGAGCTGTATTGGCAAATAATCCCAAGGCGTTGACTCCCTCTTCCGTTATTTTTTTTTATTGCAGACCACGATAAAGGGATTGACAGGCGACGTGCGAATAGAACCGCGAGGAATACGTGAAGACTTCTACATGGACGTGATTGAGCTGAAGTCAAAAGGGATGATAAAGGTGAGCAGTGTTTTTGACGTAGAATTAATGCACTCAAGGACAGAGCATTACTCGTTCAAGAGCATTACATTACCTTATCTCTTTCACTTCGACGTCTACAAAATTGATTGATGTACATTGATCATTTCTACTGAACAGCACAGATTCAGTTTATTTTTTGAAGTCGTTATAATGACAAGTTCCATCAAGTTAAAGAAATACTGCGCATCTTTTCGTGGCTTACTTTTCAGAGGATGAAACTAAACTTAAATAAAGAAGGCGACGGTATTGTTTGAGTGTGCATTCCAGAGCTTGATAGCGTAGCTGGTTCATTTTTTGCCGACAGTCAACTACAGAAATGGCGGAACCGGCAGCGGAATGCTGCGTAATAATTTTGACCACGTCAGTGCTCACGTAAAAAAAAAAAAAACTCGACAGCATAAAGTTGTTGCATTGCACCGATATTTGAATGAGGCCGCCAGTGGCCGGGATCTAAGACAGCAATAAACAAAATTTTACGCTTGTAAGAGCCAAAACAACCGTCTGATTAAGAAGCAGGCCGTAGTTGGGGGAGGGGAGGGAGGGAGAGGGGGTCTTCGGATAAATGTTCACCAGCTGTAGTTCCTTAATGTACACCTAAATGTGAGGACACGAGCGATTTTTTCGCCATCATCGCGCATGCGGCAGCCGCGGCTGATTTCAAACCCATCACCTCGAGCTCCTGCATGCGGCGCTCCATAAGCCCTGCGCTATCGTAGCAGATCAAACTGCCATCACCACGCTCATCAGCACAACGCCATTGCCACTCAGCGACGCTGGTGAGGCGAACTACCTTGCTTTAAGACACAGATTACACCGGAAAAGCACGGAATTCCTCAATAGTTGAGAAAATTATGTGGCATCATGTGCTAAAACCAATACCTGGTTACGAGGCACACCGTAGTAACGGACCGCGGATTGATTCTGACCACCTGGAGTTCTTTATCGTGCACCTACTGTACGTGCCTTTATAATAGTATAGGTCCTCTCAGGTAATTATTTAAGGATGGGTGCACAAAGCCCACAGACGGCTTTACTACTTATTTCTTTTGTGTGCTATTTTATCACAAGAATCTCTTGGGTCGTCGTATCCAGATTACAAACCTTGTGATCTTCTCTAAACATAGCAACTTTGTTTTGCATTCATTTGTAGTTAGATCCATTTGCTACAATAAAGGGCAACATATTTCCGTGTCACCATCGCCCATTGTAAGCGCCGCTCAAGAGTAGAACAGTAATACAACAAAATTCTTAGAAAGCTTCCATCGTGATATTGTGCTTACGCTGCCCCTAAAGCAAGCCAGCCAAGCATGGCGCACTCGATGTTGCCAGCGCAAAAATGAATAGCATTCTGCTGTAGCTGCATCTCTCATTCTGAAGTTTAGTGCATGCAGTAGACTCCCGTTAAGAGGATCTTGAACGAACCGGAAAAAATCATTCTTCTTATTATTAATTCATCTTAACATAAGTAATTTAAAAATCTCGAAGTTTATTATTCCAGATGCTTCGAAAAATCTTACGGCACAAAACTACAAATGGAACATCATCAAAACGAAAAGGCAGATGTAAAGTAGAGGCATCTATTGATGTGCATTGTGCAAACCACTTATTTGCGTACGCCTAAGCCTATCAGTAATAGTTTCTCGTCAATGTTCTGCGAAGCTGCGTGCCATCATGAAAGGTAAGATTGCAACTAGCGAGCTACGAACTTTCCAGCAGCATCATGTCATTGAAAGTAAAAAATTGGAAAAGGATTTGGGGCGTTATGATCTGCATCATGCGAGGAGACCGCTGGTTCTTAAGGGTGCTGGCCCGAAACAGTGTCTTAATCGATGCACCGGTTCGAGGTTTTCATTCACACTGTGTCTATCAAAAATCAACTTAGCGCTCACGTTGTGTTCGTCATATCCGATAACTTCAATAGGCCGAATTCGCCTCATCGATATTCTTCTCTTGTGAGACTTTATGGGGCTTAGCTCAGTCTTTCTTCTTCACTACGAATTTTCACGCTATTAAAGATACCCTACACAGAAAAAAGCAGTTAACTTTTACTGGTCCGTCATACTTTCACGAAACGACAAAATAAAGGAGGTACCATAGGGGCACTCTATGGTGTAATGAATTTTACAGCGTTCACTGGGAGCTGAACAAATATTTATCGCTAAACGACGTTTACATGGCCTTCTAGAGGTACCCAGAACTAAACAATTAAAGTTTTGGAAACTTACCTTGCGCAGAAATTGCGCAAACGAGCGAAAATACCGTCAGATCTATGACGTCACAATGGCGTGAAGTTGCCACAGCTCGGGAGCGCAAGTCGAAAATACAAGTTTGGACATCAATGTCTCGGCTGATGACGCACCTTTTGAGAGAAAAAAAGAAACGAAACCAGAACTTTGAAAGTGTGCTTGTATATTGTATACTGATCTACCGTTTCTCTTCAGTGTCTCTTTAACATGTCGTACCATTGCCCTTTGGACCACGGCTGGAATAACTTATTCAGTGATGAAATTAGGAAATCATGTTTGACATAAAACAATGAAAATACAGTGCGCCATAAGTGAATATTCTTAAAAGAAAGAATCACATATATATATATATACATATATATATATATATATATATATATATATATATATATATATATATATATATATATATATATGTGGTGTGTGTGCAGGAAAGCGACGACGAACGTTTCGGAAGAATCATGGACTGAACGGTTTAGGCTGGTGGACCAGCCGAAAACGTCCAGTAAATGTCTTCCTAAAATTTCGTCGTCTCTTACCTGCGTATGTTACGTCGGGTTCTGCATGCTGAATTATATATATATATATATATATATATATATATATATATATATATATATATATATATATATATATATATATATATATATATATATATATATATATATGTCGGCGCAGTCCGTCGTAAGGTGCACTCACTTCGCTTTGACGAGACAGGAAGTGGGTCGAGTGAGCTTCCGAACAACCCGTTTTGGATGGGGTGAGCGCGGCTTGAATAATCAAGCCACAACCGCATAGAACTGTGATGTAATGTTATTGCATTTCTCTCGTATTCACCATTAAATCTACACTGCATATCTTTCATTTCAAGGTGGCCACATGGCATCCTGCGAAAGGTCTTGCATACTTCGGCAATTACACGCTACTGGCCGAAAAAGAGTTCACGGACAAGCTCGAAGGCTTGACCCTGCGAGTCACCACGGTTGAGGTAAGCCCGAAAAGTTTTAAGACTTATGCTATTGCAAGCTACCATAAGCTAACGGTTTCTCAGACATGGCCGCCACAACAAGAGGTAGTGATTGTTTTGCACAAGATATCCGCAGACTACTTGTAGCTAGCACTCTACAACACGCAGGTGGTCTTTGTCAATATACGAATTCACATAGAGTTATCGGCCGCGCCTCTGGTCTTGAATATGTGAGTGCATGAAGAAAAGATCCAGGTCGACTTTTAATTCTTATACTTATGCAATGCATCAACATTTGTAGTGGAGATAGGTTGCCTTCACCTTGCGTGTTCCTGCTGTCTACCGCCTGCTATTTAACCTGCAATAGCGGTAATTAATGGTAGTAGCTGTATTTCGTTTCTAATGGGTGGTTAGTAACTGTAATAATAGTACTTTTTTAAATCGAAGCCTTCATTGCCCCTTCCTTCGACTTTCGCATTGCTGCTGCTGCTTGCTTCTGCTTGCTTTCCGCTTGTTTGCTGCTTGCTCGCTGCTGCTTGCTGTTGCTTGCTGCTGCTGCTTGCTGCTTGCTTGCTGCTTGCTTGTTGCTTGCTTGCTGCTTGCCTGTTGCTTGCTGCTGCTTGCTTGCCGCTTGCTTGTTGCTTGCTTGCTGCTGCTTGCTGCTGGTTGCGGCTTGCTTGCTGCTGCTTGCTGCTGCTTTCTGCAGCTGCTTGCTGGTGCTTGCTTGCTGCTTGCTGCTCCTTGCTTGTTGCTTGATTGTTGCGTGGTTGCCGCTTGCTTGTTGCTTGCTCGCCGCTTGCTTTTTGCTTGTTTGCTGCTGCTTGTTTGTTGCTTGCTTGCTGCCGCTGCTGCTTGCTTGCTGCTTGCTGCGTGCTTGCTGCTTGCTTGCTGCTTGCTTGCTGCTGCTTTCTGCTTTCTTGCTTGCTGCTTGCTTGCTGCTTGCTGCTGCTGCTTTCTGCTTTCTTGTTTGCTACTTGCTTGCTGCTTGCTTCTTGCTTGCTTGCTGCTTGCTTGCAGCTTGCTTCTTGCTGCTTGCTGCTTGCTGCTTGCTGCTGCTGATGTCTGGCAGAGGCCTTTGCACCACATCGAATGTGCACAATGCTCTGTGGAGCTCCCTGACCATCGCAACAATTTCCTCTTGACGGCTGTAATTATCCGTGAGCACCTGCAATAGAGCTGCAGAAATTGCAGCGCTTACCTTTCTACTATCGTGCAAGTCCAGACGGCTGCTAGATGGAATGGTAGAGAAGAGGGGGGGGGAGGCAGAAAGTGGATAGATCCGACGCAGTCGCTAAACCAGTGAAGAACAGCCCTGCCACTGTTTGCTCGCAGTTCCCATAAAAATGGGGGGAGGGGTTGCATAGGGAAAAGCTGAGGTGAGAAGGTAAGGTAAAGCTACTTATATAGGTAAGAAAGCGAGCGGCTGCGGGCAGATGGGATAAATTTAAATTCAAGGCACGATACTGCACTTCATTAAAACTTCTTTCTGGGTGGGTTGGTGCATACTTGACTTAAATATTGTAACAGCGAAAACACATGCATCCACAAAAGCGTTGACTGCAGGCACGTTCGTTCATCGATGCGCAATGTCATGTTTTCCCGGTTGTATCACTCCCTTCCCCCTTCATTTCTGCCTTTCCCCTTATATAAGGTATCCGTCTTCCATCAATAAAATTTAGTTGACAGTTAGCGCTTGTGTCTCGTCCTTGTTACCTTGTGGATGCATGTGTTTGCGCTCTTACCATTTTTAAGTCAAGATACAGTACGTTTCTGCTATTTCCAAAAAAAAAAACTATGCATATTTGTCAACCGGAGAACTTACGCAGGGTGTGCAGTAGCAGAGCCGCATTAAAGCACACTGTGAGGTCTTGCTGACACTACGGAAACGATCGCACATCAAATCAACACTTCTTTGCCTGCCGCGGTAGTTTTGTGCCTATGGTATTGCTCGAGATCACGGGTTTGATCCTGACCGCGGCAGCCGCAAGTCGACGGGGGCGAAATAAAAAAAACGCTCGTGCACTTTGATTTAGGAACACGCTAAAAACACCATGGTGTCAAAAATTATCCGAAGTCCGTCACGACGGCTTGCCTGATAATCCGATTACCTACAGCCCCGTCATTCAATTAAAGTTTAGTGCTTCTGCCACGATGCGATATACTATGTGAGGCAAATGATATGCTCAACCCTCTCAGAGATCACGAAGTATGGCTCGCTACAACGCCTCAATCAAACACCCCCGCCTTTGTATTCTGTGTGCTATGCGGACAAACAACAGTGGTCCACGCAAGATAATGTTTAACATGTACTCACCGCTCTTGTGCTAGACTAACCGCTGAAGAAATTAAACATTCGCCGTCAACATCACCGCTAATTATCGTCAAAGCAAACAGTATGGAAAGCTTCGCTTACATCAATTCCCACAGTGCGTGGAATAAGCACATCTTTTTCAGGACGAAGACATATTGACTTCTTGATATACAATGTTAAGCATTGTGTCTCAAGAAGTTGCAAAAGGCACTATTGTGAATGTCCTTCTAGTGCCTAAACAAAAACAGGAAAACGAAAGACTTCGCCACTCAACTGATTTTTGCGCGACTGCGGAACAGCTTTGTTTCTGCTTTGCCGCGTTCGGGAGCGTACATTTGTGCTCGTTCAGTCGGAAAGTCGGAACACAAAGGTGGATGCTTCCCAAAAGGCCCCCAGGGATGTCGTTAGTTTCTTTACTACAAGTCTGTCGTCACTTAATTCTCCTTTTATCCCCCGCCACACTGGAGATCGTTGCGCAAACTTCCATAGTTTTTTTTTTCTCCAAGGATTCAATGCTCCTCAAAGCGAACACAAAAGGTGGCAATTGATGGCCGTCAGTGTCATTTTCCCCAGAGAAGGCAAATTACTTTCATGAACGCTCCGCGATTTGCCAGTGCTTCAGAAAAATACACGTTCCTATAGCAGACGAGAGCGAAAGATTTGCGGAGAATAATGGCTGCGCAAGAACAACAGGAGCGCCAGTGCCCATAGAAATTACGCAAGACAGCTCCCTTTCGTTCGTTCCATCGTACCTCGCTTTTCCCACGAACACGGATAAAAAGCTGTATAGCCTTGCGTAGTAAGTTCTCTTATGCAGTTCTGCACGCTAGCGTATATACACGTATATACAGAAGGCTTGAACGGGCCCGTATCCAAGCGCTGCCGTCGTGTGCGTCTCTGCTCCCTAGCAGCGCTAACACGTTCCTTTGTGCTAGAAGAAGAATTGGGATGCTGGGTGCTGCAGGAAATCTTTTTGCGCATTGCGGGATCGTTGTAGACACGTGCGCGATTAGGTCGGGGCCAGGGTCCACTGGGAGCGAGTTTGACGCGAGTGTATTGTTTTTTTTTTTGGTCTCCACAGAGCCGGCCGTACACAATGCTGCACCCTGAAGGAAGCAATATGACGGGGAACGACCGCTTCTACGGCTACTGCATCGACCTGATCAAGATGCTAGCAAGGGAGATAGGATTCAAGTACGAGTTCTACCTCACGGCGGATGGCGCCTATGGAAAGCCCCAGGCCAACAATGAGTGGAACGGAATGATCAGGGAACTACTAGACAGGGTATGCCATTTTTAGCACGGAGCGAAAGACCATATAAAATCCAATGCCATAATCTAACAGTCAACTTAGCTTGACGTTGAGATCATCCGTAACGGGAGAGGGAAGGCGCTTCAGAGCCGCATGAGAATGCCACTTTTTACGTGAGCTAGCCGTCGCTTGGAGTCCGCAATAAAATATTTCGTGTCGGAATGTTTGACGGCAGTTATCGCACGCGTTCACAGCTAATTGTTTTCTACTTGTTTGTCTTGCTAGCTTACACTATTTTCCACTGATCCACCGACTGCAGTCGGGCCGATAAAATCACAACTTGGCCACAAGGTAACAAGGCGGCGTCTTTATGTATTGTGCCATCATTGTACTATAACTTCACAATCTTAATACACTGTTCATCTTTGGACCCCGGCATCTGTTTACAATGAGGAGCAAAAGCATAAAGGTGGTCATTCGCTACTCCGTAAATGGCACGCTCCTGCGAGAGAGAGAGAGAGAGAAAAAAAAATGCAGGAAGGATAACCCAAGGTATCGCACGGTTGGGTACCCTGTCTCGAAGGGAAGGAGGAAAGAAACTGAAGAAAAGAGTCATTGTGAGAGCACTCACGGATAATTATTCCCTCACGTACATGTTCACCCACGTTTAATGTTGACTTACCCACACTTCTCTAGCCCGGTCGTGTTCAAAAAGCACGTTAGCACCATGGTGGCCTTGCACACACTAGAGGTCTGTGGCCGAGGTTCTAGCATCATAGCGGCCAACAACAGTGTGCCATTTAAGTGGCTAAGACTCATGCGCAGACCATGTCATTTGCGAACTGTCACTACGCTTACTGCCGCTCAACTGCATCGATAGCAACATTCAGTCTTGGTGCCAGCAAAGTTCAGCTATAACATAGCTGCGACGTATACATATACAGACCGGTAAGCTTGGGTGATGGGAGTGGCAGTCCGACGAAGTGTGTATTCACGCACTAATGCATGTTCTACCTTCTGGGCTCGCCTGTGTTTCTGGGTGCCTGCTGCTGGCATACGGCAAGTCTCTCTGACAGCACGCAGCGCAAACCCGCCGTGGTTGCTCAGTGGCTATGGTGTTGGGCTACTGAGCACGAGGTCGCGGGATCGAATCCCGGCGGCGGCCGTATGTGGATGGAGACGAAAACACCCGTGTACCTACATTTAGGTTCACGTTAAAGAACCCGAGGTGGTCATAATTTCCGGAGTCCTCCACTACGGCGTGCCTCATAATCAAAAAGTGGTTTTGGCACGTAAAACCCCATAATTTAAGTTTTCTAAGCACGCTGCGCAAACGTCAGCTAGCACGATATTCTCTGGAAGGACACGTGATCTGCACCTTATCAAGGGCGCGACGCCACCCTATGACTACATAACAAACCAGCGGCCTTCATCGCAGTCCGACGTAGTGTGGTCTCAAGCACTAATGCATGTTCTCCCGCACGTTAAAAAACCCCAGGTGGTCGAAATTTCTGGAGTCCTCTACTAGGGCGTGCCTCATGATCATAAAGTGGTTTTATCACGTAAAACCCCATAATTTAATGTATGTTCTCCCTCTTGTACTCGCCTGTTCGTCTTCTGGAGTAATCAGTTTCTGGCTGCGGTCTGCCGGGTTACGGAATGTCTGTTTGATAGCTGGCTGCGCAAGTGTCGGCTTGGACGACATTCTCTGGAAGGACACTTGGTCTGCCCCTTATCTTAAGCGCAATGCCAACCGATGACTACATAAGCAGCCAGCGGTGATTGAGGCGTCGCATTCCGGCCATATGTGTGCTCCCTCGCTAGCGCATGTTCCACCTTCTAGGTAAGCGACCTCGCACAGGTGTTATCTTGTTATTTGATGCTATTCTCCCTTTATATTTCATCGGCCTAGAACCTTTTCTTGTGTGCTTTTTATTGTGCACATTCGTGCATTGCTTTCATTCCGTTACCATTTCATCTACATCTGTGGATGACAGTTGTCCGATATGTTTAAAGCCCGTGAAGAAAGACAGCGACAGCTTGAATTTGGCTTTATGTAATTCCTTTTTGCATATCGTAAAATGCTCTTGTCCTTCAAAGCAGGCCTTGAAGACGCTAGATAATGTACGAATTTTAGGTGGAAGCATGTCTGTGAACCTGAATGCGATAGTGACGGTGACACAAGGCAACCAACAATACTAAACATAATCAAGGTCATCGGCGCACATGATCACAACGCGAGTCAGATTAGTTCACGTGAGGACAACCTTGAAAAAGCCATTCAGACACAATCTGCAAAGAACAGCTCCATACTGCAAAAAATTGAAAAACTATCCAAGGTAATTGAGGGCATAGAAGCGTCAATAAAATTGCTTTCATTGAAGCATGATGACATGAAAACACCGCTGGACACATTCATCACCGAGGTAACTGGCATAAGGAAGCGTTCAGATAAACTGGGCGGTTGCGTAGCCGTGAATGACAAAAAGGGAGCCGAGCTTAGCGTTGAATAACCTTTAGCCTCCATGGCGCAGAAATAACATTGTAATTCATGGTCTTAAGCAACCCCAAAACGAGAATCTTACGGCCCACAATGAAATCTCTCACAAGTAAGATCGACTTCCTGCAAGAGACATTATACACAGTACGAGCACTACATAGGCTTCCAACTTGAGAAGGAAACATTCCAGTTATTATTCCTGATTTAAGTCATGACTAGACAGAGGTAAATGGTTTCAGAAGCGCTACACAATGAGGCAGCAAAAAATATACGTAAACGAGAATCTGACGCCCCAGACCAAGAAAGTTCATTTGATTTCATTTTTATTTGGGCCCATTTACAAGCTAATGGAGGGGGCCAAGGTAAAAGCTGCTTATTGGCAGCTTGAGTGGCGCCTGGCCCCCTTTACATATTGGCAAACCGGTGGCAAAGAACACTTTCAGAAATGAAAAAATAAAGAACAGTGGGTTACATCAATTGTCGCATTACATTTCTTTCACTTTGAATACATGTGGTTTTACAGAACCATGGTGATTTAAATGATAGTTTTCGCCAGACAGATGAGCTCCGATGGTGTCAAGGCATGGATGTCAATGCCGGCTTCTAGATAAGAATGTAGTAGCCATGGCCAAGTATTTGCGACCATTTGATCGCCGTATTTTGTTCTTGAAAAGGGTTGAAGAGGGTATGAGTTGGTATGGAGAACCAAAGAGCAGGCAATGGACAAGAACTGCAAGTTCGTCTGGGTTATAAACGGAGTGGTTTTGCAGGAAAGCAGCAAGGCTTCGCTGCTATGCGAATTTTTTAGAAAGATGACATTGAAAGACTTCTGTAGCGTGAACGAAGGGCTTCTTTAATCTACTGAGTCGAACAGTCGCAGGAATAGCTGAATTCTCATGCTATATCTGTACCTGAACTTGTGCATGTGAATTTTAGAAGGCTTAGGAAGCATTAAATATTAAACAAACAAATATTAGGCAAACAAATAACAATGCAAACGAGCAAAGTGTGCTAAAACTACCAGGTGTTCATTCCTTTTCGTATTGTCGCAACTTAAGTAAGCATGATGGCATTTTTCGCATTTGTAAAGGGACACAGGTTTACTGAGCAGATATCTTGCGTTTTTACAGCCACATAGGTGGTTGCCCTTTGCGTATGAAATAAAAAAACCTTTAGTTATAGCCATTACAGAACAGAACCCTCACTCCGTTTCGCAAACATTCTTGTTGGAACTGTTAAAGTTAATAAATGAATTTTACAACAGCAATGTAATTTTCGCTGGTGATTTCTATTTCCATATTTCCGAAATGCGAAAAACAGGAGTTGCGGATTACCTCGACTTACTTGCTGCAAATGGTATCGAACGTGTAATACTGTTTTTTTCCGTGAATTTTACTCGTACCTGGTACTAGGATCTCAAAGTCATGCGTTGACCATACAGTTATCAGGTGCTGAGCATTTAAATCAGCAGCATCGGTGATCCGCAAAATGTTGCGGATAATTATTTTGTGTCTACGTGACGACCACGGAGAAAGATAAAGCTTAGAAATACGAATACAAAGTGTGTCATTATAGATATTTCGCAACTGTCTTATGAAAAAGATAAGCTACTGAATCTCTGTAAATCTTATCTTTCCAACCTTTCTCTGAAGGAACATTGCCGTCTAACAAGTAACAAGATTATGGCAATATTACGACTGATGAAAAAATAATATTTTTTTCTGCCGAGTTTAACGTGTGTATGGCAATATGAGAAACTTGAGCGAACTAATGGCAAGCCCCAAGAGAAGTAATCTAGATGATCAGATATTATCGCCATTTGCAAGTGAAAGTTCCTTGCCTCCAGGGAATTCATTTAACATGATTTTGTTTCATTATTCGGATATAAAACAGCTTTCTGGTGTTGGTCCGGTAACGTATCATGAAGAGCGCTTGAAAAAGAATTATTCTAAACTAAAAAAACTATTTTTGTAGATTTTCAAAGGCTGCTTAGAAACATAACTTACCCCAGGGGTTAAAGGTAACTAAAATTAGGATAATTTATAAGTATGGGTAGGAATCGTATATAAAGGACTATCATCCCATATCAATAGCACCATCTCTCAGTAATATAATGGAGGAGATCGTACAGAAAGACATTATGTTCCTTTGTGAGATATTCTCAACTGTATATGATAGTCGGTATGGCTTCCGGTGGTATCTTCAAACGGTTGACCTCCCAGAGCATTGCTGTGGCCTGATCTATAAGTATATAGATAAAAATCAGGTAGTACTTGGCCTATTCACAGATGCGAAAGAAGCTTTTAATATTGTTAACCGTGCTATTATGCTACAAAGATGACAAAGTTTTCGGTTTAGGTGATGGTATCAGCAGTTCTTTTTTCTTATTTTACTGGTCACCTCCAAATTGGGAAGATAAAAGACCACTTCAGTGGCTTCAAGCGCATTACGTATAGTGTTCCGCAAGGTCCCCTATTGGGCCGATTGTTGTTCAATATCTACCTGAACTACTTGGTCGAACTGAAGTTCAATGCAGGCTTTTTTAGTACATCGATGATACAGCGTTACATATATCTCATGAGTAGCACACTCAGGCTATGACGTTATGACAGGCTGACGTCGAGGCACTTTTTGACTTGCGATCCGATAAAAAAATACCTGTAACTAAAGCAAAAAACAGGCTAGTATGTTTTAGAAATCCCCACGAGAGAGATCAGTTCAGAGAATCCGTTGTACTTCCTTGCAGCTCATGTACAGCTTGTCAATGCTCACCGATACAGCTCTATCCCACCTTTAGATATTTGGGATAGTACTTCGATGCGCAAATGTCTTTGTATGATAACGTAGGACACGTAGCTAAGTATCTTCGACTCCTTTCTGCCCAATCATATGTAGTCAAGCACAACAGTTTTGTTCAGCTGCACTAAACTGCATTCAAAGCCATGGGTAAATCTATATTCTCGTACGTTACTATTTTGTGTGGTTCTTTCTCTCAGTCATGAGCTCAGCAAATTGCTAAAGCTTTACATAGGCTGTTGGTTAACATAACGTATGGTATAAAGCGTGATGGATTACACACCATTTCAAAAATGATGGCGGTAGACGTTAATTCCTTATATTGTCTTTTTATATTAGCAGCGGTTATAAGAATTTTTTCTTTAAATTGAACCATTTAAAAAGCAAACCGGGAACTTTAAGGAGTGTGAACCATTACTAACTTCCTAAAATATATGCTCATTATGGAAAGAGATGCCGGGGTATTTATGACCCCTTGTATTTTAATCAGTTGCCGCGGAAATGTGTTTTGAGTCTATAAAACAATTGAAATCCACTCGGAAAGGTTGGTTACCTATTAGTGTATAATACTTGAGCTCTACTACTACTCGGTTCTGTAACAACGCTTTATGAATGTTACTGATTGTGTGTTTGTTTTGATTTTTTACATTTTATTTATAATATTTTGATTTTAACAATGTATTATAATCATCCATGTTTTAGTTGAGTCAGGTATGCGCAGGTATTAATACTGCACTCTAAGAACAGTTTACACCCTTTGGCTTGCCCCTCCTGCCACACAAAAATAATCGTCATCTGCCTTGATGCGTTTCCTTTCTTTATCGCTGCGAGCCCAGAACTTTCCAGTAACGCATGGCACGCGCGTTATCAGCATAGAACAGTTTACACCCTTTGGAGTGCCCCTTTTGATAACGCGCGCACCGTTCGTCATTGGAAAGTTCCGGGCTTGCAGCGATAAAGAAAGGAAACGCATCAAGGCAGATGACGATTATTCTTGCGTGGCAGAAGGGGCAAGCCAAAGGGTGTAAACTGTTCTTAGAGTGTTCACTTATCATTTTTGTGTTCATTTATTTTTGTACCTTTTTTTCTCGCTTTTAACTTCTATATGCCGGAAAACCACTGCAGCGACTGCTATGCCGTGCCAACAAGCTTACAAGTATTCATGGCCGCCTTCCGCGGGCACGAATACTATATTGCATTGGGTGGTATAAAATGTGTGCGTGTATGTATGTATGTATGTATGTATGTATGTATGTATGTATGTATGTATGTATGTATGTATGTATGTATGTATGTATGTATGTATGTATGTATGTATGTATGTATGTATGTATGTATGTATGTATGTATGTATGTATGTATGTATGTATGTGCCAAATACTGCTTCGCGAGAGACTACAGCAGCATTCACTAACAAAATACCAGGTGTAATTGACATATAAACGGTGTTTCAGCGAACACTTTCAAACATTTCTAATGGTTTCCCGTGGCAGATAGCATCATTCTACTTCGTGAGCTGGTCTACTCGAAAGGCGGACATTACGTGTACAAAAATTGAAATGCATAATCGACGAATTAACAAAAATATACGCATTAAGTTCGAACTAAAAACCTTCTGGCTCATATGGCGATTTCCAAATTTTAGCCGTGGTGTGTGCAATGCAGATCAGTTTGAAACGAATTCTCAGGATGAAATCAATTTCTAGATATAATTCTCGAACTTTGTGGAGAAATGCATTGGCGTTCCAGTGAATTTTGTGCTGGAATGCATAAAACGACGTTTTGTTAATAAAGTTCGATTGCCTTTTTATACAACTGTTCTGTTTTCGCTGAATAAAACGTAGTTGATGGTAAGTAAATTTAGATGTTTTATGGTGAAGGGATACAGCGGAGCAAACTCTAAGGCACCACAAACAGGTTTATTGGCATTTGCGTATGCCCGAGCTTCTGTAAGATACATTTTAGATATTGATACCTAAAGATAGTTCCTAGCATTTTTAGGGTCCACCTGAGATTAAAATGGCTAGATACAGGGATATTAGGGGTCAATAAAACGTTTTGGAAAAATGTCTTCTTTCGGTTTCATTCTCTAGGCGGGTTATCGAAGTATGCAGGTATAGTTTGTGGTTTTTCACAGAGTGAGGATGTGCGCTGTCATTAGTTCAAAAAGAGGAACTTCTGTGTCAATTTCGGAGTCTGCAGAGTATACCTATTTGTGCAACTGCTCCGTATGGAGGCAGTGTTTTCATTTCTTAACAGGACTTCACGAAGTAGGGTTCATTTTGTAATTAGTGCTCGCCTCTGTGGTTCACGTTTACAGTGACATTGTTTAACGCGCCATGCGCAGAAAGCGGACGCGGCCATCGTGGACCTGACCATTACGTACGAGCGCGAGTCCGTGGTCGACTTCACCATCCCCTTCATGAGCACGGGCATCAGCATCCTCTTCAGGAAGGCGGAGAAGAGCGAGCCATCGCTGTTCTCCTTCCTGCACCCGTTCTCCATCGACGTGTGGCTGTACATGCTGACCGCCTACCTGGGCGTATCGCTACTGATATTCATCATGGGCCGCTTCACGCCCTATGAGTGGGTGTCACCCCACCCATGCGTGCCCGAGGAAGGCGACCTGCAGAACCAGTTCAACCTGCCAAACAGCTTCTGGTTCACGACTGGAGCCATCATGCAGCAGGGATCGGAGATCACGCCCATGTAAGTGCAACCAAGCAAAATGGAATGATCGCCGACTTCGAGCACAGCCGCGTTTATTATAAAGGAGGGCTAGCGCAGTGAAGTACGAGTAACGGAAACATTGCAGACAGCGGCTCTGAAGTCGACAAAGCTTGCAGTGAGATTTTGGAGAGGCAGAGCTGCCTATAACTACGCTTACACTAATGTGGCAGTAGCGCGTTGAACTTTTTTGTGCATAGCGCTAATTACGCTACGCGATAGCGTTTGCAGCTCGTGAATACCTCTTCGTTCGAAACTAGTTGGAAGCTTTTCCCAGCAATTTGCGTTGAGCCGATGTGTGGGGCAGAGGACAACACTGTGGCTGCCGGCGCTCTTCCTAAACAAATTCGTCAGCGTTTCCATACAATGCGTGGGTCTACTTACCCCGTCTCGGACTAACCTCTCTCGTCGCATCAATACGAATAGAATTCCTAGCTCATTAGTCATTACTGCCGTTTACATGAACGTGATGCGCTAGATACGTGGTGCGACACGTCATTGCTCGCATTTATGTATAAGCGCCTTAGAATGATCATGCCTTATAGCCGCCAAGTCGCGCGTGTGGATCCACGGCCCACCTATTTCAACGAGAGATGCGCCTATCTTTCTACAGCATGCTTTGCATGGGAAACCCTAGCCCACACTTTTAAAAACTAGCGTCACTTTAATGGCCTTACTTTTATGAACTTCCACAAGCCGTCGGCTTGTCAAACCGGTACCGGTATACCATGCTGCCATCGCTGTGAACAAGGGATAGATAAGAGGCTGACGAGGGAGCGCAATAAAAAAAAAAAACATTTTGCTCGTTACGCCCTTCGATAGGCTGCCTTCACGGGGTACGCATACACGAACCGTGGAACCGGTCTGCGAAGAGCCAGGGATGAGATACCAGAGCCGCCGCATCGGCATCTTTTGCCGTGATCTTGACGGTAATATGCTAGGAAATAGTGTAGCAAAAATATTTGCTTCATTTTGACTCGTATATTTAAAGCGAGTACCTAGACCACGACCCAATGAGACCTCGATACATGTTTTTGCTCTGTGAGCTGCTTTGATGTGCAGCTATTTAGTAACGCCCCTTGAAAAGATTTCATTTCACAAGTGTCTCCACCAAGGCCCTCCGATGGCTTTAGTTTGGTACGCACATGATCACCAAATATTTTGTTATTAATAAGACCTGTAGTTATCGTTCTCAATTCGCTCGTCTTTTCGCAGCGCCACGTCAACTCGCATTGCCTCGAGCATGTGGTGGTTCTTCTCGCTCATCATGATCTCGTCGTACACGGCCAACTTGGCTGCCTTCTTGACCGCGCAGCGCATGACAGCTCCAATTGAAAACGCCAACGACCTCGCCAAGCAGACGAAGATCTCTTACGGATGCCTCGACGGTGGATCGACATATCGCTTCTTCGAGGCGAGTGTATACGGTGTCCGAATGAGGTTGCGTTTCTGTTTAATTGGCCGACTACCTTCTCCGACTTCGCACTAGCTATAACGATTGTCCTGCACTGCTCTAACGAGTTGCTCAAGCGTAACAAAGTCGACAGTCCGACAAAATCGCGTCTCGTAGGGATGGATCGTGAAGAAAACAGAACAGAAGCCGACCAATATTAAGAAACTATTACCATCTTAACGTTTTTAAATAATGAAAGATGTTAAAATTTAAAGCTTAAACTTGTGGTACCTTCGCAAGGCGTACGGCCAACCCATAATAAAGTGTTGAGCGACGCTCCCGTGAGGTTGCTGAAACGTCCAGATTTTATTAATTTCTTCATCATACTTGGCACCTGTTTTCAGTAATAATTAATGCATTGAATTTCAACGTTTCAAAGAGACACTGCGCTATGAAATAAACCGTAATCCTCCAGTTACTGAGGAAACATGACAACTTCAGCAATTGCCTTCTCAATACAGTTGTTAAACGGGCTCCTATATTTTTAAACGAGTACTTTGCGTTTCTACCCAATCTCGAAGCGGTCGCTCGGGACAGCAATCAATTCAGTAACCTAGTGCTATGCAGCAGACTGCCATGGTCTGTGGCCTACAATGGCGCGTACGTTTTTCTTTTTCGCCCTGCTTCCTTTCTTTCTTTTTTTCTTTGTGGGCATGTTGCCATCATAGTTGCGTGTACTGATAAAGAGGTACTTTCTCGAAAGCTACGCGAACTAAAGGCCGTCAGTTGCTATAACTAGAAAAATAAAAGGAAAACTAGCCAAAAACTACAAATTGCGGGATTCTGATATCTTGGTCATCTGTTCACTAAGCAAGGCCCGATTTCGGAATGCAAATCCTTGAAGGAACGGCCGCCAGCCAACATTTAAAGTGAACAACCTGTTGCAAAAAGCAGCTAGCGAACGTCGAGCATGCTATACCAATGCTTCTTGATAGCGCAGCTCATTTCTTCTAGCGAAAGATGACAGCTCAAAGAAAAATACAAATTTATTAGAAAGAAACGGAAGGACTAACACGCATGGTTGTGTTCTCATTGTACGTCAATCTGAGTTTGATGAAACCCGCCTTCTTTACAATGTCAAAGTTTTCGTAAGCGGAAGATTCATCAATCTGGCTCACAATTCCGCAATAAACTTGCATAAAGTAAACAAGGGAGAGTCATGGCATAAGCACTTTGCATGCCGCGTCAGAATTGGGTATTGTAAAAAAAAAAAAACGGCCGAGTGAAAAAAGCATGTGCATAAGATAAAAATTTTGATGGGATGAATACTCGCATATTTTTTTTTCTATCGTCTCACCTTGCTCCCATCTTGGTTGAGGTTCAATGCAGATATTTAAGCCATTCGCGCATGAGTTTTCTATATACTTACTTCAGACACCGTCAGTCGGTTTATTTATGAGCCCGGTACGTTCGCGTAGTTTGGAGTATATATCCCTTTAAAAAGGACGATCATTTTCAAGCTTTACAAAGTGTTTAAAAATAGCCTGTTGCAGACAACATAATTCTAATCCTTGAGTTGGATTATTCAGAGAGGCGGACATTACTAGCAGGAGAAATTGAAAAACAAATTCAACGAATTAACAGCAACTTACTAATTATCTTCTGAATTTATTACTTTACGGCATTTATTGTAATTTACGAATTGTAGGTGGTGAGCTTGCAAGGTATATCCACTTGTAATAAATTTCCAGATTGACGCCAAATTGGAGATATGCGCCATCACACTCGCCATAAAAATAGACTGTGGTTCAGCTTACTTTTTTAGCAAAACGCTCTTTTATGCATTGAAGCACAAAAGTAAATGCAACGCCATGTACCTCGTCCCACAACTTATAATATCAATAATATCTAAAAATTGGTGTCATCCTGGAAAATTATTTCAAGTTGATACATCATGCAAGCTTACCCGCTACAATTCGTAAATCGTAATATCTGTATAAAGTCAGTAGTCAAGCTCATTAGTGAACTTTTGTTAATTAGTTGAATAGGTGCTTCGATTTCTCGTGCTGGTATTGTCCAGCTTTTTGAGTTATCCAGCTCAATGACAAGAAGTATGCTATCTACAACAGGCAACCTTTAAAAATTCCATAAAACTTAAATATGATCGCCCTCTTATAATATAAACACATGAATTGACCCCATCTTCGCTTAGCTTAAAAATTTCCTTCTCTCTTTTTAGTAATAAAATAATACCAAGAACAATTAAACGCGGAATCTTTGATTGAGGTCACCTGCCCATGAACCGTTTAGCAACCATAAAGCTTCATATCTCACTCTCAATCTCTTTGCACTTTGCTCCAGTGATAATTACTAAAGCGTCAGCCATATAAGCGAGTCATAGTAACTACGAACGGTGATAACTATTCAAACTCAGTACACCAATAGTTGGCAAACAAAGGAAGCCTCCGCCTGGAGTTGATCATTTCTCCAATGAGACTTGTCTTCCTCAGTGCTTGTTGAGACGCTGGTTCCATAACTAGGCTTCATATATTCGCCTCTATCAATTATATTAAGTTTCCATATTACAGCAACCCACCTATTTTCTTTGACGGTCAGTAAATGCCATTCATAGAAAAGCAGAGGATAGATCAAACGATTCACCTTGGCCCAAGTTAACCTGGCAATATTCTCTATCCCTGCATGCTTCTCACGTCAACCTCGTCTCACGTGGTGCAGAACTCGGACAATGCTCTGATCAAACGGATGTGGACGACGATGAAAGCGACCAGGCCGTCCGCGTTCACCAAGAGCAACAAGAAGGGTGTGGAGAGGGTCAAACGGGGTGACTACGCCTACCTCATGGAGGCCTCTTCCATCGAGTACGAGGTGGAACGGGACTGCAACCTCACGGCTATCGGAGGCCTGCTCGACAACAAGGGATACGGCATTGCCACACCACCCGGTATATAGTGTGTTCAATCTATGTCGCACCCTTTTTTTGTGCTAAGAAACAGAGAACAATATTGTAACAGAGGTAGTTTACAGCAACAGAAGAGGGACGACGAAGGCACTCTTACATGTTTTAATTAGGCACAACAAACTTGCAGGAACAGCTGCAGCCAGAAGTGGTGCGCATTGTTATGTACGTGATGCTGTGACGGGATCTTTGACTCTCTACCTCTCTTTATCTATTCTCTGAACTTGCTACCTCCACCTTCTCGCATTCCGCGATGCAGGGCTGCAAATGTAATTTTCCATTCTGGCTAACTTCTCCCTTCATTTCTTTCTTCTTTCAGTGCTTGCGTATCCTAATTCCACAGCATTGCCTGTCAAGCATAAAACTAAGTACTTAAACATGTTCTGGGTTCACCACAGCATCGCACTGACTGTGCGTATGCCAGTCTTCCAGGCTGGCACGTATATAAACGAATTGATTTCAGATTGGGTTGTGTAGAACCTCGCGCATTTTTTTTTCTACCTGACAGAGTATAAAAAAAGTGCTTGTAGACAATGTCGTATTGTTTACTCAGCACGCGCCCTTTGTCTGCTATTTTCAAATGACGTGCAGTTGCGTTAGGGGTTCACACGTTAAAGTTGAACGAGGGCCCACATTTAACTTTAACGCTTTTCCTATACGGAACTAGGATCTGCATCTTCGCCAGTTGGTACGGCGACATTTTAAGGCATGTAAAGCGCAAATAAAACAGGAACTGGGGGGAAATAGAGGACGCGCAGAGCGCTTGATGGAAGAGCGATGAACACCAAGAAGAGCCAAGGCGAACGCGTTTTTAATATGTAGCATTGCTACCGTGACTCGACGCCCCGTTGCGCTGTGGCCGTAGCTTTCCAGAGTTCATGAAATGTGGTGGGGCGAATATTTCAGTTGGTTCGCTCGGGTCTAGTGCCAGATTTTACCCAATTTACGGGAACAAACATGAAATGTTAGTGAAAGTTAATTAATTGCAATACTTTTTTTCCTTAAACCCACGCCTAGCAAGTGCGTATACTTAATCCTCACTCCAGTAACCATTTGTCAGCGCAACCCAGGCAAGGACGGAGAGTTTGATGTGGAAGCTAACGACAAAGCCTCTGCGAGCCAACTATGATAACAAGCGTAAAAAAAGAAAATGCTAAGGGTTATTTCGTCCGTTAGTTTTGTCAATTCACGCAGTTCCCGGCGAAAGATGGCGCCCCTTAAAGGTAAATTCATTGGTTATCCGCCGCGTGGAGTAGGCAATTTCATAGATGACGAGGCTGTGGCGTCAAGCGAGTCAGTTACGAATAGCGAGAGAATGAAAATGAGATGAATTATGAGAGAATATGGCGCCAGTGAAATAAAGTGTAACTCTATACGTCAAAGCATCTTCCTTTTTTTAATTTCTTTATCGCCTTATCAAGCAAACACTGTGACCGGCACGAGACCAACTGATTTAACATTTGGGCGGACAAATGAAAAATAAGTTGCAATACAATATATGATCCCACTGTGTGTCCTATGAATCGTCTCTTGCAGAGAGTGTATGAACGCATCATGTCATTTTTAGCTTAATTACGATCCGAATTGTGCGGTTTGTGTCGATGTAGGTTTATTACTTGAGATGCAGTCGACGTTGCAACGAAATTGCCGTATTCGTGGTTGTGAAGCAAATGTTCGCAAATGAACTTCCACTGCATAGAGGCCGCAGTCTTAATACTATTGAACATAAGAAAACAACATTAATATAACTCCGAAAGTCCTTATGGCAGCCCTTGTTCAACGATGAGGGTAATATTTCGTTAAAGCATGCGACGCCAGAAGGAGTTAGTTTGATAACGAGGCGTACCAGCTGATGTTCGCACACTATATAACATGTACATAAAACAGAGCACTTCTTTGTTTCTTTATACTTCTTAGTGCGTAAGCACTAATTGGCTCATTGGGTGTTTTGCCGGTGTCCGGCGGTCTTGGTACATTTAATGGCAGGAATGCTAACATTGGACTATAGTATGTATGAAATCGATGTAGAGTACAGAAAAAGTCATAATGTATGGAAAGTGATGATGTAGACATTTGGAGGTATAGTAAACGAAGAAATTTCAAAAGGAAATTCGGAATGCGTTTGTCCGCACGTGGATTGGAACCCATGCCACATCGAGGAAGTTTTGCAGTGCCAGCCAGAGGCGTTACCTTTATTAAACAAAAGTAGGTGTTATCGGCGAGACGAAGTAGCGCCTAGTTCGCGCGGTGCGCTTAGCGGTTTGTGACGACGAGTGAAAGGGCTAAGCACTTGTATACAAAAGGATGCGCGCATTGGCTTGCCTCCATTGCATGTTGCCACATGTATCCAGAAGCATCTACCTCGGCGGCACCTACATTAGAAAACAAAAGTGAATCATAATAGTTTCCCAATGTAGACCCCTGTGTAATCCCACAAAGTATTCCCCTTAGTGTTTTCGCAGTAGAGCTCAGTAGTGTTGCGGGCTCCCTAACTTTTCACAGCGACCTCTACCGTCCAAGGAAATTTTCATGTCTATATGGTAAGCAAATAACTCCCTATACATCCTCGAGATAGTGCAACGCCGGGCCGACCCGCGGTGGAGATGAAGCATTCGTTAAGCACTCCCCATACGTGGGGCGATCCCGAAGATAGGGCAATACCGGGCCAACCCGCCGCGAAAGGGAAGCAGGAGTTAAGTACTCCCCATACGTGGGCTGATACCGAAGATAGTGCAATGCCGAGCCGACCCGTGGCGGCAGTGAAGCAGGCGTTAAGCACTCCCCATACGTGGGCTAATCCCGAAGATAGTGCAATGCCGGGCCGACCCCCGGCGGAGCTGAAGCAGGCGTTAAGCACTCCCCTTACGTGGGCCGATCCCGAAGATAGTGCAATGCCGGGCCGACGCACGGCAGAGTTGCAGTTCTTCATTAAGGGGCCCACACACACAGTTTCGCTAGCCATCATTCGTCACAGACTGGAAGGGCACTGAGGTGTTTTATTTGTATACTAGACCCCATTTTTATTAACGCAAAAAAAACATTATTCCATGAGTCCGTTCTTGCAAGTAATCACGTTTTCGTTTAACTTGCTATTTAGAAAGGGGTTTCATGTATCAGTGTTGTCCTGCAGTGAAGACTTGTAGGTAGCTAGACAGGGGCGTATAAAAGTACCGCGCCAATCTTTTTGTAGGGGGTTTGCGATTCATTTTGAGAAGCACACAAGGACTAAATCTGCATGTTCATTAGGCTTGCTGTTCAAATGTTTGTGCAGTCACAGCGTTAATGATTCACTACTGCCCTAATAAGGAATTTTAACATGTGGAAGTCGGACATCAAAACTTTTGTCAACATATCATCCAGAGATATTTCACGTATAAAAACCAGACACACTATGAAATTTATCGGATAGCGTAAGCCGCACATCATCGAGTATTACAATCTTCCGCATAGACCGCTTTTAGGCAAGAAATATTGTGAGAAAAACGCAGAGATGAATATAAAGCGCCCGACCAACGATGTCACGTTATGTCTCTAAAAACATAAAAAAAACAACTTTTTAGCGCTCTTTGTATGGGTTATCCGTTCATACGTCGCTTGACCAATGCCGTTACTACACTGCTGCAGAGTATACATCATTTGATACATTTGAGTAAAACAATGTCGGTCCGGTAGTCTTTGGAAAAGAAATGTTCGCCGAGATGCTAATGCCAAGAACCCAAGGACAAAGCTTGTGCAGGTGCCCCAGCAAGTAAATGGAGTGTGCAATCGATGGCCGAACAACATATTCGTGTATTAGCGGCAGCAGTGTGCGAACGCGAACGTATTTTGCGGTGTTTCTGCTATATGTTTTTGACCGCTGCCTCATCAGTGGCTCAGGCGAAGGAGCACTTCTTCCAACGTCGACGTTAGGGGGGGCTGCAGAGTCTGCCACAGCTATTTATCAGTGGCATGCAAACAGCTCTCGCCAAAACCGTTTGCTTGATAAACGCACGGCGCCTGCCTCTGTGCGCTGTTTGTTTCGTTGGAAACGCGACTATTACCGTAGTGGCCATGCCGCTGTTTCCGTCAAGGGCACGAAAATAAATGGTTTCTGCGAGTGCATAAAGGTTCCCCTAGCGTCCACCGCTGGAACGAGCACTCCTTCAGCTGAGCCGTTAATCTGGCGGGATTTCAAAGCACACAGAAAGACACCGTACAGATTTCCTGTGCGTATGCGACGTAGCTCGTGACACCGCTGCTTGCACCGGGAGATGCAGATAGGCCAGCGCTCCCGCGCTCCGTTTACTTTCTAGGGCACCTGTACCTAATGGCTCGAAGCGGAGGAAACACGTAAAAAAAGACACCTTCTTTATAAAGACCCCTATTTAAGAGCACAAGCTGAAGCGAAAAAAGAAAATATTTATGCATTCCTTTCATAAAACGAATGGCAGCCTCTTTCTGCAATAACGAGATAGCATTTAAAAGGATAGTGCGACAATCTCTGTTGCGTCTTCACGTGGTGAAGTCTTAAAATACGGTAAGGATATATCACGCATTGAGCACAAACACAGCGGAGATGGGTACCACTGCGACTTAAAGGAACGCTAAAAACAAGCAGTAGCTCATTTTAGACCAGGTGTCTAACACGCTGCCCGTGGGTTGCATTTGGCACGCGGAACTCTCGGGTGCAGCCCGTGCAGCACCAGTGAGTGGCGGGCCTTACTTTCGGGACAAGTATGAAGGATTCACTGGGAGCCTATGCGAACACTCATTGCGCCATCTTACATAAGCCCTTGACAACAACAATCGTTCTTCCAGACAAAAACCAATGACAGCGAATACGTAGTGCTAACAAATTTTGCGATTTCCTAGCAGATAGCGAAAACCTTCTATTTACTGAGGCTCCGACTTCATAACGAAGTGGCTGCTACAAGTATCAGATGCCGTTTGTGCCAGCATGAAGGCAACTTTTGAGGCTGTGCGGTTGAGATCAGCGCGGACCTTTAAATAGGCGTCCACTCAACAAGTTGCACCGCGGTTTCTTCGCGTTTTTAGTCGCAGTGGGCGAGGCGTTTAGTGTGCCACTTTCATCGGAGGTGTTGACGAAAGTCGTGAAAGAAAGGTATAACCACTGCTGTCAAGATTTCTGAGTGCTTGAAAAATTGATTGAGTGGACGGAATTGTCATGCCAGAAGCTTCTGCACATCCCATCCCCATCCCAAAAACGGTGTAGGAAAGAACGGGCTTATCGGGTGCCTACGGCTAAAGCTTTGCTAGATTCAACGTGATATTCGTTGCAGTCCATTGCACTCTGTACCAAGGCACTGTGTTGCAAGCCGCGTCATAAAATAGTGTAGTTATCACTGCATCCAGCAAAGTAAGCTTTATACGCTCGAAAGCGGGAACCATCGTCAGTTTCTTGTATTTTTGTTAGAGACAGGCGGCACTCGACATAATGCGTATTGCGTACCACACCAAAGTGCGAGGACTAAATTTTAAATTATGGAGTTTTACGTGCCAAAACCACTTTCTGATTATGAGGCACGCCGTAGTGGAGGACTCCAGAAATTTTGACCACCTGGGGTTCTTTAACGTGCACCTAAATCTAAGTACACGGGTGTTTTCGCATTTCACCCCCATAGAAATGCGGCCGCCGTGGCCGGGATTCGATCCCGCGACCTCGTGCTCAGCAGCCCAACACCATAGCCACTGAGCAACCACGGCGGGTAAAGTGCGAGGACTGAGTCGGTCAAAAGTGCTTTAGCAATTTTTTAACTTGTTCAATGAAATTGACTCATTCATGAAAATCGAGGGACATGAAGACACCAAGCTATGGAGTAGTGAAGTAGTGCCCTCGAATAACAATCCTACATCACAGGACATCTGAACAGCCTTACCAGTATGCTTTAAAGCAATCAACAATGCAATTATTGCATTTATCGAAGGCATCCATGGATTCAAGGCAAAACTGCAGCTTTGGCGGCGTATAGGTAAGGCAGGAAACGATCAGGCCTTTTCCGATGATGAAGTCACTCGGAAGTTTATATGAGACTTCCGGGACGCCTAATCGTGCGCTGCTCAACGATCTCTAAGAGAAATTTGAAGACCGATTGCAGGACATGGCTGGCCCCTTTAAAGATTTCATTCGCTTCCATTCACGTTGCAGAAAGAAGAGATTAGCTCTTTGACGAACGTGAACACGCCGTCGCTACGCTCAAGGAATACTGACGCTTATCGGCGGTCCGTCATGAGGATCGCAGGAGCACAGGATTTAGCGGCGCGCATTCCTGTCGTGGCCGCAGCGAGGCGCTTGCAGGCATCCAGCGACCTTCTGTGAAGGTAGTGCTCAGAGAGTCGCTCAGTGGGAATAAAGCTTTCTTCGTTTTCTTTTTAATGCGGGTCATTTTTTCCCTCATTATTGAATGTTTGAGACAGACAGCTAGGAAGCTAGGTTCCTGCCTCGGCTCACCATTAATAAAAAGAAAATAATGTGTAATTCATGGTGAAATCGAATAATAATAATAATATTTGGGGTTTTACGTGCCAAAACCACTTTCTGATTATGAGGCACGCCGTAGTGGAGGACTCCGGAAATTTTGACCACCTGGGGTTCTTTAACGTGCACCTAAATCTAAGCACACGGGTGTTTTCGCATTTCGCCCCCATCGAAATGCGGCCGCCGTGGCCGGGATTCGATCCCGCGACCTCGTGCTCAACAGCCCAACACCATGGTGAAATCGAAGGTCGGCTATCGTGCATAGCAGCCTGGTGCTCGTACTATTAGGTTACAATTTTTTTTATTACGTCAATGAACGGCACAAGCAGAGAAAAAGATACATTTGGGGAGAAGTCTCTAGGAAGTGGCTTTGCATGATCCCGTCTATATTTGCGCATGCTTAACTGAGCCGAAAATCTTGGGAGCCACGATTTCTCGCATACTTCAGTCTTTTGAAAGCCAGCCAGCTCTTTGAAACACTCGGCGAAAAAGCTCACTGCCACTTCCTCGTCTTCTTTCTTCGTGAAAGCTCTCGCTCGGAGGCGCTGTGTTAGACTGCAGCGCAGGCGGGACCGGCCTACTTACCTGAGTACTTTTCTCGTAACACGCTAACGTACCAATTGTCTGGTGTTTTACCGAGTTTGTGGTCACCAGAGTTAATTTGGTTTTAAGATTTATTCGCTGCAGACCGCCATAGGTACGTACCATTGCATAACAGGTAGTCGCTGACGACGTCTCATTCCATGTTACATTCACTTACGTCGTGCGTTGCCTGGGTAGAAACCAACAATTGCCATGTCGTACGCTCCTGCCGAGGGGACGCCGTATAAGTCTCGCCATACGCCACCATACGATCATCTTCAATGTGATCGTCGTTGCGCTGCTCTCGTCACAGTCACGTAGCTCGCGTACCACACGAGTAACTATGCAATTTACAAAAACGCGTTGGTCCGCCTGGTATCGCTTTGCGGAACCAGGAGCAATGCCAGGTAACCTGCAAAAATGCTTCGCATAACATCGATTCCCACAGTGTGGATGACGAGCACTTTTTTTAATAGGGTGCCTTTAGGAGTGTAAAAGGGGAAAAAAGCGTATATATATATATATATATATATATATATATATATATATATATATATATATATATATATATATATATATATATATATATATATATATATATATATATATATATATATATATAGCATGCGTGCTCCTGACCGCTGTCATTTTCACTTCACTCTTCGAAAAGGCAGAACGTGCAGCCCCTGAATGACAAATTACAACGTTGTGAGTTGTGAATGCGGTTTTAGTCATGGATGTGGGACCTCAAAGAGGTGCGATGTAATGTTACTAGTGCATTTCTGTACATATTTTTACAGTGTTTGGCGCCGTGTTAATGGGCAGGGCACTCATATTTCCCCAATCTATATTACAAATAGTATACGTATATTGCAATATTTGCAATGCACCTCACCTATGGGCGGCGTTGTCTTCCGGGAAGTTTATCTTGTGAGGTCTCAAAGTGTCCGAAATGAGAGCCGATCTTGAAAACTCCATGAAGTAGACCATTATGCCTTCGTCGAAGCGGCCCCAGACTAAGCGAAAGTCATTTTACACTTTATTTCGCTACGAACCAAGTGAATTCCACGACAGTAACGTCAAATTCAGTTCACTGCGGGCGGCCAATACCACCGCTATAGTAATTTCCCACTCTATTCACGTAATTCACAGCCGACAACGCCAAATGTGCGAAACAGCGTGCGGACGCTAAACGTAATGCGTCGTTTAACTTTCTGCGCGTGGACATTTTGAGCCCGGTACCACGCCAGAAAAGCCGAACTAAATCTGTCTGTTGTCTGACGTCTGGGCCCACATCACACCCTGGTCGCAGGCTCACCCGTGCGCTCGGTGCTCTCCTCGTACATAATCCGGCTGCAGGAGAGCGGAGAGCTGGAGATGCTCAAGCGTCGCTGGTGGCGCGTCGAGGGAAAGTACTCCTGCCCCATCGACGCGGCCGCTTCGGCCACCAACGAGATGGGCCTCTCGAACGTGGGCGGCGTCTTCCTGGCGCTGATTTTCGGCTGCGCGGGCGCCATTTGTATCGTGACCCTCGAGTTCTTCTGGAAGATCAAGAAAGTGCCCTACGGAGAGAGGGTGAGCGCGAGCGACCCGATTCGGCGTTGCGTGTGCAATGGGCGCAATGTGGCATGTGTTTCTGTAGGTGTCGTCAGTATTATTAAGGTTATTACACCGGACCCAATAGTTTTCGTGAATGAGCTGAGTGAACTGTTCTGGTAATGTTATTGGTCTTGCGTTGAGTCGTTGTAATAATCGTAGTACCCTTTAAGCTTGTTTTATTACAGTCGCTATGCCCGCGGATGATGCAGGAAATGAAGGCATTTCTTTGGCAATAAAGGGAAAGACTGGACAGGGCGGCTGGGACTTCTGCACGTGGGTTACAGTTCGAGGTGTTCCTGGAGAGCTTGACGGCGCTGTTCGTTTCTTGGAAGGGATGCTTGGGGAATCATCGCATGTTCCACACGCTATGTTTTTACATGTTCCCAAACGCAGAAGGGAGAATCAGAAAATGAGTAAAATTAAACACTACGTTGTGTTCCCGTATTTCCCTTATTTTCCGGTTGCTTAAACTGAGAGGGATGACAATACGGAACGTTTTTCAAGAGCTCTTCTAAATGCGCTTGCTTTGCTTTCGTAGTTTGCCGTCATTGGCACAGGAAGTCGTACGAGAGCAGAGTATATTTATAGGATTATTCTTTTTTTTCTTTCATATTTCTCCTTTACAGCTGTGTTATATGAATAATATTTTTTCTGAGAAAATTATTTCAAGTTTTTAGAATACTAAATTTGTGTACCTTTCTCAAAGTAAAAATTTTGCAAGCTATATGTTACCATGTCCCCACCATGTCCATAACCATACCATGCCCTTTTGTTTGCCGATCCCTCCCACTCAACCTATGTTCCAAGCTCTGGAACCTGTGAGGTAACAGTATGGATAAATACATTAAAAGGAGCACTAGGGCGCCAGCAGAGAGGAAGAGAGAAAAATATAATGTTACTTGGAGAGGTCAATTTACACTCCTTTGCACATACGCTTTACTAAGTAAGTGAAACATATTTGCAAAACTGTTCCACTTTTCTATGGAAGCTAAGTAAAAGGAGAATAAGAGTTTATGAACAGGCTCTGCATGTTACTTAAGGTGATATGGTCAGGGATCAAAGAAAACGAATGAGAAAAAAAGTCGCAGTTTCACCCGCAAGGTGAAGAATCGATTGCGATAGCAAATTAGTAGGCAGCTGTACGAAGTAAAGATAGCAGTTTTATCGGTCGTATAAACATGGAAAGGCTCGCTACTTACAGATCTAACAAGCATGGTTTCAGCTATGCTTGGCTTTCTGCTAGCTTGACATGGCTATATTTTGTAAATATCAAATTCTTCGCTGACATTTTTACTCATGTTTCGCCGTTCACAATTCAGCAAAAAAGGAAGAAAAGGCTCAAGAAGGAAGTTAACATTAATTTTGATAATGCCGTGTCCCCATTGTCATTGAGAAGCGTTGTGTTTACACAACCTAATGTAGTATGTAACAACTACAGATCCAAAACATGTTAATTGCACAACAGAGACGTGTAGTTTAATAATATTATTATTGCAATAATACTTTAATAATGTGATGAATAGAGATGTCATATTTGACTTATTCAATTACAAAGTCAACATTGTCTTCGTTTCTACCTTCAGGAAGCTGTTTGGATAGAGCTTTGGAAGGAACTGAAGGTGGTCCTGTCGTGCAAGGGTTCGAAGGAGAATCCCCAGAAGACACCAGAAGATTCCTTGTCAAACAGCATAGGACTGAGCTCGTTGCACCACATCAACTACAGCACCACCAGCATAAATCCAGCCGCGAACGCTCTTCTGACCAAAGCGGCTCTGCGCGGTGACAATAAGAGCGCAGAAAAATTTTAAACATTTCCCCGAAACTTATAAAAGTAGTGCCTTACACCCGACATTCCTGCATATAAAGGGCCGATTTGAATCTTGGAGCCTGCATAACTGGCGTCGAAAACGTAAGAAGTACAAAATTCAGTTTCTACTGAAGGGTAAGCGATGCAGAAGACATCTTCTTATTTCCCCTCATTAGTAAAAGAAAAGCTCGAGTTTCAGCAGGAAACAGTGCCTTCTGTCTTTGTTACAAATGTACTTATTCCCCAAAACGAGTCTTTTAAGAAAGACACTACCAACCAAGCATACACGAAATTTATCGGGCGTCTCAACCCTTGTGCAGAAGGTACAAAACATACTTTCCTCGAAACTAACTTTCGGAAGGCGTGAATCGATAACTGTGTTAAAACTGTGTGATATGGAGTGCAGCGCCTGAAGTGGTTCAGTCGATCACACGCGCCTCACAGCCCGACTGAATCGCGCATTCGCGCAAAGTATCCTTTTTTTTTCATTATCAGCTCAACATCAAGAGCCAGTATGAAAGTGTCACGGGACCTGTGTGGAGACAGTGAAATGAACGCACCTGTGGCATTTGTGTTTGAATAAAAAAATATATATTGAGGTGTTTTGGGTGCGCGCTCACTCTTATTTGTGACACGTGGTGCAGAATACTGTTTGCGTTGAGCCATAAACTGTCTTCGTTGCAAAATAAAAACAAACAGCAGGTGTGGCGCGAAACGTTTCTGCTCAGGGAAGAGAGAGAGGAGAGGAGCAGAGCATAATTTTCCATTTTCTTTGTTGGTGCCCAAATTAACTAAATAGAAAGTTTTAGCGATTCTAGTATTCTGGTATACGCAATGACACTTGCGGATTTCCGGGAAAGTGAAGTCTTAAATGCGAGCAGCCCGGCCTGCGGCACCATCTTGTGGTACAAATCTCAATCAGAGAATCTCCGAGCTAATATTTAAGTAAGCAAGTGTATTCTGCTTCTCTGATGGCGTAAATTTTCGGCAGCAGCAAAGTCATGGACATGTTACCTTAAATCAAGTGTTTTTTTTTTTTCGACGAGAACACTATACGCTAGCCAGAAAACGTATCCATAAGGCATTGTGGCTAGACGAAGCTTCACAACATGTCGCTACTAGCATCGGGTTACCAGGAAATATGCGACCGCCTAGGCGTATACCGGAATATCGGCACGCTCAAACCCTCCAGTCACTTGATGGTCCATGGTAGTAAGAGGACTACGAAGGGGTGGGAAGAGGGGAAGGGGCGGGGGAAAGCACTAGTGGGTCGCTTCCTCCCGCCTCGCCTACCTTGAGAGCCTCCTCGGCAGAGCAGTGATTTATGACGGACGACGAAGGGGTCTTAGAGCTTCACCTCAACTTCTACTGCCTGGTCTTCTTTAAAGTTTGCGCAAAGCACGGCACACGAGCGTTCTTGCAAAGTAGTACTCCCCACCGAATTCTCTGAAGATCTCACTAGCTGACTATATAGCGCGTTATTCCAAATGTAAGAGGGAAGGTGAACTGATACACCATTGTGAGCAAAAAGCAACCAAACAGTCCGAAATCGCATGCAAGGGCATGAAAGATTAATGTCAATTACCCTAAGCTTCCACAGCTTGAGATAACGCAAAGTTGGCAGAGTGGTACTTCTTAATCAGAGAGAGGGAAATGAATGGCATATCCAATTTGGCGACGAAAAAAATTGACGATGCAGTAGAGTACAGTCGAAACAAAAGCGCACCCGTAAAAATACTAATGTGAATCAAAGGTAGCAGTGTGATCAGAAATTTCGGTGCGATGCTTACGAAGATCGTGAAGATGGTTCATTGCATTTAGTGTCTCAAAGCAATACAAGGGCTCTGTGAAAGTAACAGGCACCACAATATTGAATACATTACAGCACCGCACGGTACCTGGGACTAGCATGCAACCACCCTATATACCAGGGCACCCGCAATAAAGGGGTGCCAAGTTATGAATAAATGCTAATGGTGACAAAACTTCACGGTAACGTATTGCGAAAAGTAGTAAAACACGATGTAAGCATAGGGCGAAATGGGCTTGATACATTGCAATTGAAAAGATTGCGAAAGTGTGCACTTAGTTACGCATTTTGTTTTAAAGAACACAAAACCTTGAATATGAGATAAAGTATTCTTTTAAACTACCATGCGTTGAAGGTTATCTATACAACGCTTCTATAAAACAATCGTGCTACGCGAGTTAAGACACCGAGCACGAAATGTGGTTAAAGAATTGCGAGAAAAAGCAAGGCTCTTCTTTATCAGAAAATATGAAGCGGCTCAGCCTTCAACACCAACTGGCGGCGAATGCTCTGAAACTTCAAGAGCATGGATGAGTACAAGAAAAACAAAACTTTAGTTTCCGTGGCGAACGCATGGCAGGTGATGTTGTCTCGGGAGTCTCAGTGTCGTTTCCTTTCGTTATTCGGAGCGACGTCGTCCCCTTCGAAACACATTCTTACATTCCACGACCGCTTCAAGGCAGCGCTAATGGTGCGCCCGACATTTGAGATTAACGACGAAGACGAGTCTCTGCACGCGACAGTAACTACTCCCGAACGAAGGCAGCAGCCCTCCAGCAGAATATCAGGAGAGCATAACACGGATCTTAACCGCGAGCAGGAAGCCAACGAGAAAAAAAGAATACTTGAGTGGGCCGTGATGAATTTTTTCAAGTACGAGCCGCAAACCTAGCAGTGAATGTAGTGCACGGGTCCTCACTTTTTCGTGTGCTGCAGTAAAAATCAAGAAATAGAATTCCTGCATAGCGTGTGCGTGGAGAGAAAATTATTCGTGGCGCTGTCATATGAAACCACTACAAGTAATGACAGCGCGTCTTCATTCTGTAGACAGGCGTAGGAAGTATAAACCATAGTACATGTAACCATTAAACAGACCTGCATTATTGCCAACGAGGACACTGTTGTGTCCAGAAAAATACAAAAAAAATGCGAATAACCAAACGAGGTGTATGCGACATCAAGCACAAGTTTAAGAGAGCAAACCGGCAGTATTTTACGCCAGTATCGTTCCAGCCGTTCTTGAAAGCACTATGTCCTTCTCACGTGAAATAAAAACAGAATACGATGTCAGTAAGAGTTTTGCGTTACTGCGTCTTATTAGGCGAAAGATTATCATCTACATCGACATTTACGGTACATAATCCACAAGAAACAATCACACAAGCACACTCACAGAAACAGACGCACGCACACACACGCACGGACGCACAGAAAAATCATATGTAATGCTTCATTGGCATACGGAAAAATTAATGGCTGCGTTATTCAGTCCCCTGTAAGTTAAGGTTCACGGTTTCTAGTTAATTTTTTAAGAACCTAGTGAAGTCGCAAATACCTTAACACATAAAGATTCTTGCGCAATCAGGAACTACGAAATTTCTTATGCATTACATTTTCGAAACCTGTTTGTCGTATTTGTATAGACGCTGTGCTGGCTGCTCCAGAGGAAATGTTAATTTATTTTAGTTTAACGGTATTGGACACACCAGCTCTATATATATGTCACCGACGGCTTCGCCAGGCAGCACTGTCAAATGACTGAAGGAGAGACATAAAGTTCATTCTCACAGTGTATAATCAGTTGGCTATCATACGCGGAGGTGTAAGTGAACATGTGTTTACTCAGTAAAGCGTAAACGGTTTGCCCGAAGTGCGGAAAGTCACCACCACTTCGGTTAGCAGACCATAGCTAACAACCACTTCAAATGCCTCTGATAACTACCTGGTTGTAGTGCATTGTACGTGCACACATAAGCAGGGTTCGCATCCCGACAATTGAGAATACTGTCTAAATTCTTGCGACAAAAACCAGCTGGCCCGAATTACTGTGAGGAACTAATATTACGCGGCGGGTGCCCCCACTGGAACAATAGCACCGTGGCCGTTAGCTTCAACAAGTTCCGGTTTTGTATATCGCGCTCAGATGAGATTTTAGAAAGGCATAAAGAAGCCATACATTGATGCACGCAAAACCACATTGCTTGAAGCGCACAAGAAAACAATTAGAGAATAGCAAGGAACCTGGTACCTGCTTCTGACCCCTCGCTGGCGGCAGAGACAGAGCAGCTGAAATTGATCATGATAAAGGGCCTCTGATAACAGCTTCGATAATTCAAATATCATTCACGTGTTCCACCTCTGGATTTTCCCGGTCCCTTCGTCACATGCCACGACTTCAACAATATTTTATTCGTGACGTAAACGTGGTTAAAGTCGTCGATTGGTCCATATGCAAGGAGCGACAGTTTCGATTCGCCCGCTCACACGCCTTTGCCATGCAGTCGCATGCCCACTCTACATCGTCGTTTCGCTTTGCCTGTATTGCGCAAACACGTGATTCCACCGCGTTTATTTCGTGTTGCACTGCGCGTCAGTGGCCATCAGCATGTAGCGCAAGATAGTCTAGTCCAGATGAGGGTAAGTTAATGGCGTTTTTAAACAAGAGAGCCCACGCGACTCTCGGTACTGACGTAATGGTCACGTGTCTCCCATAGGTATACAGCAATAAGGAGGGAGCTCCCGTGGGGAAAGTAGCGAAGGCGAGAAACAAACCGCCCGCTTGCCTTCGCGCTCAGAGTATCATAGGGTATTTTGTGATGAAAGACGTGCACGACGCCAAGTGCACCATTTAGTGAGAAGAAAAAAGGAGTGAACAAGCAAGACTGCACACGCGTACGTAAGTGCGGCGATCGGGGGAAGACGACAACGAATAGCCAAGTACAAGGCCACACGCCGCGAAGAAGCCCGCGAAAGCCGGCAAAGCAATCAGCGAAACGTACGAAGTTCCCAAGAACCAATCGTATGGCACCGCGAAGCCGTGAAGAGAAGTATCGCAGTTTCGCCCTGAGTGTGAAGCAATGAATGGGGTAGCAACATTTTCGAATATTGGCGCTCTTTGGCTATCATTGGCCGTTGCGCCATAAAATCCCATATGTCTTAAGAGGAAGCTTTAGCTAGGGTACTCCTATATAAATACATGTAAAAGAGAATTCGTTTTTCTCGGCAACCACTCCGCCAAATTTGACGAGGTTTGTTGCATTTGAAAGACGAACTTAAGATATAGTGGCTGCTTGTTTCGAATTTTTAAAATATGTCGTCAGTTATTTCTTTATTAAAAATTAGCAAACTCGCGAACTTCCAGAGAACGATACCATCAATTTCAAAACTCTGGTAACTCAGCAATCACAAATACTATCACATATATCTGAATCGCATTTAATAGTACATCTAAAGCGGACAAAATGTATATGTTACACGTCAATCTGAAAAAAAAAATGAATAATATGAATACACAGCTTTTGTAGAACCCTTGTACACAACGTAACGAATTCACGTAAGATATAAATTGACACATCCAAATTGTCCGCTTTCAGTGATCTAATAGATGCCGTTTACAGAACCGCGATATCTGTTTTGATGCAGCGCAATTAATTTGTAAACTTTGTGGCTCTACTTTTTTCAAACTTTCAAAATTTTAAAACTTCTTGTTACGAAATACGGGCCCTATATAAAAATTTCGCTTCCAACAGTCACTAGAATATAGCTTTCTCTCTCAAATGCAGCAAATTTTATTAAGATCAGTCCAGATGGTATATCAGAAAAGCGTTTTTGCGTTTTACATGTATTTGAATAGGGCGCGTCGGAGTTCGGCCCGAGCTAAAGCTTCCTCTTAAGACTGTCTGCATATGTGTGACGTGGGTTCGATTGCGCCCAACACCAGACATAGTAGGTGGGCTACACCCAGTGATCCTATTCGGCGTTACAGAGGTTCATTGAAGAGCATTACATAACCAGGCACAGTTATTCTCACAGGCGCCACACAGATACTTTGCTGCAGCGGCGCTAGGTAGCGCGGCGTGGGCAGAGGGAAGCGCCAGAAAGCAGCCCGGCGTCATAGGTGCCTCCTACGTGATGCCTTTCGGTGGTTGCAGCACTGTGTTTCAATACGTTGCCTCCGTGCTACTGGCATTGATGTCCGAATTCCCCGTGAAGCGGGATCTGCAGGATCATCAGTCTTAGCATACTGGACGCACTTTCCAAGGTCTGACTGCCTGTCCACTTGTCCTGTGTACCTGTTTATTTGTGTCTCTAACCGTTCTCTTACCAACTTGGGTCCCATGGTCTAATGGGTAGTTCATGATACAAAGGGTAGAACATCGAGCTATTGTGCATAGGGCACAGAATGTGGCGCTGTCTATGTCCCGCTTCTGAATGAAGCTCTTCGATGGCAACTTGCATAACTGGGCATCTGCCGATGCGTATGTTCCCCTCTTCAATGACAAAAAAGATCCTCCTAAATTTCTTCGAAGCTTGGCCGAATGAAACCCGTGCCACGCGCTCACTTCGTGGTGGCGCCACTGGATGGCACAGCGGGTGCACTGGGAAGGAGAAGGAAACTAGGTGGGTTGGTAAAGTAGGCAAGGAGCTCAAGACCAAACTTACGCACATGAAGCTAGTAGAAAATAACCTAGCCAATGTAAATATATAGCTGAGGGCCGCCATTCCGCAAAGCAATTGCGAACGCTTCAATGCGAGCACGGCGAACGGGTGCGGCTCCGCAGCAAAAGCAGGTAGGGAAACCGAAACCACCATGCCAGGAAGCAATGGCGGACACGTCAGCGATGGTCAAGAAGTGGCTACCACTGACGTTCAGACCACGGCAGGCAACAAAGCGAAAGGGGAGGATGAGACAAGGGCACTGCGACCCAGCCGCAGCTTTCGGCAGAGAGGAAGAGGAAAAGCGTCGAGTTGTCTTTGAGTTTGAGGTTTATTATTATTATTATTAATAGACGAGATATAGTACAAGGCTGTGTTATACCGGAGGAGGTCCCGAAGTCAAAGACTGTAATGGGACCTCCTGTACAGCGTATAAGTAAAAAGATAAATAACAACAGTTGCAACAAATAGCGTAAAATATTCAAGACAACAAACTTAGTATTGTTTTAGGTTTGGCAGTACTAAACGAATCAGCAGCAGACATGCTAGTAAAAAAGTATAATAATTATTATTACATTCGACTAATTACAGAACTATAACACCATTTTGAAAGTAAATGGATGGATAATGAGACCTAAACAAATGAACTTTAATTTGTGTTGCGCAGCCAAATGTACATTTGGAGGGGAAAATATACCTATCTAAGTTGATGGGGATTTAAGCATGCGTATAGTTACAATAGAAAGGGTACGTGTACGCGAGCGAGTCTAGATTAGTGCGCTTCCGGGGAAACCGATCAAGAAAGTGGTAGTGAATGCCAAGCAACACATTTGAGACACAATGAAGGAGTGGCTACTAGTGGTGATAATGGGTGGAGTAATTGACTTACAGCAAGGACGGACAGGGATCACGAAGCAAATAGCCAGAGAGGATGCCGATCTGCGGAATGTTTCAAAGGAAGTGCCGATCCTAGTGTGCACGGTGCCAGAGGTTGAAAAACAACTGAAAGGTATTCAACTGAAAGGGCAGTGCGCGTGGTACAGACAGATTTAGACGTTATCTAAGGCAAATAATTTTACGGTCTTTGACATGAACCGAGATGTAGAAGGAGAATATTGCGAAGGGGCTTTTGTGCGTGACGGGATAAATTTGAGCGGTAGTGTAGCAACACCGGCGGGATGTGGATTAGTAGCATCGGCAGTAGCTTTTCTGGGGGGGCCCAGGCAATCAGGAATGAAGACTGAGTATTTGCGGTAGCGACACCCTAGCAAGAGACAAAATTAGAGCACGAGGAGTTAAGCAAAGAGGAACAAAAGATAAAAACGGAGACGGCAAAATTTGTTACATAAACATAGAGGGTGGTCGCAAGCAGCAAAAATGGCTCGAAATCAAAACACAGCTGAATGACGAAGCTATTAGCGTGTACGCTATGACCGAAACGCATCTAGATAATTAGGAGTAGCTGCCTGTAATTATTGTTAATTTTGTAAAGGAGGGGTGCAGCAGAATGATTGGGTCAACTAAAGGCGAAGGCGGAAACCAAGGCATGCCAATTATGCGAGGTATAAAGTGGCAAGGGGAAAAATAAGTATGCAAGGAGAATTTGTAGATTTGAAGGCAAAAAGACGGGGCTTGGAGTAGATTACCCTTGGACAGGTAGTGATAGCAGGTATAAATATAAAGAATTGATTAACAGCATTAGAAGCGATATTAATGAGATCAAGAAATCGGGCCAGGTGATATCAGGGGGAAATATTATTGCGCGAAAGATGAATTTAAACGAATTTAAACCGTTATACTGGTTACAACGGTTGTCTAGTACCGGATATGCACAATGAACAGAACCTTAAGGAAGTTAACAGGGGGAATAAGTGTCATGGGCAGGCCACACGGCAATGCAGAAATAGGCAGTCATGTATCAATTACACTTTAGTCTCAGAAACAGTCAAAGAAAGACTAGACCAAAAGGTGATAGATGCACGCGATAATAATAAAGGCTTAATCTTGAAACTTGGGAGAGATAGTAACGCAAGTCATGAACAAATGGTATCTGGATTTCTCATAATGGATGAAAAGCAAATAATAGAGATCGCAAAAAAAGAAAGCAGAGAAGAACGTGGAGGCGTTTCCAACAACAGTCTGTGAATATAACGAACTGGTAGACACTATGCAGCAGGAGATAAAGACAAACATGGCAAAAAATTGTTTGATTGGAAAGAGGAAACAGCGTAAATGGTCAAAGAAGGAAATAAAGCAAGCTATGGAGAAGCGTAAACAGGCGCCTAAGTATCATCGGGAAGCCCAAACTTGAGATTACACGCTGAAGAGGTGCTCCTTGGATCGAAAAAAATACCGAGGAAAGTAAAATGTGGTGATTGAGCTCTAGCGCAGCGGTGACTTAGCGGTGGAGCATCCGCCACCTATGCGGGAGGTACCGAGTTCGAATACTGGTGTCGGCGGAAACCATCTGGTTTCATTGAATGGTTAGAGATGTTCTCTGGCCTGGTGCTTGATTTATCGTGGGGGTTCTCATATCGAGAGAGGGCCCAATAGAGATTTGCGAGTTCTCTATGCGCGCCTCTTATTCAGCCACAGAAGGCCATGTTGAAGAGCATCCACTGCGGCTGTGGGAGGCAAGTGCTGCCGCCGGCTACCCACGGGTAGAATATGTACAAGCGCGCTCCCGGCCTGGTGCTCGGTCGCTCTGGGACCTCAATGCTTGAAAAGGAGCGTTTGTGCGCAACCCGAAGGCGTCCCCACGACAATAGGTGAACTTTCGGCGCTATATGGGCAATGGCCGCCATGGGAGCGGCCCAAACATCACTTTTCTTTTTGTGTGCTCAAGAGGCTTTCGACAGGAATTCAGGGCGCAAGCGCCTATCGCAAGAGTTCCACATCTTAATTAAGAAAGCCGAACACCACGCCGCGGTACACTTGTTCTTACGAAAACCAGTGAGTGCCCGGCGGTGGTGTGAATCGAGTCCACAACCTCCCGCAGGCGAAGCGGGTGCTCTACAACTAGACCTCGTCTTCGTTACAAAAGAAAGCGTGGTTGACACTCAGGCAGATATAACAAAGTAACCTGAGAGATTGCAATTTAGCGTATAATATGTTTTTGGAAAGAAGCAGAAGAAAATGTCCCTAACAACATGACGCAGTAGTCGACCAAATCCCAATAAAGCGAATCGAAAACCTTGGTCCAAAGATCAAGCACGGTTGACTAATGTCATTAAGCAAGGGATTAAAACGAAGAAAAGTCCGGTTGGATGGCATGAAAGCACGATGAATCATATCTACAAAGGCAAAGATGCTAAGGATTAGACGAGTTCGTACAAGTAAGCCAGAGTAACCGGTGAGAAACAAAATAGCAATGCAGCCCTTAAAATTACAACAGTCGAAATGAATGGAGAAAGATGATGTATACTGGGAGAACTATAGAATGGGTTCAGACGAACCAGACGCTTAGAGGATAGGGAGATAGAGAGAGAGAAATATATTTACAGAAAGGCAGAGAGGTCGGCCTGAGCTATAACTTGCTCGGGCCTGCTACTCTACACTGGGGAAAAGGGACGGGGAGGGACAGGGCTGATGAATGGTGATGTTATAAGGAAGAGATGCGTATATACAAATTGACAGAGTTGTGGCATCTCTAAAACCGTGTGTCCAGCCCAGCGGCTTGGAGAAAAGCTATAGCGGCACTTGTTACCAGGGCTGCGCTGTTTGCATTAGGCAAAGGACCTAAAATAAACTCGTCTGATAGCGGTCTCTTATGGATTGCTGCAATAGAAGAGACAAGCTGCTGTCGTTCTTGCGCGTACGCGGGACACACGCAAAATGTATGTTCAAGTGTTTCTGGCACCTCACAGTATTCAGAGTTTGGGCTAGTATCACTGGCACCTATCGTATGTCTATAACGGTTGGTGAATGAGACACCAAGGCGAATCTAGTGCACCATGCTCGTGTGGCTTCTTTTGAACTTGTGAGCAAACGAAATTTCAATTCTTGGTCCCATTTGTGTAATCGCTTGTGTCGTCGATCTGGTTGGGTCCAGTGATATGGTTGCACCAACTCACTGCATAGAGGTTTCAGCAGCTCAGAATAGGCCTTTGTGGCCAACATTTCTAGATATTAATTTAGCCAAGGACAACGTAGACAGGGAATTGTTATGGCATTTTCTCAAGCATGAAGGCATAGATGACGGTATTGTGGAGACGCTGAAGGAGATACATAGAGACAACCGAGAAATGATTGTATGGGCAGGCTGGAAATTTGATGAAGTGATGGAAATCCTCGAAGGACTTAAGCAAAGTTGTCATCAGTCTCCATTTATGTTAACGCTTTAGGTAAAGGGCATAAAAAGACGATTGAAAGACAAAGACATATGCTTTCATTTATGATACATGTGTAATGGCTGAACGGTGCAACAGAAGGCCCCCGACTGATGTATGGGTACGAGCTACTAGCGGACAATGCAAGACATTGGCAGAAACTTGCAAATATCTGCTGCAACGGGGTGTCAAATGAACAACAAGTCATAGTCATAGCCCAGGAATATAAATGCCTTGGCGTATACGTAAACTAAGGAAAGACTTACTCAAGCACCCATCAAGATAAGCTGAAAATAAAAGGGAAGCGGAATGCAGCAATAATGAAACGTAAGGCACTCTGGGCTGACAATAAATGTGAAGGGGCGCGTGAAATCTGGAAAGGAGTCATGGCAGCAGCGCTAACATTCAGAAATGCCATTACGTGCATAAAATTGGATATCTTGTCGTGTTTCAAAGTTAACCAAAGATCGGTATGCCAGTTGGCTTCGCGAGCTCAGAGAAGAATGACAAATGAGGTCGTGCAGGCTGAATGGACTGGGTCTCAATTGAACCCAGAGAAGTGCCTAGCAATATTGTGTTTGAAGAAAGACCCACGAACATGCATCGAAATAAATGGGCGGCTAAAAGGCACAAGTATCTGTATTTGAAAAGCGTGGATACAGAATGGAGGAAGAACGTTGTTAAGAATGTTGGCAACCGAACACAGGGTGACTGAGAGTCTAAATAGATAATCAGTAGTCATCAGAAAGAGAGAGAAACAGAGAGTCAATTGCATGAAAAGAATGAAAACAAAAAGGACCGCGGAGATTTACGAGATTGAGAAGAAAGAAATTAGATGCAAAATCTGTACAACAAGAAGGGAGGTGCCTTGCTATATGAGGCTCCAGCGTGTTGCCGAAGGACAAAAATACCGAGCAAATTTGCATTAAGAGGAGGCATGTTTATGCTGCAGCAAGAATCTGGAGAGTATTTAGCACATCCTTGGGGTCCTACCCAGTAGGACGCGTACACCTTCCAGAAGCGCTTGGATTTAAGGAGGCCGTAATCATCAACCGGTAAGCTGTTGAGATAAGCAACAAGCATTTAGAATATTGGTGAAAAACAAACAACGAAAAGATTGATATCACCCAATCCGTTACAGGCACAGGTAGCGGTACAATGAAATTGGAGATGTTTTGAACAGAAAAATTATTAAAGAAGTACATACAAATCTCAATCACGATAGGTGACTATTTGGCACCCCTCCCCCTCCCGTTTTGAAGTGGACGCCAATAAATCATCATCGACCGTCACAATCGAAACGCGACAGAGGAATCCGGATGCACAGACGTTTTGGCATTCACTATACGTTGTGTCGCTAGATTGCTTCAATGATAGTCGAGATAATGTCGACATTCAGCCCGAAACAGGTTCTGGCGGAATATAAATGCATTCTTTGGAAATTTCACGCACTTCCATATATAATCCTTTTTCACTAACTTAGGTCACTGAGTTGTCGATAGACTTCCATTACGCACACGATTGTACATACGCACGCAGAATTTGGTTGAGGATGGCATTATTTAATAACAAGAATTTTGGTGTACAAGCATTGAATAGAGCCTAAAATAGAAAAAAAATCGAAGTTTGAAACATACTTTTTTGCTATTGGAGGCTGTCAATTTGCAGGAAATTTGGTCAAAATCCAGAACTAGTATCCACATAAGCAGTATGAAGCTTCATAATTCCCCTGCTGCGTTGATGGCGTGTGGGTCCGAGCATTCTCGTTCTGGCAAGTTTCTTTTTTCTTTATTCCACTGTGATGATCAGATTACATTAGATGATTAGAAGACGCCCCTCTACCGTAGAACTCCCACGAAGCTTTGTAGACTTTACTGAACCGAAGTAGTGCTATAGATGCGGCGTTCTCCAAAAGAGTGCATGAGATTGACTGATCAAAATTGGAGCATCATCTGGTGCTGACTCACAAAAGCCTAATGGTAGCCTGGTTTACACTTACAGAGCTCACTAGCTAGGCAAAACATCCGGTTGTTACCCTCATCAGTGCAGCATAAATAGAAAAGTGAGGTCCCTGCGTCACTGGAATTAATTTTTGCAGACTACTGTGTAGAGAGACGCCTTGAAAATTTTACATATAAAATCAGATTACTAAGTGTAGTTCGGAAAATAAAATATAAATGACAAAAACAAAAGCCAAACACGAATTTACGACTCTGGTATCACTTTAAGTGAGTGAGAAGTTAGGTACCCGAAGGGTCACTGAAGGTTACCCATGCAAACCTCTTCCGAAAGTAGATCTTGTTGCTCATATAGGAAGCGAAAATAAAGTGTAAGGTGGTTTTTTTCAGTGGCTTCACCATTATCACTGGCAACGCCCACAGGCGTTATCATTTCGAGTTGATAAATCAAGTAGGGGAGTAGAGACAGTAGGCCGGCGTGCCAAGATGATCAGCCATTGCAACAAGGTTAGTTGATTTAAAGACTACCATCCACCTGATGCTCTGTTTTATTTTTTAGTGCTTCCATAGCTTATACGCACTAGTGACAGCTTAAGCCATTTAGCCACCGAAGAATCAGGCTTTTTGATGACTTACTTTCATCGCATTTCTTGCGTTATTCAGAATCATCGAGAGTGTATAGCTGTAGCACCCGATTAAGAATTTTGCTTTCTTTAAAGGGTTTTGTCAAATTTACGGAATGTAGTTTCCGCGGAAAAATTCACTACTAGAAAATCAGATATGACGGCATAAATATTTCATGTCTAGTTGGCTTGAAAAGCACTATCCATTTGAAAATTATGCCTGGTACAAACCATTGTGAAAAACAATGAAATAACCCCCTACATAGAACGACATGCTGACACCGAATAGAAACACCCAGCCGGTTAATGTTTCAGTTGCTTTACTAAAGCGATTCGCTCATATTATTCAGACTTGCAGCTCATATTCAATGAGAAGTGTTTATGGGCTTATGCGGCCCATTCTATATAACATAACCTCCATCAATGCTTTTGCTGTTCATGCAATATCTTGGCGTACAACTTTCTGTACACAGCGCCATCAAAGAGTTAATCTGTCGGAAAGTCTTTGCTGCCAGTGAAAAGTGCTTTATTATAACCTAATGCAAAATTCGTGTTTAAGAACGGGAAGATACTCGGGGCGTTCGTATGTTAAATATTTAGTATCCATAACACTTTCGAAACAGCTTATAGTTAATTTTTTATGATACATATTCCGAAAGAAATTGTTCACGAGCGTAATCACGCATCCTCAGTGTAAAAGAGCTTTCCATTACCCGAGTTCGATCGATTGGGGAGATGGCGAAACAATCGCCGCCGCGATAGCTACAGGCGGAAGGCACTTACTCAATCTTTTTTCTTTCAACGCAGGCTCTAGACCATTCCAAACTGAAAAAAAAAACATATCGCACGCGCTCAGGAAATCGGTGTAGGAGAAGCTTTCGTTGCTGTTTGTAAGGACTGCATCAGAATAAAAAAGGCTTACTGAGGCGTTATTTTGGAATGCGACAGCCAGAAGAGACATTCAAGCACAGAAGGGAAGCAAGTCTGACCTGACAGTGGAAACAACTCTTTCATGTTCACAATGTGGATCCCTACTTAAATGTTTTCGTGCAACTACAATAACTGAGCATTTATTTTCCACATAATGTTCTGCTGTATTGAGAAATTGATTTATATAACGAATTAAGAAGACAGAAAAAATATAACTGATCCCGTATAAAACACGTTGCAGACGTAGTTTTCTTCCGTTTTGTGTGCACAACGGACAAATAATTATGGTTACGGAAATATGCCAAAATTAAGCTCTCCTAGATGAGCCCGCCTACTGCGCAGTGACTATTGGAGCGTCAATGGCACGACGCTACGTAGGCACGTACGCACCATGACGTGGCATTGTAGACAGCGCTAATGCGGCGTTTCTACAAATTGTCCGAAGCTATTGTCACGAGGAGGGAGCAAAGTGCACATCGTCAAATCAGTCGGTTAAGATGCTGTCTGTTTAGGCCCGTTTGGAGAGATTATTCATCGCGCACTCAAGATGAACTGACGTATACGCATACCGCGGGAATGCTGACGGAACCGTGTGCAAGGCAATGATTGCGCTTTGTGTCGCTCGGGTCCCTGGAAGGCATTTCATGAAGAAGCGATATTGATCAGACGCATGAAGAATCTAATGCAGCGGACGCGTCTTAACTCACTGGGGCGTGTGCGGCGCAGATAACATGCTAAGGGGGCAAGATCGCGAGCGTAATATACGAAGTGACTATAGCGCAATAGTAGACACGGGGCACAAAAGGGCGACAAGGACAAGCGCGAGTCGACGTATACTTCAGCGATCAACTTGATCTCATTAATAGCCTCTTCGTTTCAGGTTCAATAGGCTGGCAGGAATATGAAAGCTTCAGTGATACCATCCAAAAACGGACATTCCCTTGATTTGGGACACGCCTGCCGACTGCTGGCTCCACCACTCACGCCTTCAAAACTGCATTCTTGAAACGAGGTTCTCTAGACTGTCGCAGAAACCAAACCGGCTCTCATGGAGGCTTCTATGTGGCTGGACATAAGCTGACGACTCTCGAGCAATGTTGTGTCGAGCCTGGGCCCGAGTGCGTGCTCCTGAGTTACGCTTCCCACCTCTTGCACAACCTTGCAAGACTTACGTTGCTATATAGGGCTTATTGGCGAAACGTTGGAGCTTCAAAACCGCAAAGTGAGAGAGAGAAAGGGACGAGAACGAGGCAACTCCCCAGTGGGTCGAGTTCTGTGTTCATTGGTTCATGTCGCTGAGGCGCTGTTTTCTACTGTATAACGACCTGCCATTATACTATATTTTCCCACCTTAAATTATTTCTACCCGTCGTGAGCGTGAGCTGCACGATTCCACTAAAAGCCATCATACAGGGAGCCTGCGGGATAACTTCTGCAGAAAAGACCTTCGATGAAAGTGACCCACATGTTACCGCGCAGAAATCTCTACCTTTGTACTTGGCGATCAAACGCAGCACCAAGTGCGGCCTTGACTACTCAGTAACGGGATGGTACGCCTCAAACTGTCGCACGGATACATTGACCAATTACTGCGCAATGATTGATTGCGATAGCACTTACCTTTGGTTGCGTTTTGCTGCACCGCCAAGCTAGAGATGGTTAACTCAGTCTAAGGTAGGTAATAGATGCTCCAGACCAAGGAACTCGGAAGACGCGTTTGCTCGAACTAATCATTGCAGACGACACCAGTTCATGCGAAAAACTAAACGTCTTCAGAAAATGCAGCACTGAAATGGCACATTCTCTTTGAAAGCGGTGCTGCGCAGTAGTAATAGTGAAGGCTCGACGGCTGTACACTGGAGGGTCAGCAAGAACAAAAACTGCGGAAGAACAGTCGGGCTGTTATTGCGTAAAGATTATTTTTACTGATTGTATTTTTATTTTGTCATTCACGGTCTATGACGGTCACGGCGATAATGCTCGCTGAGCGCTATTGCGACGGCGCAGAGATGGTCCTTCGCAATCGCGCTAGGCATGCCTCGAGGACCGGCCGCTTCCAGAGGAGACGGTGCTGAATAAAAGGCTATACCATTGCCACACCAGAAGGCGGCGAATGCGCTAGGAAAATTTATACGCGGAAGTTACGAGTCCACGTCGCTTGAACATGCATGTACCTTTCACTTTCTTTTCCATTAATGCACTTCCCTAGTCCACTCTTCAGAAAATAGCGCCTCTTACTCTCCACAATTACTAAAGCTCGCTTTCATCTGCATTATTTTGTCCAAGCCTAAACATTTTCCCGTGTAAAGTAGCAAACTGCATACTTGTCCTTTGGTTAATTTCCCTACTTTCCACAGCTGATTTAATTATCTTTCAAGGCGCAGCGCAGCTTTGACTGTGGCTTAAGAGCGAAAAGGAAAACAACAGGTACATATTTGTTATATTCCATTGCGACCCTGGCATACACTCGCAGGCACTGTCAACGCTCGTCTTAGGTAGAGCGCGGCGGTAATTTGTAATTTTCTCTGCTTAGTCAGGCATGTACGAGCCCCCCCCCCCCCTCGAAAACTCTGATGGCGTCAACTGAAAGTCCAGCTTCCTTTAAACAACAACGAAAGACAAATAATTAAGGTGCTCACACTCCACTTGATGATGCGACCATATAGTGTTTGCCCCTTCTCTTGCGATTCTTCAAACGGCGACAGGTGGCGCCTCGACAGGGGGTCCCATGAAGCCGTGGTAGCGGTGACCCTACTGCACGTGCTGCGGGATCGTGCGGTGCCGCCGCTTGTACGTGCACATTTTTAGCTTCGGAAAGTGACAGAATTATTCCAGCTGCCGTCGACACCGGATGGCCTCAGTACGTTATCTGTCTCACTGGGACAGCATGAATGGGCGAAACGGCAAGGAGGACGCGGCCTACTGCGGTATACAAACTAATTATGGGAGCACAGCTCATTGCAAGCTTACCTTCTTTTTTTTTCAGAGCCGAAAAGCGTTCAACCGCGTTCTAAAGGTGGACTCAGAGGAAAGGCTCTTAGGTCTAGTATCCAGGATTACAATTCGAAAGGAAGCACATTTTGCCCGTTCTCGAAAGAAGCCAGTTCTTGGGCCCGGCTGGCCATCAGGCGCATAGGCGTCGACAACCGTCCATAGGCTCGACCCACGTCATCACGGAAGCTTTCCTAGTGAACACCGGATTGGACACCAAACCGATCGTGAGAATTGAACTAGGGCGCCCAAGCACAACCGCTCCGCGGACTACTCACTGTACTGCGTCTGACTGACTGCGTTCGGTGCCACCAAACTTAAGATGCTCATCAGCCACTCACCATCGCGCTTTTATTTTTTATTTTTTGCTGTGCAGTTATGTTGGAACTAAATTACGTTCGCAACTTGCACATAGTACCTCATCCCATGCACAGGAATGTGGAGCACATCTCCACCAAAGTTTAATTAAACACTGTGCATTGCGTCCAGGTGTCAGGTAGTATGTGTATTACCTGACAGGTAATATATGTATAGCTGCATGTTCCAGTAGCGTCCGCTTTATATATCGCTTGTGTTTATCGTTTGTTTTTATTGGAAATTAAAGAAAAGGAATGGGGGCCTGCTGGGATGCTTTACTATCTCGACGTCTTCCCAATAATATAGCGGCGGAACCACGGATTGTTTCCGGCACGAGAAATGCACGAGACATATTACAGCGTCGCAAACGCCTTTATTTTTCGTGAAAAGGACGTTGAGTAACTATCCATGTTCTTGAGATACATGTACATTCCTCTGAAACAACTGTTCCACGTAAGACGCGTGCTTCAAGGCACAGTGCACAACCGTATCCGGAGTAGTACTACTCGTGAGCAGAAGAGGTGATTTCGCGCTGTGCTTTATTATTACATCGAAGAAAGTGTGGAACAAACACGTTGCGATGGACAAAATATAGACAGGAAACACGGAAGTGATACTCGCAAAACTCCTTAAGATCGGATGATGAATACCACGGGCAGGTCCTGAGCAAGATTCTTTGGCCCGATTCGATGAGCCCGTTTTAACTGGTAGATCAGGGATTTTGCTCTGAACATCACCAAAATCCGCAACATTCTCAAATTTACAAACTTCTCAGCTTTGATTGGCCGAGACGGCTGTTACGGCCTATCTGATTGGTTCAAAGAGTCGCCATTGAAGAAATTGACTATATGGATAAATTTGTCGACATTCAGAACAGCATCCCACGAAGCCAGTTACCGGGTTCCACAGCTTTTTCCGTATCAACTCGCTCCGCGGCAAAACACCCCGTCTTGTTCCCCTCATCGGGACAGGGATTTAACCGCAACTGCAAGGGCCTACAGCTCGTCACACCCGCCAGCTAAGAGTGACGAAAGGTGCAGTATGACCTAAAAGAGTGTGAATGCCAGCAGAGTTGGTTGGAATCCATCGGTGAAAAACAGCGCGATATAAACACGGACAATAGAGCAAGACAGGACAAGTTGGCGGTCGGCGCTTGACCCGCGTTCCTCCCTTGTCCGTGCCTACTTCGCGCTGTTTTTCAACGGTGCAAGATGGGTTTTGTTTTGGTGGCACATAATGGCTTTAGGGGCAAATGCGGGTGGTAGTTGCAAACATCGCCCTGCCGTACCGATATTCCGCTGACACAAATGTCTAACACACAAGAGACAATTCACGCCCTAAGCTGATTTGAACGGACCGAACGGAAGTGAGACCCCGTTTCCGGAAGCCGTTGCGCGCGGCAGTGTTTGCTTCGATCGGGCGCGGAGCAATTTGTTTCCCGACAGCATTCGGATTTGCCAAATCCGAGCGTTCACTCGCAGGGATTCGGACAGCTGTTGAAGATCAGCCAGCTCAATTCACTATATGACAATATCGAGAGTGAATGGCACATGGCGTAGCACCTCGTTGTCTCTCAACGTTTTCCTCGGAAGGGCTTCTGGCCAACCACACCATCATGAACACTAACGAACTCATGCTCTACGCGATTAGTTTGTTACGCGCGATGAACGCTTTCATCACAACACAGTATCCGCGCTGCAAAGACTCTCGCACAGTGGCTTTCTTTCAAGGCTTATCGTTTCTGGTTTTAGCTTCATACCATGTCCTACTCTGGAAGTGTCTTTAGCTGAAATATTACCGCCAAAACAGAGAGTGGTACAAAATCAATCACAGAAAAATAACGTGGCAGCAAGACAAAGGAGATGACGGCGTTAAACGCGGACGGGGTGTGTGAGCTATGGCACGTGCACACTAGTTACTCGCAATAATTAATTTCTTCCCATTAGCAAACGGCTAGCACACAGTGCATGCCACGTGCATGTAGCACGCAAGTGAAGTCTTAAACCGCGATCAAAAATACGCCGCATAACATTCTGCATTAGTGACCTCAGCGCGCACGTCTTCTGGCGACTGAGCAAGGGAAAGCAAACAGCGTGGCTCACTGCGAACTTTAAATCCAGATTTAACCCATGCGATCAGTAAAATTGAATCCAGATGTTACCATTGGCACAGATTTTGTGGATTCCCATGCTTGAGCTCCACACAGGCACGGCCTGTTCAACGCAGTCGTACAGATAAGCATGGGCCTGTCCTGTCTGTTTCTACTTCTTGTGCCCGCGTCCGTCCTTGCTGGAAACCATTATACGTTCAGGTAAGCATGGGATCTTCATATGACTAGCATAGTGCTTTTTTCGAAACATTGTGTGGTCCTTGCGGTGGAGGGAACTGATTTAGCACCGAATAAAATCTACGCATGAAGGCTTAACACGCAAGCAGCATTGGCGATGACATCGTTGAGTGACGTCACAGACATCGTGGTAGTCAGCAGCTGTGGCCTTAATTCGGAGAAATTAGCGCACAGAATTCATCAGACACAAAGTGATAAGTGTGCTATATCATAGTGCCTGAAGTAGCTCTTGCTTTCACTTAAGTGAAGCCGTTTGATGCCAATCAGCATTCCCAAAACAAATATGCAAAGGGTGTTGTAGTAGCGCATAGCCCGTGGTTACTTAACTCTTCAAGCTAGTCACTGATGTCACTCATCATCGCTCCTACAGGCTTTGGTTGTTCGCGTAGCAGAGTAAAAGCATGCCCTTGACGCTAAGCTTCACTGCGATACTCCGGAAGCATGTATTTCTATCCCAAGGTATACGAAGCGTAAAGAAACTTCAATTCTTTGCCATAATCAGTCGTTTTTTTTTTCAGGGGCACTGACGCTATGCTAAAGAAAGACGTGGCGTTCAAAAGGTCCCTTGTCCTGCGTTCTTTGTTATATCAAAGCAATAACTGATGCCAAACACTGATTTGCACATGCCCTCTTAATATCCTTCCGTTGAGGCTTGCCATATAAATTGAATACTTATGAAAATATTTCCTACTTACCCCAATGGCACGGAGTTCAGCAGAAAATTGCCCAATATATAGAATGACGTTGCATATATTTATTTGCTTTGTTTTCTAAATAAATAAATTATATATATATATATATATATATATATATATATATATATATATATATATATATATATATATATATATATATATATATAATTTATTTTTAATAAATGTTTGGAACTGTGTGCAGGTAATATATGTATTTAAAAGGAAAGCTTTGCAATATACGGAGGGCCGCATCATATATATATATATATATATATATATATATATATATATATATATATATATATATATATATATATATATATGTATGTATAGGACGCCGTATCAATGAGGAAAGAAGAAAGTATGTGCAAATTCGATTCACTTATACCTTTCGTCTAAGTGGAACGAGGATATCAAGCAATTGAGTGCCGTCAATCTTGAATAGTCATTTTTACGGAAATCAACTAAAATAGATGATAGAACATTGCGTACCTAGAATGCGTATTAAGCCGTTTCTAGCGAACGTCGGTGTGGGCTTGTCCTTGTAGCTATTGCAGCTGCCAGAAATTTGACCACCTTTACAGCCACTCTACAGGTAACCATAGAAAAAAAAAAACGTCTTTTTTGTGCTATTTGGCCACTCCTCGCCTTCGCGCCAATGAAAACTAAAGAATAATTATGAATGTAGTTACCGCATGCACTGGACCCCTGAAGTTTAAGTGGCGATAACACATCTGCTGGGCTTACGTTTCTTTTTTCTTCTGTTTTTTTTTTCATCGCACCAACTTTCATTTCACGCGCTTGCTCAGAAAGCAGCAATTGTTTTCTTCGTTTCTCAGCGTCCCTGACTTTGTGCGATAAAGCTAGTTTACTTATGGCCTTCAAGTGGCTAAGACATGTGCGTCTTTCCTCAATGGAAGCCAACGTTCTGGAGTGTAATGAATTACACAATGAGACGGAAAAGTGCAAGTTTTGAAATAATTTGTAACAAATATGATGACGCAATACTACTAGACTAGACACTGCGGGTTTCTTTTTGCATGTTACGACATTTAAGAAAAAGCATCTGTCACTGTAATCGTTTTTTTTTTGTACCACTGAAATTCTTTTTGAGCCAAATTCCCTGCCTACCGAAACCTTTTCGTCGAAGTCAATTTTCAGTTGACTAAATGAAGCGCCAAGAACAAGGGTACAATGTGTTTTGTACTAGCCTGCCAGATTGTCATTTACTTCTAATTTATAGAAGCTAATCTAAGTACGTAGAAGAGAACTCACAACTGTTATTAGGATCGATTATGCGACTCAAGTTAGTTGAGTACTGTGTTCGATTTGCTGCCTTGTAGCGTTATAGCGAAATCTTATATTACCATAAAGAAAATATCCTTGATGCAGGCATGATGCAGCAAGATTTAAGATTCATTACCAAAATTGTAAAATCTGTGTTGAAGATTCTTTGGCTGTTGCTATTTTTCCATTAGGTTCTATAAAAAACTTGGAATGAACTGTAACTCAGGTAAATTCTCGTTAATAGACACTGTATCTCAGAAAAACAAACCTTTGGACTTTGTACGGCAGCACTCGGTTGATCACAAAGCGAGCAGCTCACTCTGGCCTTAACGACGTTGCGCTACTTTCCGGAATCCTCAACGTTTCGGCAAATTGTGGTAATATCCTACGGTCACGAGTTCAGAGTCGCATCCTGTGTCGAATGTTTGGTGTGCCTAAGTTACTGTCCGCTGTCAAAGGCATACCGCAAGCGGGAAGTTCACGGTGCTCCGCATATAATAATAACTACGCCACAAAGTTACACACGAATTATCTGCTATGTGTCAGGCGGTGACGCTGGCAAAATAGTTAGCCCAAACAGTGAGCACAGGAACCAATATGGAACGCGTACTATACTCATGGAATAAAACGTGCTAATTTAGGATAAACCGTTGCACACCCTTTCGTTTCCACCATCTGCAGTTCGTGTGGCATTGGCGCAATTTTAACTCTTACCCCCAGTTCACATCACTTTCAGGGACAAGATTCGTAGCCACATCACATGGCACACACAAGCAGTTGCATTAACGACGTGTTTATTGAAGCTTGCCTGCCGCGTTTCATCCCGCAAGTATAGTAATTTGTGCCATTTCTCGTCGAGGCGGGCACCTCCCCAGAACGAACACACCAAATATTAATCTTGCTCGTTACAATATCTTCTCCAAAGACGAAAATGTCTCTTTCAGTGCAGTGTGGGCTCACTGTTTGAAACAAACGATGTAAATCTCTGGCGCCAGAGACCACCGCACGTTCTCGCGTCGGCGAATAAATAAAACGATCACGATGTACGCACACCATACGGGAAACGTGAGCACCAGTGTCACTTCGAGGCCACTTGGGCTGAATTCAAGTCAGCCGAAAATAACGAAGCCCCAACGGACTCCCTCTAGCATTTCCTTTTTCCAGTAGCACCCTTACAAAACGGCTCGTCTCGTGGCACAGAGGCAGCGCAATTATACCCTAACAAATTCGGCCCGGCGTATCCGGCTCACTACGTCCTTTCTGCTTTTTCAGGCCAGTCAATTCATGGGTATCGACAAAAATATCACACTCAAAGCAGGCGACAAGGAGCGTTTAATACGTTTACTGAATCTCACGGTAGTTCTGTTTTGCGGCCACAGACTATTCTTGTGGGCCTCAATTATGTGGGAAATAAACTGGGGTACAATACACATATTTGAATTGGCAACTTCTTTAAACATATACCAGCTGTGTCAATGCGATTTTTGCTTCAATTTGTAGCTCCTATACGGCAACCAAACCATCCGTGCCACTTCCTGTTGCCGCCGTCACGTGAAGTAGTCGATTCTAGTAGAATGGGTCGTACCGTTTGCTTTGTGAAACAATAGGCCTGCAGTAGACTCACCAGCGTTGAATGCCGAGTTGAAAAATCTTATGATAGCATAATCTGCTAACAGATGCCATATTTACAGATTCCTCATTCTTTCACACTTCACGATTTTGCATGCATCCACATATATCAATGTCCTTTTTACATTAAGATTCGACGAAACAGAGCACGTAATAATTCAACAGCACTCGCGCACAGGTTTTGAAAAACGCCAGTCCGCTCAGCTGGTCTGCTGCTACGCGAGCGTTTCGCATTTGTACGATGTCATCGGGCAGCTTTCTTGATCATCTTGAAACTCCTTGGGAGGATCCAGGATGATGAGGCTTGATTCCTGTAAAGATAGGCTCGCTGGTACGCGTTGCCGTGCTTTCCTCCATCTGGGGCCCTGTGAAAAAAAGAAAGAAAAAAAAGCACAAAGGTCACGCCAATGAGAAAAGGTAACGAAGGAGTTGGTAACCAAAAATAAGCGGGGAGAGTTGCAGTGATTACAGGAACACTGTACGGTAATTTAATGTAAGAATCAGTTTTTATAGGTCCGAAAGCGTGCTGCCATTTACTAAATATCGGGTTTACGGAACAGTGGAACGCAGGAGATGATGACGTTGATTATATTTCTTGGCATCCCCTTTGAGCCGAAGCGGCGACACATAGTGATCTAGCGTGCTTGGTTTAATCCGGCTTTATTAAATCTATCACCATCTATCCTTCGGCCTACCCGATCTCGATCTCATATTTTTTATCTAAAATCTATTTGATTATATTGTATGTTTACGTTTGAAATGACTACGGCTCCAGAAATCGTTTCCTTGGTTCTTTTCACCAGTAAGGTATTCATCCCTTACTTATCTATACTGTTGACCAGTTAATCCTTCCATATTCTTTGAATCCGAACACTTCTGGGGATTGGACACAGCCTACGGGTCTCGCTGGGTGAAATCTTGCCATTCCGTTATGATGCGCCGAATCCTTTTCAGGATTTTTTTGCTTTCCCTCAACCCCTTCCCCTGGAAGGGTAGCAAACCGGACGTGCGTCTGGTTGACCTCCCTGCCTTTTCTTCCTTCCTTTTCATCCTCCTTCTCCTCCTTGTAGCGCCACACACCTGCCTCATCCTGCTGCACACATTCGCTCTGGTATGCTTTTGCCCTCAAGGAGCCCACTCGAGTCTCAAATAGTATGACACTCTGCTTTGTTTTAGCACACAAATATCCCCCCCCCCCGATTTCAATCAGTACAAATGTCTATAGGGACTTCTTCCGACGCCTTTCCTAGCTACAATAGATTAGAAATGTATGTTCCGCGTTCTAGTCGAAGGAAAAGATATTACAACAGCCCTCATCTCACGATAACTGTCGACGGTAATGAAAATTATAATCGCGGAATGTAGTGACATACAATATCTCTGAGTCACTTTTATTTACAACGTGTAGTGTTACTTCTGAGACTATCGTTGCTTCAGCTGTATGCGACACATTCTGATGTGCCACTTTATTATAGTATCCGTTTGCCAAGGTCGCCCTTAGGCGTGAAGCCATGATGACTACTGCATGACGCCGACGCAGGGATGATGGAGACAAAATCCTATAGTGACGGCGGCATGGAGAGAATGAGATCCCAATTCCTAAATTATGACAAAGGCATTAAGACAACTTGAGGACAATGAGGTGACGACTGTATGACGACAATGGGATGAAGAAGCGGGTATGATGACAATCCCATGGTCAAGACGGCATGACGACAAAACTTTGACAGTCGATGTATAACAGCGTCTGTGGGACAACGACGCAATGGCAACGATGGTGCCATGACAACTGTGGCATGTTCGCGACTGAATGACTACACCATGATTACAATAGCATGATGAACAAGAAATGACGTAGATGGAACGATGAAGGAGGTATGACGACGATGGCATGACGACAATAGGATAACAACAATGAAGTGGTGACCGTGGTTGAATGACAACCTGACGCCTTAATCAAGATAATGGCATGGTGACGACTGTGTAACGAGGACTCTAGACGACGACGCAATGACTTCCACGACATGCCAAAGGAATGAGGGCAATGGGATAAACATGAATACGGAACGACGATGGAATAATGACAATTGAATCACGTCCTAAGACTGTATGACGACGATGATGTGACGATGACACATCGCCGAGCATCGGATGAGGAAGCTAGAGTGACGACGATAAACAACCACGATGTCATCGCGACGACGGGAGGACAATAAAGGCACGGTGATCTATAATGAGGATGGCGTGACGACAATGTGTTGACAAGCGTCGGATGTCAAATCTAAAATGACGATAATGCAACGATCATGAGAAGATCACAACTATGAGCAAAAATCTAGTGGCACAAGCTATAAGACCAGCTGGGCCCCTTGGTCACCGTAGGAGGTGTGACGTCGACAGCATCAGGATAATTGTAGGATGACGACTGTTTTATAACGATGACGTGAACCCGATAACATGACCATGTTTCATTGACCATAATGTAAGGACCTTGACGGCATCAAGACAACTGTATGACAATGAATGCATGAAGAGGACGCAGTGGCGATGACAGTATGAAGAGAGTCAGATAACGAAGCTTGGGGGAATGACGACCAAGACGCCATCACATCCACGGTACGACAACGAATGCATGACGAATTCATGACGGTGGTTAAATGAAAGCACGACGACGATGGCATGACGACAACGGTATGACGACGACGGCATGAGGAGAGTCAGATGTCACAGTTACAGTGATGGTGATGTAACGACTGTGTTGGCATCCTGACGACAGTATGACACCGAATGCATGGAAATGATGCAATGAGAACCAAGGCATAAGAACAATGACAAGAGCGGCATAGCCACGACTGAACAACATCTTGATTACAACACAACGACGAAGATAGATTGACGTCGATGAAACGATGAAGGCGGTATGACGAAGACGACATGTTGACAATGGGCTGACGTTACTTGAAGTGATAAGAGTAACAAAATAACAGCGTAACAAGGACTGAATGACGATGACTGTGTGACGACGGTGGCGTGGTGATGACGTGTAGAGAGTAGGATGACAAAGGTGTAATGACGACGATGAAACAACCATGACGGCATCACGGCTCCGGACAGTTAACTAGTGACCCAGGCAATTAGACAACTTGGACCACTGGGTCGGAGTAGAAGACGTCATGACGGCATAATGGCGAGACTCAGATCACGAAGCTTGAATGGCGACGATTGAACGAGCACGAGGGCATCACTATAGCGGCGCGACAACGAATGCATGATGAATGTACGATGACGATGCCATGACGACGAAATGACAACCAGGAGCACAAACCTAATAACCCAAGCAGGCAGACAACTTGGGTCACTCGCTCGGCGTAAGTTGCCGGCTATCTATCTATCTATCTATCTATCTATCTATCTATCTATCTATCTATCTATCTATCTATCTATCTATCTATCTATCTATCTATCTATCTATCTATCTATCTATCTATCTATCTAATCTAATCAGTCACTTTTGTTTATACTTCGAGCTATAACTCTTTTCTGAGGTGCGTAATCAAACGCATTCGTTAGTATTCTAGCACTTCACATGCTTAGCACGATTCCGTCGTTCTAGCTTCTAAACCAATGAATTACTGCATACTATGTGAATGAGTGAGTGAAAGAACTTTATGGGAGGTCTGAATAGGACGCGAAATCGTTGCGCACAAGGCTAGTCCCATGTCGGGACCGGTAGGTATAGCCCATTGGCCCGGTGGGTGATTCCGTAATGCGCCGTACGTTCAAGAGTTCCAAGCAAAGCTACAACTTTTGTAGTGCATTATATGTTTTTCAATAAAATCGATTTAATCACTGCAAATGAAAGAGTACGCAAAGCTTTGAACGCAAGGTGACGCATAAAGGGTGAGTTGTGTACAAATGCAATCGTTTTTTAAATGATGTTAAAATTTCGGTCAATTAGCCTACTGTTTTGTCCTATGTGACATTGAGTTTTTACGTGCATTTACCTCACTAAGAGACAATCAGAGAGGACGTATTTAACGTAAGGAAGAAGCGTCAGTGTAAGCTAACGCATAATACCTTGCATTTGCATTTGGGACATACTTTGCATTTGGGAATGAATACGGTGACGCAAAGCTGTGATGTCGGGATAATGATGATATAAAACGGTGATACACAATGATATAGGCAGTTTAGCGTTTTCCTGATTATTAAAAAAAGCCCCTAAAATATTGCAGTTTCGACCGAAGGCGCGGTTTCGCAAGCAATAGCATGTTACACCGTTGCACTGCAGCACAATGTTCTGAGGATATGGGGAGATGAGATGGCGCGACGTTGAAAGCCAGAGAACTGCTCTGCGCAGCATGAACAGCGCCCCAGCAGATACCGGACTTGTCCCAAAGATGGCGGGATAATGAACGCCAGTGATGAACGCCGGGGATGAACACCGGAAGCGACGTAATAGGTATCACACCTCGATGGTGTACAACATGACAACGAGAGAAAATCGTCAAAGTTTTTGAGCGCCCTATGAAAGGATTATATCAATTTAGCTTGACATTTACTGTCTGTTCACCTGACACCAGTCTATGCACCAGCATGGTTTGGTATGCGCACAGCTGCTGAGGAATATGTGTGTGCTCAACACTCATGCAAGCAGAGGAAGGAAGAACGCTGCCCTAGCTCCCGCCGGGCCAATTGATCGGAGTGTGACCGTCCATTCACTAGGCTTCGTCATTTCTTTGAGCCAAACCTACTGTGCGCCTCTAGAGTTCTCCTAACCCGTCACGCCTCGCATCTGTGCTCGATATCACGACAGCACGACGACACAGGCCGCGGAGCGACTGTGTCCCGATCGTCCCTAAAATAACAACCTCAAAAACAATATTCAAAAGGATCAACAAAGAAGCCACAAAGCGGCAAATAGTTGCTGAGAATGCCGATTCCAATAAAACTATGTATAGGTTATTTTGTTTTAACACGAGAGCATTTCTGGTGAGTTCAGACTGCATATTGAGCTAACGTCGGTAGTACATTCCAGATTTCACCGGCTTTTCATAACTGAAGCGAATGCAACGCCATCAAGAATTGAAGAACAACGCAACGCCTCACACTGGCGATACCTGCTGTCTGCGTTCCACCTCTTAGGACCTCTAACGGCTTTCGCAACTACTAACCTGGTTTCTCCTCTTCGAGGAGCATCTAAATCTCCAGAGGCACTCGGCGACCACCACCACCAGTGAGACGAGGCAACCAATGCCCAGGACTAGCACGAGGCCTCGGATACCCACGGCGTCTTTGCTGCCGCCGCTGCTCCCGCTTGCACTTCCCGCTACTGCACCGCTATCGTCGACAGCGGGGTGGCAGCGCTGGTCAGCGCTTTGGTCGGCGACGGCCATTGATGACCACCACCGCTGACGCAAGGCGCTCAAGGTGCCGTTCTCCTGAAGCTGCAGGATCTTGTTGGTGAACAGGTGCCTTAGCGGGGAACCTGCGGGCATGAGAAATCTGGAACTGTCGTGAAGGATTAGCAATCGGCATGCACTGTAGTGTACAGATCGTGACGAGTTCATTGTATCATACGGACGAACGAAAGAACGAACACGGGAGAAAAACATTGGCAGACGGGAAGAATGTTCGTCTTGGGAAGCACAATATGCAGTGGAGTGATGCGTACATCTGTACGATTCTGTAGCCACAGGTGAAAGCGAAGAACGTGACAGAGGTAACAAGACAGAGAATAAATTTGATTTGTTAGGACGCCTTTAGTATATCTCCTGGGAGGGGCGCAGTAGAGGTGTGATCTTTATTCGATGGCGCGAGTTTCATGCTTGCGAAAATCGGACGAACTGAAGGGTTTGGGAAGAAGTTGCTTTTCGATCCCACGGACTTTCCGTCGACTTTGCTGTTGCCGATTTCCGCCTTCATCAAAAACTACTTTGAATAAAATTGCTGAGCAAGTACCTCTTTGGTATAAAGGGTCTTGCTCTGTCAGCAAGAAGGCGGCGCAAATGCCTTGCATTCTTGTTTGCCTTCTTGCGGGACCCCACTTTTCAACACCTTTAATGAAACCAAAAAGAGAAACAGAAAATTCGCTTAGATAGATTAGGCATTCTTTCTGAATTCTGTTTCAGCGGATTTAACGGTAAGAGGTTGAACGTTGTATGAAAAAATCAGGTTCAAGGCTTATTATTTTTGAATATGGCACCCAAACACAAGTTCCTGTGTGTCAGTTAGACATCGCAAAATTGAAAGTTCTCTTCTTTTCGATTTTCGGTCTGTATTCAGTAAATATCTTCGAAGCTTTATAAGGTCAGTATATGGCTCCTCTAAAATACAATGTAATTAATTTTTAGCAATAACAACCAAGGGGGCTCCAGCAGACACCAACCAAATTCTTTTTGTTTTAGTGCAGCAGTAAAATTCTTTTGCAAACAAGATTTATTTTCCCTAAAATGTGACGTCACGTTCATAATATCGTACAACGAGCTCAAATTTGTAAACATCACAATAAATTCGGGATAGTTGAATGTACTCGCTAGCTGAAAATAAAAATGCAGCGGAATGCAGCAATATTCAACACAGAGTACTTTGGGGCCACAATAAGTATGAGGTTGTGCGTGGAATCTATAAAGGAACAATGGTGCCCTCGCTAACATTCGCAAAATCCATTCTATACTTCAAATTGGATATTTTGTCGTGGTGGGAAGCTAGCCAAAAATCCGTAACCCGGTTGGCTTTGGGAGCCCCCAGTAGAACCACGAATGAGGCAGTGCAGGATGGCATGGTTTTGGCCTTTTTTGAAGTCATAGAAGCGCATAGCAAAATTAGTTTTGAAGAAAGACTGAGCAACATTGAAGAAAATAAATAGCTGTCAAAGTGCATAAGTATTTTCACCTGAAAAGTGTGGGCACACAATGGAGAAAGAGGTCAGGAAAGTTAATACCGCGGTACATGGTAATTGAAAGTGTTAAACAGACAACCAGGAGCCATCAGAAAGTGAGATAAACAGAGACAACAAATTGGATGCAAAGACTGGAAACAAAAATGACCATGTAGAATTACAAGAATGGGAAGAAACAAACTTGAAGGGGAAAATGTACTCAATAACACAAGGGGCAGTGCCTTGCTATTTGAGGCTCGAGCTTTTTGCCTAAAGAAAAAAACGTACTGGAGCAAATATTCGCACCAAGATGAGGCATCCGTATGCAGCAGCAGAAATCCGGAGACCACTCCGCACATGCTTATGGAATGCGAAAGGGTTCAGCCAGTGAGACCCTCTTTTAACGTATACATACCAGGAGCACTGTGGTTTAAAGTGGATGAACCATCAACCGGTCAGCAGTCGTAATAAGCAAGAGACGTTAATGTTATTGCTGTAAAAAAAGCAGGGGCTGGCACTGATAGGACCGAATCTGTTACAGGTATAGGTCGCGTCATAAGGCAGATACAGAAGTTTTGAGAAAGAAGATAATAAGCAGATGTATATGAAAATGCTAGAATGAAAAACGTGTATAGCATACCTGATGAAATCCAGCAGGCTAGGAGACTATTTGCCACTTCGCCGTTTCAAAGGGGATGCTAGTACAGCAACATCATCAATATATCTATTCTGTAAAATATGCAACTATAGAAAATAAAAGCACACACACACACACACATATATATATATATATATATGGGCATGTTCAGATAAGAACGGTAATCGAGGTCCCATGGCCATTTTTTGTTTTTAATGAAATTTTTATATCTGATGGGCAAATGTGTCCACACAAAGGAATCAACCTTAGTTTTGCGAGAAACTTCGTAGTTTTCTCGGAAAAAAATCGTATGTCACAAGAGGTGGAGAACGTCGTTTTTGCCACTTCGCAAAGTTGCATGTTTGGAGCCTCACTGCATGCACAATAAATTTTTCCCGCACATAAGTATTTTTTCGTTACTTTTTCGTAACATGTACTATACGAACAAATAAAAAAACAATTTTTCGCTGTGTCAATCTTCCAAATAAAAAATCGCAAACTTCGCTTCTGGAGCTATTCGGTGCAAAAAAGGCACTTTTCAGGGCAGCCTCAGGGCAAGATGCGTAAACATCTCCACACTTAATCTTTTTCTCAGTATTTTCCAGCTACTTTTACTCACTTTAGGCAAGTTTTGTAGTTTTACAATTAACATATATTTTTCCATATGGCCTCAAATTTGGCCAAAGATCAAAAACGTCAAAAAAGTGACAACTTTGACTTCTATTTAAAAAAAAACATCATCGTCGAATTTCATTAAAATTTGCCTGAATAATCCTCAATAATCGTTAATTCTAAGGTACCAAAAAAGTGTTGCATTATATTGTTTTAAAGTGTAAAAATTAATACAAAACTGAGTCCATGTTTTTGTTATCTAGAATTGTTTTTACTGCCTCTTAGAAATAGTAACTCTCAGAAATTTGTTTTAGCAATCACTGAACTTGGTTACCTTTTATTTACCACAATATCCGAATGATCCTTAATGTTTGTAGAGCTTCTACTCGCTTGTTAGCGGCGTTCTTGATGCGTCAAAATGGGAATAAATTCGCGATTTCACCTGATGTCTCAAGAACGCGTTGGCGGCGGTCAAACGTTTTTTGTATTGCCTAATTTATCATCCTAAGCTACATTGGTATGTAATCAATTCTTTAAAAATATTAGATCATTTATCGGTGCTAAGAAAAGTTTTTATATATAAAAATGAATATTAATGTGTTTCTGAAGCCGACGTGTCCGGACCTGCATCTGTTTACCTCTGTGTTCAATGGTTCTACAAAGCACTGTCAGGAGACGAAACGTCGTCTTCTGAGGGGGACAATTTATCTGCAAGGTTTTTAATCAGCAGGAGTTTTAATCGGGACACAATTTACAAATGGTATGCCGCTTTATCTGCAGAGTGCAATTCAGAAAATCGTAACAAGAAATAAATGGCAGCAGTTGACTTCGGTATGCGCACAGTATATTGTCCAGCCCGAAGCACAAACCAGATAACAGTCTCTTCCATTCCGAAGCAGTGGTGGAGGCCACGTAGGATGCACTGCCTTCATTTGATTGAACATACTTCCACATGTGGAGCGTCTGAACTCCCGGCACTTTCTTTGCCGTTTTCCATTCTTCCTTCTTCATTTCGCGAAAGTCTGCAAGCTCCCTCTGTCGGAGCTCCAGAATGTTGATGTTCTTTAGCGTTCCTTGAATTGCGTCCACGAACCCGCTGGCTGTTTGTATGGCCTCACTTGCAGGCTTCCGCAAGTTGTGGTGTGATGCTCGATGTTTCACAAGCCCACCAACGCCGTCACAAGCATTTTTGCCGTGTCCAGTGGCCGAAAACATCCATTTCGTCTCTTGACATTCACTGCGTTCTAGCTCATGAAACTGATATTTATTCTTGAAGTGAGCTGGAGCCCCGTCGCTCACATGTGTTACCTTAGTGTAGATTGGCGCGTTGTCTTCGATATGTGCTTTGATTTTCGACAGAGCCAAACATGCATGAGCTGAATCATGAGACATATCGTCGGAAATAACGGCGTAGCTCCGAGTCGATTTTCTTGACGTGACAACGCAGGTAAACACGGTGACCTGCTTCTTCTGCCAATGGTACGCTTGTACTGCGTCTGGAAGCACAACTGTCCAGTTTTCGGCGAAATCAAAATGCAATACAATTTTTTTCTTCATGTATTGCTTTTGCTTGCACAGATCTGATATAGTTGTGGGGAATCCATTTCATGGTCATTCTTTGAAATTCTCTCATAAATGATGAAGCGGTCAGAGTTTTTTTAACTAGCTCACCATATTCCCATGAAGCAATCAACACCTCGTCCTCGCTGCTCATATCAAAATTTTCCAAAGTGAAAATGTCATCTTGTGGACAGTGCTCACAATTCCTGAGGAAACATGACGCAGTAGGTTCCTGGCATACGCAGAGACTCTGCATATCATCGGGAGAAAGCGACCTTCCGGAGGCGTTCTGCAGTCCCACGAGGCACAACTGAAAGTTTGCACAGCACACGCAAACACACACTTGCCACTGTGGCGAGCATTTCACCCACTTAGGACGCAAGGATATGAATTTTGTGAGGCCAACCTGGGAGGCAGGGTGAGCTTGCTTGTAGAGGCGGAATGATTCTCGCAAGGACCGCGTCATGAACCGTTTAGGTACCCATTCCTTCTCTCCCTCCTTTTCGATTCTCACAGCATCCTTTTTGTTCGGTGTCTGTCTAGAGCAATCGAGTTCATCCATGGTGTAATATTCTAAAACGGTGGTAATGTCTTGTAGCTTACATCTTGTATATCGCTCCTGTGTTGACCATACGCCTTCTCCATCCACCATCTTCTTCGATTTTTGAATAACGTACCTCGTTGCCTCTGGAATAACTTCCTGCACATATTTCACGGTTAGGTTGCGTGGTAGCAGTGTCAGCAGCTGGCAACGCTCTTGAAAGGACGTACACCTATTGTAGGCAGCATGTAGGTTGTCTTCCCAGCTGCTGCATTGCGCACACTTTTCATGTGACGCACGCGAAGTCTCTGGGATATTATATGCTGCCTGTATCCCTGATCGTATTTTCGTCACCATAGCTCTTGCCACCTCTTCCTGCTTTCGCTTTGCATAGGAAAGTCTGAGGCGTTTTTTTAGAGCGCTCGGTGGCTTTAGGGGCGAGATTTCGGAGGTAAGGCTGACACTGGAGTTTAAATTTTCTACGATTTCTTCTCCAGGGCGGAATTCTTCGAATGTTTCGGTTGACTCTGCTTGCATATTATCTATGTCTTCCTTGAACCGACGGTAACAATTCTGACAGATGAAGTCACTTTCTCGTACTCGGAGAGCTTCTTCGGGAAGTAGGACTTTTTTGAGAGCAGCGACATTGAGGGTCTTTACACTGCGAAAATTACGTCCTTTTTCAATTCTCTGTTTGTGCCTTTTTGAGTAGTCGGCACAAAACGTTCGCCGCGGAAATCTCTTCATGAATGCAAAAGCTCACCGCTTCCGAAGATTATCGTAGGACAGAAGAGAAGGTGACGGATGCAGGGCCCAGGGCTGCTTTTCCAAAAAAAGGAGATGGACAGATGGATGGATTTTTAACACAGGCTGCCCGCCGTCGACACTGACGCTGGTTCGGTCTGGCGTACGAGCTGAGACTGGGATACCAAGTATGCTTGTCGTGGGAGCCTTCGAGCGCAGAGAAACCACGTGAGTACAGAAAACGACCTCACCGTCTACCATGCCTGCAAAACGACACGCGAAACTCGAGATCCGGACAACATCCGCTCATCGAGCCTGTCTCGGTCGAAGGTCCAAGGCTAAGGTATAACTGCCAGGCGTTTGGTGCGTTGCGATGGAAAGATGATAGCGGCGGCTAAAGCCTCGGTGCGGTGGCGGCACACATGGTGCTATGAAATTCGGGGTCGCGCCGGGCGTTATATAGCTATAGGAGCGGCTGCCAAGCGCGGTTCATCCATGGAGCGGCGGCAGCTCGTTAAAGGCATCTTGAGAGTAGCGACGGGTGCAATAAATGTTTGCATAAACGACCACTAACCACACGTCACTAGAAGATAACGTTCTCAAATATGCTTACAGTAATTTAAGTCCCACTGTTAGAAGAGTACGAAAGCGAATAGGAGCTTTAGAACTTTGATTGTAAGAGAAAAAAAAAAAACTTAAAAATTACATTTATGAACTCAGCAACTGTAACATTTAAAATTTACCCACACAAAAAAAAATACTAAATCCAGCTTCTCACGAAAGCGCATCCTAAGAGAAAATACTGAGCAATCGGAGGGATTGAAATTATGAAGTCAGTTTTGTATTAATTTTCATACTTTAAAACAATATAATGCAACACTTTTTGGTACACTAATATTATCGAGTATTGAGGATTATTCAGGCAAATTTTAATGAAATTCGATGATGATGATTTTTTTTAAATCGAAGGGAAAATTGTCACTTTTTTGACCTTTTTGATCTTTGGCCAAATTTGAGGCCATATTGAAAAATATCTGTCAAGTGTAAAACTACAAAACTTGCCTAAAGTGAGTAAAAGTAGCTGGAAAATACTGAGAAAAAGGTTAAGTGTGGAGATATTTACGCATCTTGCCCTGAGGCTGCCCTGAAAAGTGCCTTTCTTGCACTGAATAGCTCCGGAAGCGAAGTTTGCGATTTTTTTATTTAGAAGATTGACACAGTGAAAAATGTTTTTTTATTTGTTCATATAGTACATGTTGCAAAGAGGTAACGAAAAAATAATTATGTGCGGAAAAAATTTATTGTGCATGCAGTGAGGCTCCAAACTTGCAACTTTGCGAAGTGGCAAAAACGACGTTCTCCACCTCTTGTGACATACGATTTTTTTCTGAGAGAACTACGAAGTTTCTTGCAAAACTAAGGTTCATTCCTTTGTGTGGACACATTTGCCCATCAGATATAAAAATTTCATTGAAAACAAAAAATGGTCATGGGACCTCGATTACCGTTCTTATCTGAACATGCCCATATATATATATATATATATATATATATATATATATATATATGTGTGTGTGTGTGTGTGTGTGTGTGTGTGTGTGTGTGTGTGTGTGTGTGTGTGTGTGTGTGTGTGTGTTGGTAGCGAGTGGGCCATAAGAAAAACCATCTGAAAGGTGTTCAAGACGTTCCTGTCCAGAAGCACAAGTACGATGAGAAAAAGAAAGTGCCCTTCTAACCTGTGCAGAAAGATACCCAGTGAAGCTACATTAGGATGACTATATTGCCAAATATATTGATTTATATGGTTATTGTTGTATTGATTGAAAAAAAGACACATACACATAACCTCTCGTCATTATCGTCTTTATTTTGTCTCATTCGTTACCACAGAGACCAGAAATCCTAGACACGTTCTTGCCAAGGGTTAAATATATACACGGCCGGTGACGCGTGATTGGCACATTGACGTCCAGGGTAGGACTCAATTCCAAACCATTCCAACAGGAAGGATACAATCCAGTTGCCGTCGGGACGCGCTAGGTCGAGGTTAAGTTCGAACATTGGTGGTTACACTATTGCGTGTTATTATACTTTTCGACCTTACAATCAGAGCGAAGGAGCGCCGCCAACCCACGTTTTATACATGGCCAAGAAGGTAATGCGTGATAACATGGTCGATAATATAACATTCAGATCAACCGTTGCAACAGATAACATCACGCCGAAACAGCTGGAAGACTATATATATATATATATATATATATATATATATATATATATATGTTCTACACGGCTATTACCCGCGGACACATTTTTATCAGAACCTATCCATATACGGCTGTGCTGTAAGACACGTCAACGTTCCCTGAATTATGCTATTTTGGCTGGTTACTTCGGTAGCTACAAAATAACGGTGAAGGAGCGCGTACATGCACTCGCCCAGCCGCTCCTACTTGGGTGGGTTGATACACACCATGTAATTTCAGGATGATGCATTCTGTACCGGCGCCGAAGTCAATTTGCAGCACAAAATCATTCAACGTAGGAGAATCAACAATTTCCTAATGTTGCCAAATGAGGTCCCATATCAGCGACAAATTACGAATGCATAAGAGAATTCCCGCCAATAAAAGCATTATGCGCATGCCTCCCCGTGCCACCACGCTTCATGGAGCAGTTCTCTTGCACATATGCCCTGCACGTGGTAGATGTGCCCTGGTTCGTTCGCAAAGTGTGAACATGACGCGATCACGCACCGAGGGTCCGAATACTGAAGTTACAAAGATGTAACGAGGGCAGCTCACAGAGGAGACTGCTGATATGAAAAGAGATGGGCAGGTTGCTTTCTCTTGCATCCTTTCCAAACAACCTTCTCTCATATAGAAGACGGGGAATGCGGCAGATGGAAATTCAAGACGATGAGCAAAACGTGAACAAGGTAAATGCAGGAGCCAACGTTTCGACAAGTGGACTTGTCCTCTTCAAGGCGGCATATGCTGTCCTCGCCACAGTATAACAACAAGCTATGGACGACCGCACGCCAAGTTTCATCCTAGACGCCAGCGCTCGTTTCTCCCCTGGCGGAACGATTTCATCTCCAACGGGTGTAGGCTTCCGCCGCCGCTTCCCTTCACGGTCGCGCGCGCGTTCAGTTCGCGCTGCGCGCGAAACGTCTCGTGTTCGCGACGGCGCCTCTTCGGATGGATGGATGGATGGATGAAAAACTTTATTAGGGTCCTTTAGGGCGCGCACTAGCGCGCAGCGGGCCGCTCCCACGTCGGGACAGAGAGGCCGAGTCTCTCCGCCGCGTCGTGGGCCCGTTGGACAGCCCATAACTGTTCTTCGAGGTTGGGGCTGTGTAGGACCGCATCCCAACGTGAAGAAGTGTTGTTTTTATCACTGTGTAACGCGGGACATCGCCAGAGCATGTGAGGTAAATTCGCTAAATCATTGCATAGTGCACATGCATTTGTTGTCTGAATTTCGGGGTACACCTTGCGAAGAAGTAGGGGGTTTGGGTAAGCCCCCGTCTGTAGAAGCCTTAGTGTCAAAGCTTGAGGTCTATTGAGTTTGCAATGTGGGAGGGGGTAGATCCTCCGAGCCAAATAAAAGTGCTTAGTAATTTCCGTGTAGGAGGAAGGAGAGTCCCGATTGTCAGTAGCCCCAGCGTCACGCTGCCCGGTAGCTACGCGGTTGATGATCCCTCGCGCAGCTCCGTGTGCCGACTCGTTGAGGTTGGGCGGGGCACCCTCGATCTGTCCCATGTGGGCTGGAAACCATATCAATGTGTGTGGCTTGATCTCCTTGCTTCCTAGTATCCTTAGGGCCAGCTCGGATATGGTTCCTTTGGCAAACGCCCTAACAGCTGATATGGAGTCACTGTAGATTGATGTCCTCTTGTCGTCCAATAAGGCCATCGCTATTGCAGCCTGCTCTGCGATCTCAGAGGACGTCGTCCGAATCGAGATTGCGTTTGTTATTTGCCTTTCATGATCTACGCTAACTACAGCGAAGGCCTGTCCGTCGACGTAGCGCGCTGCGTCTACGAAACTGTTCTCCGAAGCCCGTTCACGAGCCTTTTCCAGGAGAGCCTTCGCGCGCGCCAGACGTCTTCCCACGTTGTGCTCTGGATGGACGTTTCGTGGGATCGGGGCGACAATGATGCGGTCCCGCTGCTCTCGAGGGATGCTACAGAATTTTGTTTTGATTACTGTGGGGGAAACGCCCAGCTCCTGTAAGATGTGTCTTCGAGCTTGTGTGGTAGATAGCCTGACGAACTGGGTTCATTCCACCAGTGAAATTCTGCCGATTCACAAGAAAATGGTACGAAAAATGCAGACGACAGACATGGATTACTGCGGTGCGCCGAGCGAAGTAAACTGGCAAACGAAGCGACCTCGTTCATTGATCACTCCTGAGTGTATGACGGTTTTTATATGTAACCCACATGAATTTAATAATTACTCGGTACATAATCCTTTTATTCATATAAAAACTAAGTTGTTCGACGAGCGCTTGTCCTGTCTTCTTTCTCGTGTTTCGTTTGTGTGTGCGCTGCCCAAGAATGAAAACCACTTCTGTTGTATGCGCTAGCAGTGGCCGAAGCTCACGCGTCCCGAGAAATTGAATATGTGCACGATGCATTGAACATGACCGGAGTTCGCTCCCGCTTCACCACTGCACCGATCGATCGAGTTACTGGACGATACGCGCCCGCGTCTTGGTCGCGTCGGCATTGGTGAAGCAGGAATGATTACTAATACTTTCAACTTCCGTCTCTTGAGCACTGTTAAAAAATGGCCAAGCTGTCTACATTGCTGTCTATATTCCATATTGTAGGGGACGTACTAGTTAAAGTTGTGTGCGCATGTCGTACTTGTGCTATGCAGCGATATATTTTGTTTATTTCTGCACAGTGTCGATGGAAGTCCGTTGTCGCCATCAGAGGCAACACAGATTTGTAGCAAACATATTGTGAGAAACTGCAAAAATGACTTTTTCCGGCGGCACATACTGACGATTTTTCCGGCGGCACATAGGATGTCGTTTCCAATTGCCTGCTCAGCGTCACTTACATGGTTAAGCAGACGCTGCCCTTTCGCCGCATTGCAGCCATAAAAATATACGTCAAGCGTACCCATCTTCTTAAAGGCAAATAGAAGCGTGTACAGTCTGTTTCACACTTAAGGGAAAACTCGGAACGTATTGCATCGCGATGCGGCAAGGAATTGAGTCGTGCGGCGGCAGCAGCTCGAGCAGCCGCAGACGCTCGAGAGGCGGAGTCGTGATCTGCGTCGTCTGCTACGGCGGCGCGCGTTGGCCGCATTGTCGGGAAGCGTGCTACTGCCAGGGGCAGTGCACCGATTTCATCGGTACTGCGGGAACTGAGCTGATATTCTTTACTAAACGTTGTGCCTCGCCAAACTCTGAACCTTCATCGGCGATAAAGGAGTTCCACAAACTTCTTTTGACAGCATCCTTCGTTTGTTCTTTCGAATGGCCGGGGTACTGAGCGCGTGCACGTATTTCTTCACTGTGTGTGCTACCGTAATAAGCAGCGACAAGACGCACTAAGATGTGCGCGCAACGTGCTCAGTCTTTGTTTGACTCGAAAGGAAAACAAAGCACTCAACAATGATAACTGTGGGGGTCGAACACGATAAAACAAACGGATACGATTAAAGGAAAGGTTTAGGTTAAGACAATGAGCTGGAAGTGATTTTTCTCGACAATCATTCGCGGCACCAGACAGACCCTGCTCGCCGGCGGGGAATTGGACACGTCACGCTCGGAACTTCAGTTAGTATCTCGTCATGTCCCCAGCGGCAACGATGACAGCGCTCATCCTGGAAGGCAGTGAAGTGTAAAATGACTTGATCAGGGATGTGTTCATTCGCAGCACGTCTCAGTCGCTGACGATGGTGGATCGAACCCTATCCGCGGGCGACTGATAGAGGGGATGGTGCGGCAGCGATACTTTCAACGAGCCCCAGACATTTTAAATGATGTTGGCGCCCGGGGATCGAGGCGGCCACTCCAAGAGAGTGACTGCGCGCTGCTCTTCCAGCAGATCTTGCACAACACGAGCAGTGCGGATCGGCCACCTATCGCGTTAGAATATATAGTCGTCTTCCAGAAACGGGCCGTCAAGAATGTATGGAATCAGTACGTCATCTATGACTGCCCTGCAGCGATGAACTTACCTTCGAGGCGTATCAGTGGGCGTCGCACAACGCTTAGTAAAACATACTGGCTCATTTCACGCAGTAACGATGAGATCGGCGCCCTGCAACTGACAGTAGAACGCTTCCCGACAAATGCGGCCAGCGCGCGTCGACGTAGCAGACGACGCCGTTCAAGATCCCGCCCCTCGAGCACCTGCGCGAGCTGCTGCCGCCGCCTGACTCAAGCGCTCGCCGCATCGCGATGCAATGCGCTCCGAGTTTTCCCCTAAATGTGAAACAGACTGTACTACACCCTTCGAATGAAATGTCCACGCGCGCACACGTAGGCACACACCGCGCGCCGCACGAAACGTGCCCAAACACGCGCAGTGCAGGAGGCAATCAAGGCGGTGCGAACGAGAGGTGGGAGAGGGGAACACCCGCTAATAGAATTTTGCTTCGCATGCGGCGCTCTCAACGCCGGCGCAGCAGCGCCGCTCTCGGTGCCGTTCTTGTCCATAGGCAACAACACTTAGTTTGATTTCTTGGAGTATCCTCCCCCCCTTTTTCTTTTTCTTTTTCTCCCCTTTCCTTTCCCTTTTTTTTGTCAGACGCCCTTGACACGCCGGCTAACGCGCGTGTGTTGACAGACCGGGGTGAAGGGCGGTGGGGGGGGGGGCGGGGGGAGGGGCTGGCATTGACCTTGTACACAGCGTTTCTTTACTCTCAATTCGACACGCTAACAAATTTTCCCTCGTTTCCTCGTATTCCGGCCTCACACCCTTTCCCCTTTAGAAGAACACCACCTATATATACTGTGGCGAGGAAAGCATATGTCGCCTTGAAGAAGACAAGTCCACTTGTCGAAACGTTGGCTCCTGCATTCACCTCGTTCACGTTTTGCTTATCTTCTCTCATACAGACGCATCTACCTCTGTAGGTAGCGCCACCACCATAAAGATGCATCATGGAAAGACGAATGACGAAGGTGACCACTTCATAGATATGAGTAGTATTCGCAGCTGATGAATAAAAAGCTCACCAATCAGGGTGGAGGGTTACCTGATAAAGGTGCGCTTGAGCAAGGCCAAAGGGGGCGAGGGTGTAAGGAAGTAAAGGTTGAAAAAAGAAAGGGACATTAACGCGTGGTGATTCACTGTTGAAAGTGTACATGTTACCCCGTATGAGGGGCACTTGCCGCACTCCTTCTCTGGTATGTCATAAGTAGCGCTTGTCATTGCTGCTCCTAAACTTTATTACCATAGAGGGGGGAGGATATATTAAGAAATGGCCAACAAGAAAACTAACATCAGAAGACACAGTTAATAACATAATGCTGCTTGTAACAGAAAGAGGACATTACTTGACAGTAGTTCAGTTTCTTTTTATTCGCTATCGGCTGCATTGTTTGCAATAAGAAATTCCTGAGGGGCCTACTACCGATGAGGGGATGAATTCAGAACGCTTTTCGTAAGCAATTGGTTTCTGCCAGTGATTGGTTGCCTTCTGTAACAAAATTTCTAGCATCAAGATTGGCTGAAATTTTCTTTTATGCGAACAATTCTAGTGAAAGATGTTTCTGTGAACGCGGTCAACGATGGGGCACCAGTTTCTTTTTCACTTAGCCCCACATTCAGAGCATATGGGAGCTTCATGGTTTTCGTATTGGTCACGATAGTGACTTTCACATTCTTTATAGGCTGCCGCGGTAGACGAGTACTATTTCTCTCTCTTTTAATTGTTTCTTCGGTTTTGTTCGAGTGCTGATTTGCACACCCCTTGTAACTACATGGCCAGCTCCATACCGCTGTTGCCTCGTTATTAAAGCGAAAGCTTTACTGGCCACCAACTCGCAATTTCGCCCTGGCCGTGCTCCGAGGAGGCACATGACGTCACACCACGTTCCTCGTCACACCGTCTTCCTCGTCGTTGCGCTCGCCCCCGCTTGCTTCGCCAGCTGCGTCGCATGCCTGATAACATGTCGGAGGATTCAAAATGAGAGCTCGCGTGCGCCGCAACCCGAGTTGGGGCGGCAGTGTGAACGGCGACAATTCTGATCAGCAAGAGGAGGCCTGAAATCGACATCGGAACGAGATGAAGAGGAAACGAATCGCTCATAAAACAGACGAACAGCGCGCCGAACGACTGGCTAAACACCGCAACATATAAATACCAGAATAACCTGAACTTGCAATCAAGATTAACCAAGGCTAACCATGCTATGCCTTAGCGTTCGCTACGTATATCCTGGCATAGCCTAGCTATGTTTATTTCTCCAGCCTCGCGCATGGCGGAATGCCCTCGGACGAAGTCGCATTGAGTTCGATCTTGCCGCCCTTGCTCCACACATTTACCTCGGTCACCTTGTGCCGTCAGCTTCGCTCGGCAATGCGGCGGAGAAAACGACGCGACAAAAACCATGGTGGATAGAACAGCAAAACAACTCGTAAATTTAAGCGGAGCTCAGATGTGTTAATGACACGGCCTGCCTAGGCCGCGAACGAGTTCCAAGACACGAACAAGCCACAGAACACAAGCCGCTACGACCTGAAGAATAGCACACAGTTAAACCATCACGAATATCTGAGAAATCCTAGCTCCAGTAAGCGTAAGAACTGCATACTGCCACGGATGCAAGCAAAATAATAGGTGACACGATGATGACTTGATGAGGTCGACAGAAGCTTACCGCATTTCATGTGGAGATGGCATGTATTACAAGGAACAGACGTTATTCTTCTCATTATCTTTTGTCCTTCAGAACCGATTATAAATTTATGGCATAAGAAAAAGCGCTATGCAAGAAAGAAACACGATGCTGACTGGCTGGCCCCGAGAAATTGATCTAAGTTTCCAAGGTTTAAGCTGTGATGCAAATATTTTTCAGTTGGGAAGCCTTCACTGGAAGCGGACGATAATTATCTAGCTGGAAACTCTTTATCTGCCCATATTTTCTTGGTTGTCGTTCCGCAAATTTTTTTGCATGCTTTTACTAGGCAAAGCTTTATTATAGCCTTTTAGGCGTTAATAAACCGCTCCGAGTGTGGGACTACGAAATAATTTTCACCACCTGGGACCTTTAGGCTTCCGCCGCCACCGCAATGCTCCTGCGGCAGCCGGGATAGAATCAGCGACCTGGTACTAACCAGCACAACGCCAAAGCCACTCTTTTTTTTTGTCGCAAACTGTAAACCTAACAAAATGGAATTGATCTGTGCTCGGGGTGAAGTCGACGTACTATGTATTGTAGGCTTCCGGGCTTCGTATCTGAGATTACAGCTTCTCTATGAACTTATCAACGATCCTCTCCTTGCAACCCATTCAGCTTAGGCCTCCGTGCCACATCATCCGAGCCTCTACAATCTCGGTCAAGCTGCACGCTTTTGATCTAATGTGAAAAGTTCTTCAAATACTTTGTGAACATTCTATAAGCGCTCATGATGAAAAATTTACATGCCCGAAGTAGCATAAGGTTTCTGAAAGCAGATACTATCGTCGTCGCTGCAGACTGGGATGCACGTGAAGTATACACCATTGAGAATGGTTTTGTGAATTTCTATTTCTATAGTGTTTCTTGTTTATGTGCGCATAATACAAATTTCTTATTTCAAAAACAGACGTTGACAGGCGGAATTGCGGAATAGGTTACGGTGAATAGTTACGAGTTCTTACATGTAAGGCAAGAAGGGTCTTATGCAAAATCACTCAAAACGTTCTGGAATGCGGAACACACAGCAACAAGGCGAGCAGCTATAAAGTTTATACCAGTAAAAGTTCCCTTAAATCTGATCTTTGCGTCAGCTGCTTTCCTAATGACACTCTTTTAATTCTGAACTAAAAGGCAAAATAATAAGGATGGGCTAAGATCTCCAGTAACGTGGGCCTCAAACTCAGCAACATCAGTTAAAATCAGAATGCTCGCAGTTGGGAATGCGTCTGTTGCTTGAAAACGCGTCGTTTCGACGTCCACGGGCAAAATAATGGTCACGTGTCAGATATTAAATTTCCTGTAGTTATTTGCGAGCACACTGCGAAGCCCTACTCAATTTTATGGTTTGTCACCCACAAAAACGTCTGCTGCGTGCACTGCCAATGTTTCCCTTTGTGCTCCTGAAGAAAGCTCACAGAAAAATCTGTCATAGCATGCGCTATATTCAGAAGCTTCGAGAAAATACGAACGAACATTAGGAATCAAACTGTAGGAGGGGAACGGGGGCAGGGAAGAATTCGTTAGGAAAGTTACAGAAGAACCGTATACACCTACGTAAGCTATCCACAGTCGTAGCCTTAAACTTTCGCAATGTTTTGTACACCATTGTTTCGAGCACTCAGACACGTACGAAATTCAAGTCTCGCTGAATTTTACCTGCATTGTGCGTCTTAAAAACGATTTCGTGCGAGAGAAAAAAAATAAGGATGCGCTACTGCTATGTGAAGGCCCCCATCTTTGTATAAGACCTGATGCGAGCCTGTGTAAATTGCAATTCCCTCACTCCCTGGTTTTCCAGTATTTACGCTCGTTTCATCTCGAGCAGCTTGCCACCATTTCATCTATCTAGGCCGTATTTTAGAGCAGCGGAATACCATGCAAAAGGAATGGGAATAACGGCCGCTTATTTTTAGAGCCGTTTCCAGTACACGCGTGCTATGGGTATCCGCGAGGAAACGTTTATGACCGCTATTCGCCGCACGCCATGGAAGCCTGCGCGGACTGCTTTCGCCGCCTCCGGGAATATCCGGCGTTGCTCGTGGGATCCCACGCAAAGGCATTATTGCGCAATAGCCAGATGCATCGGGTGCACTCTTCAGGAAACTCTATTTAACGGAGCCATAGAACGAGTCGGGCCAATGACCCCTGGAAGAGTTGGAAGTTTGAGTGCGCTTTAGGCTGTCAGCTCACTCTTCTTCTCCTTTTTTTTTATTGAGACATATTGTTTCGTAATCGCGAGGGAGAGCGTTAAAGAAAAAGAAAGCAAGAACCAAAAGAAAGGAGCAGAAGCTGTTACGGCGGCTCAGCTTTTAGTGCCTTTGGTCGTGCACAGCACGAAGTCGCGGGTTCGACATCTTCCGTGGCACTCGCATTTTAATGCAAGCCGAACAAAACCCTGCCCTTTCTCCTACGCATTTATGTGCGCCAGATAATACCGGCTGATCGAAGAATCCAGAGCCTTCTCACATGCGCACGTTGGCGAGTTCGGCGTCAGCTGCTCACGGTGTCTATTGTTCGAACAACGTCATTTCTGCCCTATAGCACATGATCTGTCGCACGACAGTAGGACAGTATAAACAGGAGACAAGGTGACGTTTCGATTCGTGACATAATATTGCCGATAGCTCCGCTAGCGGGCAGCTTAAAACTTTGAGGGTCGCTTCCTGTCGCGCCGGGACGACCGCGTACCTATTCGCGTTGCAGCGAGTGCCTGTGGTGTTGTGTTTTCGTGATCGCAGGCGTGGCTCGGTTAGTTCAAAAGCCTGGTACGTAGTACCGCTGCGTGGTTCAGTGACACAACGCCCTCAATAATACGACGCAATCGCAACCTCCCGGTAAATTCTGCTTATTTCAGGGAAATCTGCCGGTGAGGCAAGCGCCTAGCTTCAGCGAAGCTGTTAAGGCGAGTTGCGCAGCGCTTTCCGCGCTTTATTTTTTGTTTAATGCCGGTTTTTGTTGGGCAGGAAACGCAGAGTACCTGCACCTACTAAGATATTGCGTGGCGGCAGTGAAGCGTGGTGTGCTATGGCGAGGACAGCCTTCAAATGTCGACCAAAGAGCAGCCAGCAAGGCACCCAGCGTTGGAATCACACATTTCCTTTGATACCTAATCGTAAACAGCTTAACAATAAAAGCTAACTTGTGTATACTCATCATCAATAGACAACGGATTGTTTGTGCAGTTGATTTTAGCCAGTAGTCCACCATTTCTGTTCGTCGCATCGCGCTTCACCGGCTCCACGATGGAGGACAGCTAGAAGAAGTCATAGTTGACAAACATGTTTGCGGCCATTGCGCCTGGGCCTTTGGCTAAAATAAGTTTTAACATAATTCTATATATTGTGAGAGTTGGATTACGCATAAATGTGTGTTTTGGTTGGTATAAGTGGGAATAAGTGAATTTTGCCATCTGGACTCAGTCGTTTCTGCGAAAAGGTGCAGTATATACAATGCTCAGGACTTTTTTATGCTATTGTCCTTGTCGTATTGTGCCGGTCACTCTGATTCAAAATGTTCGTATTTCCTTTTGTTGAAATAAACGCTTTCTGAATGTACAACTGTGTGCGTATTTCATTCTTTTTAATATGGCTTATTTACTTCCATAGAATGATACAAAATATAAGATGCTGAGCGAGCCAGTATGGAAGTTGAAGACAACTGTTTGTTTTACCTGCAAGTATTAGCGCGCACTGTTTTACAAATTATGGTCCCCTTGTGCCGTTGTTCTATACCTAATAAACTTCCCTTAGTAGTACCTGGTCTTAGACATCTGAGTACGTTCGCACTGTACTAGTTCTTTTATTTACGATATTTAAGGAAAATGCTTTCTCACCAAGTGCGACGTTTCTTGTGCACAAGGAATTATAAATATTTTTGTTCCATCTATATTCAACTACTGCGCGCTCCCGATAATGCATTTCCTTCTTCGAAATTTTTTTTTCAATCTTTCCCTCATCTCGCAACACTGAGAAAATTTCTGAACAGGTAATAAGTTATCACGAGTAACGCGCCAAAGCAATTCCCTGGTCATGACAGAAGCCGTAGTTGGCGAACAAGGGCCATGAGTTTGGTAATTATTTCTGCCACCAGAGTTTGCTTAAGACACACACAAAGCGTGATTCGAAGCGGCAAAATATGGAGCCAGATATATCGTGCAGTCCGGAGTTATTGTGGCTAGCTAGCTGAGACAAATGCACTATTGTGCCCAGAGGCTGGCTGTACAAGGCCACCACAATAACCCTTCAAGGTGGCGAGGGTATTGTTAGTCCCACTGTAGCGGCAAGCAGCCTCGCAAGACTGGTTGTTGGTACCGAAGACTCTACCGTTATTTTGGCCTGTCTAAGCACTCTAGTTTGGGTCATTAACTGTTGACTTTGAAGCTTGTATTGAGACCGTATGTTCTTTGTGAACCATTTCAACAGCGCTGAGTTAGACGTGACCAAATCATGCACAAGGTGGGTGGTTGTTCTGTGTAGCGTCGTTAACATGTTCCACAATGCCAGCAACACTACGCCCTTTCTTGCTTGCGTTCTGACTGCAACGTTAAGTACTTGTAAATGGTACTTTTCATCGTTTTTTTCCCTGTGGTTCAAAGATATCCCATGCAGTTTTGCTTCTACACCATGACATACGCTTTTCAATATCTCTCGTTCATTGGTATCTTTTCCCCGCCGGTGCACCTGTTTTAGTCTCTAGGAAACCGTCCAGTATCTTCCAGTGCGAAGAAAAAAATAACTAACGGTGAGGCCTGATCGAAACAGTTTCCCAAATTCCGCAGTCTGAACCTCATTTACGAAGAGGGCACATTTGGTGAAGAAGGCTCATCCGTCACTCCTTCCTGGTTACTTGTTTTCTATGCTCAGCAGAATTCTGTGGAACTAGAGAAGAAAGGTAAGTAAAGCTTAGATACTTTGTTGTTCCTCCGATACCACGCACGGATGTCTCCTTTGTGCAGAGAAAGACAAAGCCCTACCGAAATTGCTTTCTCCCTCAAAGTGGACCACTCGATCCTCCGAAATATTGTTCCTTTGCTAATTCTTGCATTTGTATACACTCATGTAGAAACATTTCGGTTGCTCAAGAACGCCGTTTTACTTCTACTGTCAAAAAAAAATGCTCGAAGGTACTTGTAGCTCGAGGGCCAACTACGTCGGAAAAGGTGACGTAAACGGAGAAGTTAAGAGGCAAAAAACGCCACCTAAGCTATGGCCACCCGTCCCTTGTTTATTTGTTTGTAAGGCACGTTATGTGACTTGTGGTTGCTGAGAAGTTCTGTGCGCGTAACATCTGCACAGTCGGTGTCAAAAGTTTACAGAACCACGGCACCTCAGTAGAAGCCGAGTACAGTTTAAAACCTCTACAATTAACCAAGGCATCTACAACGAAAGATTCCGTATGCCCCAGGCGAATTTCTATCTTTCGTGCGTATAGTGAATGCATGTACACCGATGACAACTACATCGAATTTGCCTTTACAATGAAATAATTTAGGTGGCCTCGTCGACGGATTTGTTGATTTAAAATGTACGCATGTCGCTCTGCCGATAGTGTTCTCAGAAGTTGCCACTGAAGCGCGCTACACATAAGGACTACCTGTCGATACCACCACAAAAACCACGTAGGGAGGATCTGGGCTTTATTTTGTCTATGGTAGACCCCCCTTCCCACGCCCCCCCCCCTTTTTCTTCATCAACGATACATACGTGCATATACACCTGGTGATCAGCTTGGAACTGACGAATGACATTGTCAAAATCATCAAAAATAGAAATATTGTGTGAAGGCTGACGAAGGGTACATGAAAAATTAGCCTGGAGGAAAACAAAGAGAGGCAATAGTGGTATTCAATGTTTGGCAGCTGTACCTTTCGTTGCTCCTGGATTTTGCCCAGAAGCTAGCCGTGAATCTCTATGCTAATAATATTGACTGCAGTCGTACAGTTCCTTCGGACGAACTGTACTGGAAATGAAATTGGCGTCTGTTTATCCCTGAATTGAGCCTTAAATAAAGGTTTACTTTCGCTAAACGTGCTTAAGTTGAAAGGAAGTGCATGTGGGCATGTTAGTAATCTATGATCGAAGGTTGGCAGCACACAGAAGAAATGTCACTGAAGAAGGGAGTCGGGAAGAAGCGCTGTTTAGCCTGTTCTGTTGCAAACAGTATAATGTGCAATTTTTACAATGAATTGACCTATACAATGAGGAATTTTCCTAGTCACGAGCGCTTCCTTATAAACGCGTCTGACTAGGTATATTTCATTACTCTCGGGAGGCAAGTCTCCCATTCCGGTTTCCAACCTGCCAAGATTCGCGTATACAGCACAGTAGTGGTATGGTAGGTTCTAGCTGAAAACGGTGACGAACCCTCCCGAAGTTCACGTTTCCTAAGATCACGAGCTCAGCAAGATTTCCGCAGCAATTTCACAGTCGCGACCTAAAGTAGAAAATAATAAAGAGCAAAAAAAAGTAAGAAACACTGAACACTTTTTTAAGAAGCACTTTCTTTTTTTCTTTTCTTGTGCATTCTTGAGCTGCAGCGTAAACTCGGCTCGTAGAATGCACGTAAGGAAAGTTCGACCAATGCACGTCTTACTTGTAGGCTGCACAGCGCTGACACAGGAGACCTTTTCCCAGTTTTCGCTGCTGCAGCTGTGGTTTCGCAATTTGATAGTAGTACTTCATAAAAATCTGCTCGGGAATGCCGAATGTAACGACGGCTAACATACCGTCAACGTGACGGTACCACCTTCATAAGATATATATGTAGCATGTTGTGGCTCCAGCCTTGATGTGGAACATTTGCTTACGTCAGAAACACTGTTCCGCGGTGTGAAAAAGAAACAATAAAAAAGAAGAGCACAGAAAGGAACAGTATCTGTAGCAACATAGAGATTCATACAATAATTATTACAGGGTACTGCGGCGCTAGCGCCTATGGGAGCTGCAAGCAGGGTCGTTCAGCCAGCGTGGGAAAGATGGTTAGTACATTCACTTTCCAAAACTTCGTCCTTCTGGCTCTAAACTATGTAATTATGTTCGGCAATGTACTGCGTAATAAAAAATAAGTAAACAATAAGAACGTCCTACGGCCACATTCAGATAGAGGACCTCTAGGAACTGATCGACATCGAAACCATTGAAAGAATATTCAAACAGTAATTCCCTTGTGGCTGTTGGACCGCAGCCCCATAGTTCTGTCGAGTAATTATTGCAGAAGGAAACTATGCCCGCGGTCCGTACCATATAAAGTGTGTCCAAGTTAACTTTAGCCAAGGTTTCAAAGTATTGCCACGCACTGCAGGAAAACACGACCAAATGCGTGTTGTCGGTATTTGAATGGAGCAAATTGCATCGCTTTTGTATTCCGCCTAATTGCAGAATTAGTTAAGGCGAATCAACGAAGTTCTATAGCGTTACCTTAAGCGCAAACCTTAAGAGGAGAAAGTCGTATAATGTTTTAGGAAACATCTAATTCAGCCGCTTCTATCATCCCACTTGCAAAGTAATCATTCTTTTTTTTTGAGGGTGGGGTCTCAAGTAAGCTCGCGAAGTATGAAAAATAGCACGTGACATTCTTGGCATGTTTGCATGCCGTGGTATGAACGGACAACACGTTTAGCCTGGTGCGCAGTCACTAAAACTTAGCTTTCAAGTCCGCGGCGCGGACGCTAGCTCCGCAGCTCACGCAAGTGATGTGCTACACTCGCTGTAGTGAAGGATAGTGATTAGCGGACAAGACAGCGCACCAAACTGATTGCGCTGTTATTTTATACGCAGCGCGTTTCAGAGAACGGCCCAAACGGCGCGCAAGCACGCATACCACTTCATTTTCTTCTCGTATTTTGCAGGCTTTACTTGGAACACATAAACAATGATAACAAAACCCCTGTGAAGTTCAAAGCTGCTGAACTTAACGTTTTCTATGAGATTACGCAACTTTCTCGCTAGCATATTTGCATTAATGCCTGCGAAGTTGGATAATTCGTCTCGACTAACCGTGCAATTAAGCAGATTACAAAAACAGTGTGGCTCGTTCCGTACACTACGAAACAACACGTATTAGGTGGCACATTTAGAGAGTTTCTGGGCGTACTCTTAAGCCTTGGCTAAAGTTAGCTAAGTTCGGGCATTCGTTCCTAACTACACAGTCTGCCTCGGCTATTGCCTCTCCATGGTAATATGCATGGTGCCGGCATATTATATTAAGCGTATTTAGGATTTTGCCACCTCGCAGCGGCGCCGATTAGATTTTTGGTATGTTTTGCGATAAATTGGATATAGAGAATTCTTTTAAAAAGAATACAAACATGGTAATATTGAAAACCTTTAGGAACGTACTGGAAGGCTACAGCGTGGGAAGTGAGGAAGACAAAGGAGACACACAAAGTACACCGACACAGCGCTCACTTTCAAGAAAAACGTTTATTTTGCCGGTGCGCAGCTAGTTTTAAAGCGAACACTAGGTAAAAAAAAAAAACATCACACATGCGCACTGAACCTGCTCGTACCGCTATAGCACCGTTGCATTCGAATCAAGGTAGGTCTGCTCTCTTTCGCACAAGGCTATCGAGGGACAACAGACACAATTATTTCCACACGTGCAATTGCCACAGCCTCGATAATTTCTGCACTAAGGCTTGAGTTTCTCCTTCATAAAATCTTGCGTTTGCCGTGGACAGGTTTCTACCCCCAGTCGCGACAGTGCACGCCTAGATGACCTTGAATAGAGATGTTAACATTGTTGTGGTGTTACCTAAGCCGATCGCTAATGCATCGGCCGGTTTGCCCGATGTAGACTTTACCACATGAGACAGGTATCTCCCATAGGACACACTGGGTACAGTGTGTGAAGCGGTGTCTGATTAGTTTTACACTGGGTCTTCTGTTGGAAGACAGCGCAAGTTTGCTTACTCACTGACACCAGTTTTCTAAGCGCGGAAAACCAACACTCGCAACTAGTTTCTCTGCTGAACTTTAAGAACAAGTTCTTGCAATCAGTTCGGAAGTTTTGAAACAGCTAGTGCGCCAGAACTCAAGTTCAGAGCATCCAGTCGCAGAAATAGAGAGACAAAAAACAGAAAAAATGCAGAGGAGGCAAAGCATCATGGACTCTGTAATTAATTTTGAAGGAGTCCGTAGTAAGGAGTGGACATTGCCCGAGTTGCATGCCGTCGCATCATACATTGCCGCTGATGCACTGAGGGCACACATTGGGTCACTAACTGGGCTTCCCTCAAGCTGTCTTGCTTGCATTCCGGCGATTAGAATGAGTTGAACGTTCGCCCAAATGCAAAACGTCAGGCGTATGCTCAACACCAGAATGAGCGCCTGCTACAGGAATGTCAATATTCAAATTCAAATTCAAACTCTTTATTTCTGCCTTGTACAATGTGGTAACTGCACCAGCCTCAGGTACTACTGACCGATATTAAGAAAGCATGTTGTCACTGAAAGCTTTAAAGCGAGCAATATCTCATTGCGTAGCAATTTATGGATAGTGTGTAGAAAAATTTTATGTGAAGTCAGACAACCATTTTCCAATACAGGTCGACAGTGCGCCGTTTAGGCCCATTGTGGGTGCGGTTGATTGCTTCCGCTGCAGCACAATGACAACCGACCCATTGTCCGCAATAACAATAGGAGCACCGGAGTAAAGCATTCTACGAGCCCGTCCGCTTTCGGCGTTGGCCATATGCCATATGTAGAAAGGAAGCGCTAAACCTTGGCCAGAAATGCCGAAGCCTAGACTAAACGGGGGATAGCAAGCAGTATGAGGCGCCCTGGTTAACAGCCGACTAGTGAGCGTGGAAGGGGACTAAAAGTGGACTCAGAACGAGAGCATGCGCCGCTCGTGCATAAAGTACGCATGCACGCGGAGCCGACACCCTCATATTGCCTATGATGGCATTAACACATTCGTTATGGCTCACCGGGCTTCATGCAAACCAGTTAGGTGGAAAATGCATGTACGAGAACTGCGTCGTAAGATGTGCGTAGCGTTAATGGTGGTTCGTGGGGTGCGGAATGCATATATGTCCTGTAATATAAATATGTGTATCATTCTACTCGTACTACTCATCCTTACATAAGTAAGCAACGCATACTACATCGGCATACCCTCTCCCCCTCCCCCCTCCACGCACACACACATCATTACCACGTATACAACATTCCGGAGCACGCCGACCGCCATACAATGATGCGCATATCTTGGAGAGTTCTCGTTCAGGGATGTTCCCCTTAATTTAATTTTTCCGATATGCACAGGACCCGGAAACATGCTCAGGTTTTTCGGGGAAGCTCAATATGTATGCGTGTGCATCCAACATCCTAGCAATGTCTATAGAAAACACGTTGTATACACCTTACGCGACCGCGAAGTATGACTACAGAACTTGCTGCCCTCTGTGCTGCACTTAAATTTGTGGCAACGTGCAACCGCGTAGAACGGTGTAGTCTCGGCCTTCAGAGACAGAGAGCAAACCGACATGACCTCTCTTTTAGCGCAGCATTTTTTACAGCGAAGCTGTATATGGCTAGGTTCTTGAAAAAATAGCGTGCGTCTATCGAGATGTGTAGGTCGAGAATTTCTCCCAATTTGTGAACCGATCGCGAAGATAGCGCAATGCCGGGACGACCCACGGCGGAGGTGCAGTTAGCCATTAAGGGGCCCGCACACACAGCTTCGCTGGTCAGCCTTCTTCACAGAGTGGAAGCGCACTGTCTTTTTAAGAAACATTAAAAAATGCTCGCAAAGCGGCTGCTTCAATACAAACTTTTCACCCGAACCCCCCCCCCCCCCCCCCCCCCCCATGCAGCGCATCACCATTGAAGTGATTTAACGGGATATACCTATTTCTTCCAAAATTAAAAGTAATCGTGTTTGGCATGATTGTTTTCGTCCATGTCACAAAGACCAATGCAATCTATGCATTCAAATGACGACGACTACTGTGGCTAAGAATGTCGCGAGTGCCTGTATTAAAAATTCAGGGTAATTTTACGTGTGATGTGGAGAACATAATTATTGCGTAGGCATTCTTTGGCGAGTTACCCAACCCTGTCACGCGAGAAGTGTAGTGCCTTGTGTCTGCACAAAAATGCGTAATTTGCAAAGTTACCACATTTAATTGTTATGCTAGTGTAAGTCAGATGGTAGGTATCATTTAAGTGATAAGGAACAATTAAAAGCTAAAAAAATATTTATAAGAAGAGAATACCCATAGAGATCCTTAGGGTTCCTTAGAAGATGCATGGGGAAGCTTATAGTGTGGATGGGCCAACTGAAATTCGGGTGTGGCCCACCTTTAATTAGGGGGCGGGGGCAAACGGGAAATTTGGACGTGCGCCAACTTTGAATTTCGGAGTGGGTCCACTTAAATTTGGGGGTGGGCCAAAGTAAAATCTGGATGTGGGCCAACTTGAAATTTAGGGCTGGCCAACTTTGATTTGCGCACAGGCAAACTTCAAATCTAGAGATTGTCCAACCTAATGTGGGGGTGGGCCAAATTGGAAGCCGAGGTTGGGCGGACCTAAATTTAACGGCGGGTCAAGTTGAACTTTGAGCGTGGGCCATCCTGACATTTCAGAGTGGCCCAATGTCCACTTGAATGATGCTGAGCGTCCTTCGAGCTATGAGTACCTCGCGGACTGGCGAGCACGTTCTTATTGGGCCTTGCCAAGGCGCAGTCAGAACGCAGGCGAGAGCGTGCGTCGACAAGGAACGCGCGCAATAACACAGGCCTGTAAGAGTGACAGTAAGTCTGACATAGCTTCGCTGCGATGCACTCGCCCCTCACGCAACGCCTCGCGCGCTAACTGCGGCCAGCTGGTGTTCCTTTTCGACCGCCCTGCACCATCGAGGCGCGTTCGTGCCCGGCGTTTTGCATGTGACTTAAGCAAAAGCCGGGTAAAAGCTCGCCAGCATGTTACCATAGTACAACGTGTTGTTGATTTTGCACGTGTATTGACAATGCCCCATTGTATGGATTATGCGTGCAGCCTAGCTGTGCTACTAGAAAATTGTTAATGTTTTTCTTGTCTATATTCTCGCGTCTCAACTTGCCAGTGACGCGGCATATTGTCAATGTGATATTAAAGGTTTATGCGTACATTTTAGAGTGTTTGTCGGGTCTTACAATGATCCGATATTAATAATGCTCAAGGCTTTTGCGTACACGGCGCACCAGCGTGCAGCAGCGCGCATAATTAATACTATAATCCCACACCGCCTGTTCAACCTGACAACGCTGGCCCAAGCTGACATGGTCGTAAAGAGACTTCTCGTATGTGAGTACTTTGATACACAGTATATATATACGTATATATATACGTATATATATATATATATATATATATATATATATATATATATATATATATATATATATATATATATATATATATATATATATGTATTGTTACGCGCGAAGGAGACCGTTTATAACCCTGACGAATGAAGGGGACCGTTTACTTTAGGTCGCGAAGGTGAGCGCAAGAGCGGTCAGCTGGTTTATCAACTGAGCGTCGTTCTCTTCTTTCTTCTTCCACTCGGGACCGCAAGCACGTTCACTGGTCTTCGTTTTCTTCATGCGTAACATTCCTCTCGTCGCAGACGAAGCCCGCCGGGCGAGTCAATCCATGTGTCTTGACGTGAACAATTTCAAGCGGGCGACATGGACCACTTGTGTCTTGGCAGCTCTTCTACCACTCGCCGTGAGGCGAGCTATGTTATACGTGACTTCCGTGAGTCTGCTAATAATCACAAACGGTCCATCGTAGGTGGCCAAAAGCTTTTGGCATAACCCGCGTTTCCATACTGGAGTCCACAGCCAGACTAAATCACCAGGGCGATAGGTTACCGGACGGTGGCGAATGTCGTAGCGTACTTTTGATCTGTCCTGCGATGCCAAAGTGCGCAAACGAGCAATACGACGAGCTTCTTCGGCGAGGCAGAGAGTCTCGGCGACAGTGAAATTTTCGTGACTGCAGAAGGGGAAAACAGTGTCGATTGTGTACCGGGGTGGCCGTGCGTACAGCAGGAAGAAAGGGCTATAGCCGGTGGTCTCGTGCTTGGCGGTGTTGAATGCGTACGTGATAAAAGGCAGTACGTCATCCCAGTTCTTGTGGTCGGATGAAACGTACATAGATAGCATGTTTACAATTGTTCGGTTGGTACGCTCCGTAAGCCCATTCGTCTGTGGATGGTATGGTGTCGAGTGACGCAAGTGGGAATCACACAAACGAAGCAGCTCCTCTACGACGTCCGCTGTGAATTGTCGTCCACGGTCGCTGATGATCACGCGGGGCGGACCATGTCGCAGGATCACATATTGCAGCAGGAATGTTGAAACGTCAGTGGCAGTTGCGGAGGGCACAGCCGCCGTCTCGCAGTAGCGTGTGAGGTAGTCGACGCAAACAACTATCCAGCGGTTTCCCTTGGCTGATTTGGGAAATGGGCCTACGAAGTCAATGCCCACTTGTTGGAAAGGCGTGCTTGGAGGCGGGATCGGCTGCAGAAGACCTGCCGGAGCAGTAGATGGCCGTTTGTGGCGCTGACACTGCATGCAGCTGGCCACATACGTCTCAACAGATTGTCGCATTCCAGGCCAATAAAAGCGTTCCTGAATCCGGTAAAGCGTCCTCGCCGAACCCAGATGGCCAGACGTAGGGTCGTCGTGCATAGCACGCAGAATCGCTGTGCGAAGGCTCTCCGGCACCACTAGGAGAAAACGTGCGCCAGTGCTGGAAAAGTTCTTCTTATAGAGGAGTCCATCACGTACACAGAAATGGTTTGCTGTAGTCGAGGCGGTCGTAGCGGTGAAGAGCGGTGTTAATTTATCGTCTTTTCGCTGTTCGGTTTTGAAGCAGTCGAAGTCTGGAAAACGCGGCGACACAGAAGCCACGAGGTGATCGAAGTCGTCGGCGTCACAGTCCGTAGTACTAAGTGGCATACGCGAGAGACAGTCCGCATCAGCGTGTCGTCGACCACTCTTATAAGAGACGGTGAAGCTGTATTCTTGCAGTCGGAGCGCCCAGCGCGCAAGGCGGCCACAAGGGTCACGAAGATTCACAAGCCAACACAACGAGTGGTGGTCGGTGACCACTGTAAAGGGGCGTCCATACAGGTAAGAACGAAACCGCTGAACCGCAAATATTACCGCGAGGCATTCTTGTTCCGTCACAGTGTAATTCTGCTCGGGCCTACTTAATGAGCGGCTTGCATATGCGATCACGTGTTCGCGGTCACCGCAGCGTTGAACTAGGACGGCACCAATACCTATGCCACTGGCATCCGTATGGAGTTCTGTCGGAGCTGAAGGACTGAAGTGTTGAAGAACCGGTCGTGACGTCAGCAGGAACTTCAACTGACGAAAAGAAGAGTCGCACTCCGGAGTCCACTCAAAGGGGGTGTCCTTTCGTAGCAGGCATGTCAGCGGATACGCAACGTCGGCGAATTTAGGAATAAATCGGCGGAAATAGGAACAAAGCCCCAGAAAACTACGGAGCTCCTTGACACAGCGCGGTGCACTGAACGCTTCAACGGCTGCTGTTTTCTGGGGATCAGGGCGGATGCCATCCTTGTCGACGAGGTGCCCAAGCACAAGGGTTTGGCGGTCTCCGAAGTGGCATTTCTTAGAGTTTAAAACTAGACCAGTGTTTCTGATGCAGTTCAGGACAATATCCAGACGCGAGTTGTGTTCGCTGAAGGTGCGGCCAAAGATGACGACGTCGTCGAGATAGCACATGCAGATGTTCCACTTCAAGCCACGCAATACAGTGTCCATAAATCTCTCGAAAGTTGCCGGAGCGTTGCACAATCCAAATGGCATCACATTAAATTCGAAGAGCCCGTCAGGGGTTACAAAGGCAGTCTTCTCCTTGTCGTCAGGATGCATCGGAATTTGCCAATAGCCGGATCGTAAATCTACTGAGGAAAAGTAAGAGGCGGAATGAAGGCAGTCTATTGCGTCATCAATACGTGGGAGTGGGTACACGTCCTTTTTTGTTACAGCATTCAAACGGCGATAGTCGACGCAAAATCTCCAAGATCCATCTTTTTTTTTAACAAGAATCACTGGAGCTGCCCACGGACTTGCTGACTCTTGTACGACTCCCTTTTTCATGATTTCGTGCACTTGTTCGTTGATAATCTGGCGCTCTGATGGTGAAACACGATATGGCTTTTGTCTAATCGGATTTGCCGAACCCGTGTTGATGGTATGGCGCGTTCGAGACGCAGGGATTCCAGGTATATTGTCCTTCTGCGCAAATTCGAATACCGAAACGTGCTTCGAAAGCACACCCACTAACGTTCGGCGTTCACTCGTGCTGAGCGATTTATTGACCATCGACAAAAGGGCCGTTTCCGAACTGTGGCCGTCAGGTTCTTCCGGCACATCTGTAAGTTGAGCCACTGATAAGGACGCGTGTTCCCTGGCGAAGGCTAATTTCATGCCGTCAGATAGTATAACGGGCTCCTTAGAACAGTTTACGGTCCATAAGCCAGTGCGTCCGCCTTTGATCGACACCACACAATGTGGAACCAAAACATTCTTCTTCATACAGTTAAAGTGCATCGGTTCTACGGTAGCTTCGAAGCAGTCGGAATCGGCGCCGCAACAGACAACGGGAACGCAAACGGTAGATGATGCAGGTATGACCGTATCACCACAAACACACAGTGTAGTTTCGCGATCTACAGGGTTCTCCAGGAGTCCTGATGGAATCCTACCACTTAAGAATACTTTTCCGGTGCGGCAGTCGACAGTAGCACCGCACTCCCGCAAGAAGTCCATGCCGAGAATAACATCATGGGTCGACCGAGGAATAATTACAAACTCTGTCGTAATAACATGGCCTCCCAAAAATACGTCAGCACTACACACACCAATAGGTCGCAACGGCTCACCACTCACTCCACAGAACTTTGAATCTTCGTCCCATTTAAACAAAACCTTTCGCCCTAACACGTGTTTAAACGAGACACTCATGACCGAAATTGTTGCGCCTGTGTCCACCAGAGCCATCACAGGAACATTATCTACAAGCACGCGCACTTTGTTTTTCAGCATCAACACAGGAGGTATTTCTGTCAGTAGCACGTCTCCAGCGACCTCACCTCCATCGGCCGCACTAGCTAGTTTTCCGGTGACGAAGGGGACGCGGTGCGACGCAGCGGTGAGGGAGAACGGGGAGCACGACGTTGCGGTGGGGGTGTCAAACTTCTGTCAGATGCTGGGGAGCGATTCCGGGAGCTGCTCGGCCAATACTCGTCGCCAGACGATACGTGTGCTGGCCACGGGGCACCGTGTGGCCGTTCGGAGGGCCGAAAAAACTCTGACGGCTGGCCATACCACGTGGTTATACGCTGGTTGCAAAACCGCGATATATGACCCGGGACACCACAGGAATAACACACCGGGAGAGGTCTAAACCTTGGTCGTTCGTCGATGAAGCGGATATTATCATTTTCCCGCGTGTAGTGGGTTGGTTCGTGGCGAGTGTCACGACGATACATCGGGCGTCGAGAAGGCGTGCGCTGAGTGCGTTGGTCATAGCGCGGAGTCGGCGGGCGTGTTGTCATCCTCGACTGTGGGGCTGCGCTGTACTCCACGGCCGCTGCGGTAACCATCGGTTGCCAAGGGGCCGAATGTGGCGCCGTCATAGCCTCACGTGACGTGTACACGCCATGGTGGTCACCAGTGGAATGCAACAACCCTTCGCGGCGGGAAAGTTCCTCGCGGACAATCTGTCGGATGGTCGAAGGAAGGTCGAGGCAAGGACTCGTGTCCACACTGGCAACCGTCGTAACGTTTGCCAACCGACCAAACTTTGGCGCAATCCGACGCATCTTTAGCGTTTCAAAAGTTCTGCAGTGCCGTATGACATCGGACACAGAACTGAGGCTCTCCTTTCTAATTAGAAAATTGTACACATCCTCAGCCACTCCTTTCAGCAAATGCCCAACTCTATCTTCTTCCGACATGCGAGCATTGACCACCTTGCACAGCTTTAACACTTCTTCGATGTATGTTGTGCATGTCTCACCTGGTAGCTGCGCCCGTTGCGACAGTGTCTGCTCCGCACGCTTTTTTTTGGCGACTGAGTCCCCAAAACACGCCTTTAACTCGTCAACAAAATGTTCCCACGTCGTAAGCGCGTCCTCGTGGTTCTCATACCACACGAGGGCGGTATCGGTCAGGGAGAACACCACGTTGGTGAGCTGAGCGGTTGCATCCCACCCGTTGGATTTGCTCACTCGTTTGTAGTGGACGAGCCACTCGTCGGCATCTTCCCCCGCTTTGCCTCCGAAGGTGGGTGGAACTCGGTAGTATGGCAGCGGACTGCTAGGCGCTGCCCTCGGAGTGGCTCCTTCTTCTGGCATGTCGAAGATGGTCACGGCTGATGGCGGGAGGCCGGCAAGTCGACGGCTTCGACGAAGCTGCGGCAGTGATGGTTCCGTTGTTGTGAGCGATACCCCGCACCTCCACCACTTTGTTACGCGCGAAGGAGACCGTTTATAACCCTGACGAATGAAGGGGACCGTTTACTTTAGGTCGCGAAGGTGAGCGCAAGAGCGGTCAGCTGGTTTATCAACTGAGCGTCGTTCTCTTCTTTCTTCTTCCACTCGGGACCGCAAGCACGTTCACTGGTCTTCGTTTTCTTCATGCGTAACAATATATATATATATATATATATATATATATATATATATATATATATATATATATATATATAAACGAGAGTAAATGGGGTTAACCAAGAGGCCCGATTCTCATAAGTCATATCATAAGAAACCAACAAACACTGACACCAAGAGCAACACAGGGGAAATTACTTGTGCTTAATAAATGAACTAAAGAAACACTAACTTAATGGAAATTAGAGTGGATGAACAAACAACTTGTCGGAGGTGGGATCATGCGGCAAGTCGTATATACACAATTGCACACACACACACACACACACAAATATATATATATATATATGTGTGTGTGTGTGTGTGTGTGTGTGTGTGTGTACGCGTAACTTGCACTTATATTTAGAAATATGCAAGTTCCACGTAGCGGGTCAGAGGACCAAGGTAATGTTTGCCGGCGCTTCGAGCAAGTCAGACTATATTTTTTTTATTTCCCGTGATTGCATAACTAATTATTACTAATTCATCAACTATTCAAATATCCCTGAGAGAAAAAGTGTACGTGAGCAAATTTTAGAGCATGTTGAAAAATACTAAATCGAGCTTCGCCCTCCTCAATACGAGCTACATAAAACTTTTGTCCAAGCCTGAAAGACCGCCAAAAAAACACAAAGAAGTGCCATGCGACTAGTCGCGCAGCATCATTAATAACTGATTATTAGTTAAGCGAAAGGCCGAAAATAGTCTGACTTTCCAAGTAACGACAAGCAACACTGCCTTGGTTCTGTCCAGCTACGTGACACTTGGCATACTTCAATGTTTTGGCACAAGTAACGTGGGACAGATGCTATAGACATGCCTGCGTACACGTAGGCTCGCGCCAAGGTGACGTAAACGGTCAGAAACATACAAACCGTAAAGTGGTGGGTAGAACCAAAAGAACGCTGTCGATTTAAAAGCGCGCCTACGCACACACATGTTGACAAGTGCGGGCGCACGGAGTTTACCAGTACGCATGTCATCGGTAGTCTCATTTCCCGCAGAAACGCTGTAAATGCCATAGCAGAAAGGAAGTCACATCCGGCACGCCACCACGGTCCAGCAATATCCTGGAGCTCAAGTCAGCCGTCTTAGTGAGCGGTCCTCTCAGAAAGCATCGGTATTTAAAGCGTCCTAAATACAAATGAAGTGCTCTAAATTCTCGGCAACACCGCAGGTGGAATACGGCGCGCCTATATCACACTATCTTGAGTTACGCTTACACGAGACACTACATAGGAATATAAAATTCATTTGTACCGCGAGATACACCACTAATAGATGGACGTACGCCGATGGAAAGCCATTTGGAATGTCTGGCCCTTATCGGTCCAGCCAAGCGGTCACTACACATGGATACGCGCTAGCGAAGCTTTGTGGTATCCCTGTTTTTTTTTTGGTTAACTCCACGTGCCGCTATTTTCCGGCCGAACATGAGCGTAACGGTGGCTGCTCTCACCCTGAGGCATGGCGAAGCCGAATCCTCCGGTCTCAAGGCGACCCGGAAGTTGCGCCAGGCTGCAGTCGTGAGCCACCAGGTACTCGATGGTCTGCGAGTCCATGAGCACCGCCAGGCCCTCGTCGCGTACCTTGACTACAGCGGTAGACACCGAGTCCAAGAAAGCGTGCGGCCCGGACATTTCCATCGTTGACCAGAGCCTCTGCAAGTGCGGGTCAGTAGACTCCTGCGAAGAAAAAGAAGAAAGGAAATAGGAGCGTCTAATTTTTCCGTAATGTTAATAAACCTCAAGACTACTGATTTATCCCACGTGCGAAATGTAGAAAAAGGGGATGCTACATCGTTTGCCTCTTTGATTAGGATGCTCGATAAGCATCGTCACCGCTGGCCTAAATTATGTCATATCTGCGTCCTCCTGCTTTGCCTGTATCTTTCCAGCACAAAAAGTAAGTGACTGCTTTATGCTGCGTGCTTCATTTGAACATCATTTGCATTTTATGTCCTCGAGACCCGCTAGGGAGTCAACCCACTTCGACTACGCATTGTAGCAACGGCAAACGCATGTTGAGAAGGAAGTTTGTCATTTTCTTGTGAGGGAAAAACGCAAGATAACGGGCAAGCAAATGGCAAATACGCTCACAGAACGCTGACTGCCAACTCTGCATTCGAAATCAGTGCTGCATCCGAAAGATGTTGCTTTGCAAACTAGCTCGACTTAGGACCTTACTGAAGTTTTTTGGTTCTGCCTATATTGCGAGTCTGTAGCAAATCAACATGAAGCATTCATATAAAGATATATAATCTCACAATATTCTTACTACCTGGAAACCTGGTTTTATCGACACAATGGCTGCTAAGCCAGCATATCAGTGATTCTGGCAGTAGATTGATTCGTCCCAAATTCTGCCGCCTACCTAAGAACAACCTACTTATTTCACGCTTGAAGATTCATAAAGCTAATCTTCAATATGGAATGCCGTGCACTTCAGCGGTTAGCCTTATTTAACCTCTCCTAAAAGGTAGCACTCAACAGTCTTCAAAACATAAAAAAGCACTTGACGACAAAATCAAAAATTGGCAGTTTCTCCTATAATTCGAAGCAACAAGGCGACGGCGGACGCAATTTCAACTGTTTGATGTGGTATCTCTTGGAGTAAACATCGGCCTGTACGAGTGAAATATGTGATCTACAGAAGAAGAGAAAAAGTAGGGATGCTGGGCGTTCTTTCTTCACTATAAATGTTTACTTTATGAGCACTGGGTAAACAAGGGAAGCCTTAGCACGGAGTTTCCATAAGGAAGGTTTTTACAGAGAGAGATAGCGAGAGAAAAACAAACGTTTATTATTCGAAACAGTGTCCCGAGCGAGGCCCTGTGTCACCCTAAGGTGGGAGAATGTGTACACATTTCAGTTCTCTTTCATCAACCCTGCTGCTTAGCTTTCGTGTTTTAGAATGTTCCCAAATCGCCTGCAATCACTACTAAAGACGCTTGCGAAGCACCCGCAGCAAACGCACGCAGTTTCTTTATGACAAACTGCTCCATCATGTTCGGCATTACGACTTCCCTTACCCAGCCTTCGGCTTACCTTTACTCACTTAGGCTTCTCACCTTTGGAGGAGAGGAAGCTATGTGATACTGTGCCCCAGAAAACCAAATTTATCTTGAAGAAGCTAAGTCGCTTTGCCGAAGCATTGCGCCTGGTCTGAGTCCTCCCTTGTTAGTCCACTTTTCATCAATTCAAGTCTCTGCTGTCCTGTGAACTTAGTGCGAGTTTCCTTAAGCCCCCATCCCTGTATGCATGCCGCGTGAAATTTAGGGGGCACCGCAGAACATGGGATGCAAGTTTGACTCTAATTTTTTAAATTTTTTAAAGTTTAAATAATACCACAAAAAGACTACCCGGTACTGTCTTTTGTTTATGCACTCATATTTAGGAGCTACAATGAATCGTTGCAAAGTTAAAACAAGCAGACTTTCTTTAAAAAAAGAAAGAAAGTTACGAGACAAGCATTTCAAAAGAGTAAACCACAAAGAAAAGTATGAAACAAATACCAATCTCATGACTTACTTCACTCTCCTGGCTTGCATGTACCTGCCTTCACGCATTTCGTTGGTCGAACAAGGTGCACGTATTGGCCCCTACCACTTGAACTTAGTCGCCACACACAACGCGCCAGAGGTCACTGTATACAGAATTAATACTAACTGTACAACGGCCTTCTTGAAAGTGTGGCTTTCGTTTTACAAGTGCACAGTGATAATATCCTCTGTATTTCACTTTACCCAGTTATAAAATCTGCAATTCTAAACAGCAACGGACCCCGCCACTTTTAAACTGCTGGGACTCTCTTGCAAATTGATTAGCGCTGCTTAGTAAACGGAACCAGGCTCGTTCACCCGGTTATCGTTTCTTGAACGAACACAAGTTAGTAATTCCGTTTTGAAGATTAAGCTTGGAAACACAGATGTAATGAAACATAGAAGAAAAACAAAAAAGCAATCAAACAAACAATACATATAATGACAGTTATTTTTTAATTCAGTCCGTATACGTTTCAAGCTAAGTCTCGCTAATTATTGTTACTCTGCACCCCAGTAAGCTGCCGGCTAGAACCAAAGTTGGGTATAACGTCTGTCGATCTTGAAGTGAGGCTCTAAAACTGAAGATATAGTATAAAACAAATTAATGATGAAACAGCAAATCGCGATACCGTGAATAACCGAACAGTTTTTGGCGTTTCTTTTTTTCCGCCCACAAATTGCGAATAAAAATAATTTTATTTGGAAGTTAGTCTTTGCAACACCTATATGCGAATTTAATTAATTGATTTCTGAGATTCTACGTTTCACAAGCGCGATCTCTTTGTGAAGCACGTCGCATTCGGGGACTGCAGAATAATTTTGACCATCCGGTATTCTTTAACGTGCACCTAAACCTAAGTGCAGGAACTTCCTGAATTTGGCTTCCATCGAAAGGCAGCCGTCACGGCCATACTATTACTCTTCGTAGGGTTATTTCAAATAATCAATGTCTCGTTTCAACGTATCGGGTTCTGAGAGAAAGGCATGAGCGAAATAACTTGAAGATAATCTGATCAAGAACAGTAGAGTAAACCGTATCAATAATGTGAAAACGACTTATTTTACAGGGGTTATCTGGAGGTCTACGGAAACTACATTAGGAAGTTATGCTTCTGCGATAACAAAGAGGTCCCTGCTACTGCGAGCGCTGGCATTGTAAGCTAGAAAAGGCAGAATGCTGCACTGCAGGATGGCGACCGAGCTCTGAAGTTCTCGCGCTAGCCCGTGGCGACGCCCTAAATTTTGGCAGCGGATACCCAGTTTGTTTGTTTATCGGTAAAGAAGGAACACATCTTGTACATAAAGAACTAGAGGATCCAACAGCCGAGCTTAAACACCTTCTTATATCCCCAAACCAACGCAAATAACAAAAAAAAAATAATGCGTGGCAGTGCAGTCATGTACAGGCACCAATGTTTGATGAAAGTATGACTACGGTAAATCCGTCAATAATACTTCTTTTTCTTTCCGCAAATGAAAGAAAAATTGTTCTCAAATCAAGAAATAGATTATGGGGTTTAATGCAGCAAAGCATAGTAAGGGCTATGATAGACGTCCTAGGGGCGTAGTCCGGATTAATTCTAGCCACCTGAGATTGCATCTGAATCTAAATACACGAGCGCCTCTGCGCTTCGCACCCCATGATAATGCGGCCGCTACAGCCGGGATCAAACCCGCAGGCTAAATCTATAACCCCTACATACTATGCTGGCTTACAAGTCAGAAGGCAAAAACGGCAAGCTCCTTCGTAAAGGGTATGCGTACACCAGTTAACTAATTAATTTTGCTTGACGGTCACTGGTGATAGGATATTCAGATTGCCTGTCGAATTCGCAGCACCTAGGACAGAGAAACACTTTGCCTCGTAACGTACCTTTAGGAGTCCTCTCGTCACGCTTTTGGAGACGCACCCGTAGTTGATCTTGGACTGCTTGGCGAGGTCTCCTATGCTCTGTATGAGAGGCGCCTGCAAGTGCTGGGCGATTATCTGTGACGCAAGGCTGGCAGTGTAGGACGAGATCAGGACCAATGCGAAAAGCCACCAGACGACGGCCATTATTCGTGTTGCGAGCGCCCTGAAATGTTACAAAAATAATTACGTTACTCAGAAAGCAGGCAAATATTTCTACCTGTTCTATTACAGACGCAAAAACTCTATAAAGTCATTCAGTGGTAGCATCACCTTTTCTGTTCTTATGCTTGTTCGTCTTAAGATTCAGCCATAAAAAAATAATAGTTTTGCCACAAACCAATGAAAGAACTGCCACGTAAGCGGAAATAAAAAAAATATTAAGTGTGCGTGTGTGTGTGTGTGCGTGTGTGTGTGTGCGCGTGTGTGTGTGTGCGTGTGTGTGCGTGCGTGTGTATGCGTGTGTGCGCAGTTCGAGTAGCCATCTTCTAATCCCTTGGGAACGAGGCAATCTCTGGCCATTCACACGCACACTAAAAAAAAAACCAGTTTTGTTCGGCATATTAATGCACCTTTAACGAAGCCTTTTTCGCCATTATCAAAAATGCGTTGAATCAGAAATTATTTTTTTTCGTACCGTCTATTCATGCGTAATCAGCCTGCACACATACTATCAGATGGGGCGGCGTCTTCGCGGTTTTGCTGACGTCGCGCGAAAGGCAGGCGCCCTCGACCAATCGTCAAGGGATGATTCCACAATTGCAATAGGAAATTTTGGAATAGCTTCACGCTATGGCGCCCATGCTTTGTGCTCCTTGCTCTAGATACTGGCCGCGTGAAAGTAAAACACTGAAAAAGAACGCTTTATAACCAAATCTGCGGCACTTATTATCTAATGTGGACAATAAAATATTTGCCGCCTTTCAAACGAGCATCTTGCGCAATCTCTCGGGAAATAACACTTTGTCATTATATTCGTAATCAATTGCTGTATTGTTAGTACTTTAATGTGTATTTCAACATAGAATTATTCTTGCTCAACTACCAGGGGTTCGATTAATTGCTTCTACAATGTTGATTTGTATTTTCCCACTGTTCTCACCTTCGTTGCTAATCGTATATATTGCATCATTATATATGTTACAACAGGAAGTCCCCGTGACAGTTTTTACTTAAGGACCTCCTTCTGTATTACATTCCCTTCGTAATTGTAATAACGTCTATTTATATTGATTGATTGATTGATTGATTGATTGATTGATTGATTGATTGATTGATTGATTGATTGATTGATTGAAATTGGACTCCTGATCAACGGACCTTATGCAGATCCCATGAGGTTTCGTTTAATGAGTGTGCACTGTATTTCTCTACAAGAGTTAATGCCTTCTCTCTAGAAACAGAAGATGTCGTGCAAGGTCTTTCTTACTCTGGTTAATAAAAAAATCCCGCAGCCGTAATTCTTGTTCGGGCAGTTGGTAAAACATAGCATAAGAGGAAGTTATTTTCATTGTTCAATTAAGAGTGTAGCTGGTAGACAAGGCATTGTCTGTATATACAGATATATGAAGTAACAGTATGTTGGCATGCACCTGTGTTATATAATGTGCTTTGTGGATGTTGCCTAGGGTATAATTTTCCGGGCGCCCGGTTGTGTATGGATGGCGTGACCATTTTTAATATTCATGCAATTAGAAAAGAAGAGTACCTAGTGAAGATAACACAAATCTAGTCGTTGGGCTCGATTATTCAGAGAAGCGGACACTGATTGCACGAAAAATACGAATCACATATTGGACTAATTGACAAAGAATAAATAATTAACCTTCAATTTAATTACATGACGGCACATATTGCAATTTTCTGATTGTAGCCGGTGAGATCATCTGGCTTATCCATTTGGGATAAATTTCTAGAATGATATCAGTTCGGAGATATGCGTCATCAAACTCGTCGTAAAATATTCACTGTTGGTCGACTTAATTTTTAACCAAACGCTCTTTTATGCACTGAGGCTCAAAAGTAACTACAACGCCGATGGATGACAGGGGAAATGCAGGAGGTGGAAATTCCAGACGATGAGCAAAACGAGAACAAGGTGAAAGCAGTAGCCGATGGCTTGACAACTGAACTTCTCCTTTTCAGGGCGACATGTGCTCTCCTCGGCACAGCATACATAGATACGGTTGTTTTAAAAAGAGAAGAGGGGGCTAAGGCGACATCAGAATTCGAGAGACCACCAGCTCTTTATAACAAAATATTCTAATGCCCTCCCAAACATAAGCAACATCCTTCGAATTATACCACCCAATGTTATCAAGTAACGACCGTCTGAGAAATGCTTTCCCGGATGTACCAAGGGCTACCTATCGCCGCAACAGAAACTTTAAAGACATGTTAGTGCATGCAAAAGTTAGCCAGCACTCCCGTAATAAATGCATGTTCTCACCCCCGGTGCAAAACCAGCAAGCACCTTCAAAGTGACGTTAACATTAAAAAAAAAGACACCGCAAATAGCTATACACACGGAGTGAAAACTAGCTTTACTTGCGCAAGTTCCGATGTAATTTATATGCTTGAACGCTATTTCTCTAAGAAACAATATATCGGTGAAACGGGACAACCAATGAACGTCGGGCTAAACGGACGTAGCACGGACACAGGTAAAAAGCTTCCGAGAGCAGTCGCCGAGCATTTCAACCAACCAGTTTATAACTTTGATCAAAGGCAGCTTTAGGATCTATTCCTTACGACAAATTTCTAACTGTAGGCGATAGCACATAGTTGCCTTGCATTATGTTGCATAGTTTATTTATTTATTTATTTATTTATTTATTTATTTATATATTTATTTATTTATTTATTTTTGTTGCTGGGTTCTGGGAGGCGCTGCGGAAGCCGAGGTTTGCGCACGTGCTCTTATCGGCTCCGCCGTGTTCAATGTACTGCAGCAGTTTTTCGATACCAATTGATCACTGAACTTTTATCATCGCCGTATCTGCCTACTCACCGTGACCACGTGGATCCCCTTTTTAGAGGTGGGCGCCCTCTTTTCATCATAACTGGAGGACTTTTCTGCCAGCGTCGAGCGGCTGCCAAGCTAAGCCTGCGTGCTCGCACCTACTACCGAGTCCAGGCGTTCGCGACAACTGCGGAGACGCACCACACGTTCCCGCATTTCACAGTTGAGCAGCCACCTGTGCCATTTCTATGCCAGTTTCGGTAGACGGAGAGGATGTCTCTCCTGAGTAACTTTAATCTCCTGGTTGGACCACGGCTGTTAATCGACGGAAAGTCAGAACAGTGACCGACGGCACGGACGAGGCGCCGAGCGCGAAGCCCGGCGTGACGACGTTGTCGCAGCCTCGTCGGTGGCTCACAAGGGTGAAAAAGCAGGTCACACCTGCATCAATACCGCCAGAAATTCCGAAGGATCATCTGTGGCTGATTGTGAGTCCACGCAATGGCCTCGACATGAGGTGTTAGCCAAATCAAGTTCGCTTTCACCCTGCCCAGGCCGGCGGGTCAGGGTGAGGAAGACAACGTCGAGGACGTAGTCTGTCCTAACGTCATGCAGAACATCGCAGTGGTGAGTGTCCCAGCGGTGAAAGAGGCCAGAGCGTATGCCAGGATATGCAGTATTGTTATGGACCGTGTGGAGTACGAAGTCAACGCATATATGGCTGCCCCGAACACGTGCAAGGGAGTCATGCGAGGGGTAGACCTCGACGTCGATCGAGTGAAACTTCAGGCGCTTATTGTTGATGCCAGGAACCCAACAGCGCATTAAGCAACGCGAATCAAGAACTCGACAATGGTGTGGTGATTATTTTGGACGGCCTCAAGGTTCCAAATCACGTTAGTTACGGCGCGACCATGTTTCGCTGCACACTATTCACAAGGCAGACAGATGTTTGCTACACTTTCGGTAAGGCAGGACATCGCGCTGATGTGTGCCCTACGCCAGATGACGTCATGTGCAGGGTATGAGGCAAGCAGTGCCCATCGGAGGAGCACGATTGCGAGCCGACCTGCAAGCTGTCCGGCGGCGCACACGTCACAGCAGACAGGAACTGCAATCCAGATCCTGTATGCGGTGCGTCACAGGAGAAAGAAGAGGCAAAAGCAAGACTCTAATCCGGATTTTCAGCGAGGCCGCGACATGAAAGAAGACTTCCCACCGCTGCACACGGTCAATCAAGGGGGTACCAGCATAAACCAGCGCGCAAGCTCCCGATCCACGGGGAGATCAGCCTCCATAGCGAGATCCCGCTCCAGGAATCCTGCGGTCCGCATCGCAGCGCAAGGGGTTGACCAAGGAATGTGGGCCACCAAGGTCAAACAAATGGCACAGTTACAGGTAAATGCGGGCACTGCTTCAGAGCATGTTAGCTTTCAGCTAGTTGGTCGAATCCAAAAGGGGTACGCTACTCTTAGAGGCATCGCTGAACAGCTCAGGGCTGAGATAGCAGAAATGAAAGGAGATAAGGTAGTAAAGGTTATCCCTCCATCGCGGCCGAACAGGCTCGCAGAGAATTTAGGGCAGTCCCCAACAGCTGAGGTTCCAATGGATACCCATTCTGAGGTTAGTTCGGCAAAGATAACGGCAACGACTGAGCAAATCGCGAACCAGGACCTGGATTTTCGGGTGCAAATCACGGAGTCGTTGGCAGACATTAAGGAGACGCTGAGGCAAATGGCGGAGGCAGTGGCCTCTCTTAACGCAAGGACTTCCAAGCTTGACGCCGAGGTAGGCAAGCTGTGAGCCAAGAAGGGCGTCAAGCCGCTTGTTGAGAGTACCACTACTTTCTCATGGGAGCCCCATGGTAGTACACAGGCTGAGTCAGCCGATATCTCCAATGATTACTGCGAGTAACGGTGCATTGAACTTCACGATCTGACAATGGCGCTCTTGGGGCTTCTCTCAAAAAAGGGCAGCGCTTCAGCAGTTTCTCAGATCGAGAGATTCGAGAGTGCAGATTATCTTATTGCAATAGGTAGTTGTGGATAGCGTTTCTCTGTCGGGTTATTTAGTATAGAAAGGGGCGGAGGGTAGGGGGCTAACTATGGGCAAGGTCGGCAACGCTCGGCCGACAGCATGCATTTGAGCCGTCATGCGATAAGAGCCGGATGCCCTGATCCCTACACCAGGCATAAAGCCCTGTCGTGGGTTCCCTCGCTGCAGACCCTCTTGTTCATCCATTGCACGCTTGAGAGCAGCACTATAACACTGCGCAAGCACCCCATCACGTTGTGCTTTTTCATATTTCGATGGCTTCCTTCGGAACGCGGACAAACGGGTCACGTGGATATAGCGTGCTGGAAATAATTTATTGAGAGGTGTCTCAAGGTGCTCTACAGCTTTTCGTATCACACTTGGGGTCTGCAGTCAATACGTAAAGAGTTTATTATTTAACATAACTAATCCTTTAGTTAAGGCGGAAATAAGAATTAGCCTGCCTAACTACGCCAGTGCCAACATTACGCATTCGGTTCCACAAGCGTCCGGGGTCCCTTTTATTTTTAAAACTTAAGGCGCAAGTTATGTTGGACAACATGTGCGTGTGCGTACAACATGTGCGTGTACATATATATATACTGCAGCAGAACTTATAGTTGGGCGAGTGCAGATGCTCAGCGCTGATAGCTGGGGTACATATGTTCTATATCTTGCCGAAAGTAAAATAGGTGTGAGTAAGCGCTTGTGTGTCCCCTTCACTGTGTCCTTTTCAATTGTGCGCACAAAAATATTTTACTATGCATATATATATATATATATATATATATATATATATATATATATATATATTCACACGTGCACTAGTTTATCTTTCTCGGGGCAGCACTTTTCTGCGGGTCATAATTGTTAAACATCGGAAGTTTCTCCAACGTTACCGATGGTTCTATCCTTTGTCACCGAACTTTGCGATATCAGAGTGTATGCGCGACGCGAACTGTGTAGTGCTTTCTGGAAGATGCGCATGCACCAGCGATTACGCTGGAACCTTCGCTGCCTCATGTATGAAAGCCGATGGGCTTGATCCGCAGATCATATTTCAACCTGGCCCATATGGTTGCACTGTGAGTGTAGCCTGCTTTTGTAAGTACATCTTTGCCCGTTAAAGAGTTAGTTTCGCGTTTAACAGTTTTAGTAGTGAGTTCTTCACCGCCACTATCTAAATATATATATATATATATATATATATATATATATATATATATTTAGAGTCATATCATGAGCAGCCAACGAACACTGACACCATGGACCATGGTGTCAGTGTTTGTTGGCTTCTCATGATACGACTACTAAAAATCGGGCCCCTCTCATCTGCAAAGAGTCCATCAAAGCCCTCAAGTGATATAACCTCAAGCCCTCGACAGCAACAAGTGTCCTCAAGGTCGCAGCAGGAGAACAGGAAGAACCAAGAAAAGCTGTTGGATGGTAGCACTGCAAATGAGATACCAAGTATGCTGATTCCCATGATGTTCGCCGCAATCAAGGCTATTCTCCACACCAGCCCATCGTTTAAGAACATCCCTCAGGTAGAGGCCGTCCTGGCTTTGGAACCGCTGGTGTCGTCTTCTTTCACGGCGAAAGCCGTTATTCTTCGCAGTAGCAACAATGGCTTCGCCAACAATCGTCTCACAAGCGGTGTCCACCAACGAACACTTCCGCACATGTACCATATTCGAGTGGAACGCTCGCGGCTTGCGCTCGAAGTTAGCAGACTTTAAGCATCTTGCGCGAGTGTACCGATTCCTTTTTATGGTCATTTCCGAGTCTTGCGTCAACGAGCAGTTTAGGATAAAGGGTTATTACTTTCATCATTCAAGGCGACAAAATGGAATTCGCCGACTGCTCATTGGATTTCGCAACGACATACCTGCCTCTGCGATTGACGTAGCACCACATACGAGAACAAATATATTTGCGCAACCACAGTGATTGCATCCAAAGTGTTTACCCTGATCGGCGTCTACTTGGAACCAGGATCACCTTTCGACGTGACAATATTGGAAAACTTGTTGACAAACACTCAGTCTCCACATATTATTTGTGGCGATTTCAACGCACATAACGATATCTGTGGCAGTTCACATAAACGTGCTCGGGGTGCTAAGCTGGTGAAGCTTCTTTCAAAATACAATATACAGCCCTTGAATGACGGCAGCATAACATGCCTGAAAAATCCAAAGACTGTTAGCTGCATTGACGTCACATTCGTATCAAGTGAAGTGGCCCCTATGTTCCGATAGTGTACAGATTTCGAGACTCGAGGTAGTGATCACTACCCGATCCTAATCTCTGCCCTTCATTTTCGGAAGTCCCAGAAAAGTGAAACTGAAGTCTGTAGACTGGGAAGCTTACACAGAAGCCGTAGACAAAGACAGCACAGCCTCGACTACGAATGCAGAATTAATACCGACAATAGCTCATTGCCTCAAATATAGTGCCCGCTGTGCCACTAAGCATTGTATTGTACCAACTAACGACAAGGAATTTGAAAGGTTATGTGCCATTCGAAGGCGTGCCGAAAGGAAGGCTCTACGTACTAAGAATATCGAAGACCTCTGAACTTGTCGAAGGGCACAAAGACATATACGACGTTACCTCACCACACTTGACCGAAAAAGGTGGAGGGACTTTTGTGGGACACTGGACATACGACAACCGCTGAGCAAAATCTGGCGAGTCGTCAGAGGCATTCGCAAAGAGCCGCAACAGCTTTATCCTTTTATCGCCCTCTCATTACATGAGCGCGCATCTCTGAAAGAGGTGGCAGAGCAGTACTGCAGGTTCCTTTACAAAGGGGCACAACCTTTGCGGCAAATTGCAAGTCGTCAGCCTAGTCCACCTCGAGTTACCTTTCCTGACTTAGAACTACCATTCACCATCGAAGAGCTCACGGCAGCAATCGACGACGTAAACAAGCGATGATCCCCTGGCCATGACGGTGTAAGTTATGAAGCGCTCGCAAATCTATGCCACACATCTCTAAATACTTCGTTTAGGGCAATACAACGGACACAAGAAAGGCGACAGGACAAGCGCTTTGTCCTGTCGCCTTTCTTGTGTCCGTTGTATTGCGCTGAATGAAGTATTTATGGATCCGCACCAACTAACCCGCCAACGCATTGTGCCACACATTTCGCCTACACCTTCTGGAGTACAACTCCTCATGGGATAACTGGGGAGGTTCCTGCGGAATGGAAGCTTGCGAAAGTTATTCCTATATTGAAGCCAGGGAAGCAGCCAACAAATTACGCCTCCTTCAGACCCATATCTCTGCTTAGCTGCGTAGGGAAGCTATGCGAAAAAGTGGTCTACAAACGACTAAATTGGTTCCTGGAAACTGCAAAAGTTTACCCGGAGGAAATGAATGGCTTCCGGCAAAACAGGTCCGCCATTGGTAATGTCATTGCTCTGGTACCATCAATTGAAGAGGAATTGGTCTCTGGAAACATACCTACTGCATTATTTTTAGACATTAGGAGAACATATGGTTCGGTCTTTCATAAAGCAATACTTGACGCTCTGGAAACCCTTGGTCTTGGAGGACGGCTTTACGCATGGATTGAAGACTATCTTCAAGGACGCCAACTTTTCATGTGTGCCCCGGATGACCCCACGGCGCTTTATGCCGTCGAGAAGGGAGTGCCACAAGGAGCTGTGTTAAGCCCGGTATTATTTTAGTCCTCATCCATCTGAGAAGAAACCTGCCCCGCGGCGTCAAAATCACACTGTATGCGGACGACATCTGCATTTGGAGTACAGCGCGTTCCCGCAGTACCACCCAACAACGTCTCCAAACAGCGCTAGCAAATACATCGGCCTACCTAAATCCAAGGGGTCTGAAATTGTCCCCCAACAAAAGCGTTGTCATGGCTTTCACGCGGAGGTGCATGGAAAAATACCCACCAGTGTTGGGTGGTCATGTCCTTCCGTACGTCAAGACGCAAAGGTTTCTTGGAGTGACGATCGATAGGAACCTCACATGGTCACCCCAAGTAAAAAACTGAGCGAGAAGATTTCTTCGGCGTCGCACGTATTCCGATTTTTAGCCGGATCACAGTGGGGCAGCAACTGTCGATCAACGGTGCTCCTCCATAAGGCCTACGTCGACGGAACGCTACGATATTACCTCCCGATCCTGCACAAAATATCTCCCACAAGCAAGAGAAAACTCGAGGCAGCACGAAACAACTGCATTCGCGTATGTCTTGGCCTTCCGAAGGGGTCGTCCCGCTCAGGGACTGTAGCAGAAGCTGGATGCCTGCCTGTGGAAGTGCTATGTTCGCAGGAGACACTTCGGATACACCTCCGCCACGTAATTCATACGGAGATTCACTTTTTAAAGGATATTTCTAGAACCTGTGCTACATCTAGCTTTGGGCAGGCCGTCGGAAGCACATCTATTTCGATTCCTGTTCAGGCGTCACAAATTATGCCACGAAACATTTCACCATGGACACTGTTTCCACTGAAAATCGTGCCATATATACCTGGAATCAGTGCGAAAAAGAAAATGCCTCAAGCAGCGACTTATCAGATAGCTTTGGAATATATGCACAAAGAATACGCAGCTGCAACGCACATTTTCACAGATGGCTCTACAACTCCACATCGTTCATCATGTGGACTTTTTGTTCCCTCTACAGGGCAACGATTCTCGTTTGGTCTTCAGCGAGCGACATTATCTACTTCAGCGGAGCTAATGGCATTAAGGAGGCCCTTGGGTATGTACTTCGACAGCAGCCGCCGAAGACATAGGTGATTTTCACAGATTCAAAAGCAGCCCTGCAAAGTATGTGGAAGAGGCACAGGCGTTGCGATAATCAACCTGCAGCATTTGACATTGCTTATCTTCACCACAGGCCTAAGATTGCTGGGCATTGCATAAAGTTCCAGTGGATACCTGGCCATGCCGGCATTTCGGGAAATGAAAGAGCGGATGAAGCTGCCAGAAATGGACACCAGTACCAAAAGTTCAAAAGAACGTTTTTTACAAAAGCCGACTCTGCAAACATGGCAAAAAATATGCCTATCAAGAAATAGACCGCATCCGGAATCTGCCGCTTCACCAAGATAACTTCCTGCGTTACATTGACCCAGAAATGAGACCGAAAATTCCACGACCGCTTCCTCGACACTTAGAGACGTTGTACCATCGTCTTCGACTGAATCTGGCATACACGAAAAATTATCTGTACCGCATAGGGCTTACCACTAACCCATACTGTGATAACTGTCGCAACTTAGAGACAATTGAGCACATATTACTAGAATGCCTCGCGTACCGCGACGGGAAACAACTTTTTGAGCAACAAATGAACATGATTTTCCTCGAACCGTCAACGTTACCGAGCATCTTAGGTACAATGCCCGGCCCTTCAAAACAGCGACGGGTTTTGGATTTATTTTTCAAATAGCTATCGGAAATTGGTCTAATAGGAAAGCTTTAAAAATTGCACGCTTCATATACAAAAGCCTAAATTTACCCGCCATGTCACTTGTATATATTAGTATCGGGTCCACTCGGACATTTCATGTTTATTTTATCCTCTTTTTCTCCCACTCTCTTCTGGAATCTTTTAATCCCAATCCCTATCCCTATACATATTAGCATGCCCGCGGTTATATACGCGACGGCAAAATTCTGTTTTAACACTACCCACCTGATTGGAGCCAAGAGTCTGCAGTATGTAATAAATAAATATGATACCCTACAGTGCTGTAAGCTCTGTGCCAAATTAAGCAACGCATGATATATTATTATTGACGTGATAAACGATACAGACAGGTTTAACAATGCGCCGCCGGCTACTCCTTGTTCCATGAAGATTTACTGCTTTTTCACGTATGGTTCCCTACACTGTGGTGCTCTCGTACACGTAAGAGGCCTTGAGGCCACCTGGTCATGTGCAGCGTATTGCATAACACGTAGCAACTCCAGTCCACTATGCATCGCGGTATTCCCTCTTGCTGCAATCGTGTCTGGAAACGGGATGTAAGAATAGCATCCACTCCATTTGAACCCGGTGAATCAGATTGTGCCTCTACCGGATGACGGCAGGTACGCAAATCATAATGCTTGGTCCTCGTAGTGGCGAACATTGTGTTACCCGAGAAAATCTCGAGATTCATACAACAACGTGGGTGCATATCCATATTATGCTTCTGCACGACTTGTTACAGTATTATTGCAACTTTAGTGTGGTTCATATTTGACTTTATTGTAGCCATGAAAATTTCCTCAATGAAATCACTACTGCATGGACACATACACGCCCACGTAGAAGAAATATTCGCTACAAGCCACTGCAGCCGTGTAAGAACTGCACCACTCTTAACAACATTCGACATAAGCCAAGACCGATATAAAGTAGTAAGAAACATTGATAGTCTTTTCAGGTTTAGCAAAGTTCCCGCTCCGACGGCCAAGATATTTGTTCCATTACGTACAAAATAAAACATTCTAGTGGTCTCTTTTGGTAATATGAGTCTTGTGGCGAATTGTACTCCACAATATTGCAACAAACATAAAAAGAGCCATGTGGTAATACTGGCGGCGTCGCACAACAATGTTGCACGAGCACAAAGCTCCCGATAATGAACAGAGAACTACCATCAGTTCCCTTGTGGGTTCTATCTTTCCTTTTGCTTTGATTACGAGAAGGAGATTACCCTGAGAAGCGCTGACTAGACCAATCCCCACTTTTGGAACAACTAATGTTCTGTTTATCAGCGTTATCTACTTTCTGCCGCAACTGCCCTCTCCATTGTGTGTGTATATATATATATATATATATATATATATATATATATATATATATATATATATATATATATATATATATATATTGTAGTGACTGCTTCAGTTTTAACGTAGTGTTATCTGCGATCCTGCGAAGAAAAAGAGAAAGGAAGCTATTTCTGACATCAGCGCTCTTTATTGGAAATTCTTTCTCCACTAGCTGTTGCGCTCGTAGTGCTCATTTATTTATTTATTTATTTATTTATTTATTTATTTATTTATTTATTTATTTACACAGCCTAAGGGCCCTGCAGGGCATTACATAGGGGGACGGGGAGCGAATAGGGGAGGGGAGCACTTCATCAATAACTACAAGAATGTATAAACATGTGCACCTGACAATCTATACTAGGATTCAAGTGTGCAAAAAAAAGCCACTTGAGCAATCATACATTGCACAACGCACTTAACAAGCTATATAAACACTTAAGCTTCCTAAAAGAATAAATGGAAAGCAAAAGGAAAATTGAGAAAACAAAGAAGCCAGTTGAAAAAATAAGCTACGTCTGTAATGAAATTGAACAAGGACAAAGCCTAACGATTGGTCAGGCACTTACTTTATGAACTTTATGAAATTTATGAACTTTATGCGACTTTCCAAATTGGTAAGGTATGCCCTTTGGATATACGATAACTCCGTTCGACTACAAGGACGATGACTACATTTTTTCGTAATAAATTCCATTCGTTACTTGAGAGCAAAGGGGTGAGTTTTGAAACCGATTGGTTCGCAGAAACGTAGTTTTTATCTTATTATGATCCGTCCGCTCAGAATCATAGTGAACATGTTGAATGTGGCTAGCAGCAAAGGGTGATTTGCTGTGATACAATGTGTGTAAGACTGATTAGTGGACATGTTTCTGCGCATTGCAAGTTACGGTATTTTAGCCTTTTTTTCACAGTAGACACACTGATATCGCGAGTAAGATGACGTGAGGGACCTTGCCGCCTTATATATATAGCTATATCAAAAAGGTTATTGAAAAAAAAGAAAGAAAAGTGCGGAAAGCGAGTGGGTGGAGCCCCTAGTCCAGGGCCCCCCTAGCTTGAGCGGTTCGCTGTGCCTGGTCGAGGAGCGCTAGTTGCATCTCCCGATCCTCGCTGGCGAGCCAAGTCCCCCACTGCTCCCTTCCGGAAAGTTTGCCGGTTATTATCGGTGTATTAGTTTTGGGTGGCCTGTTCTGGCAATCCCACGTAATGTGGCCGAGATTTGGCCGGCCTCCGCACCAAGGACAGCGAGCGCTGTACAGCGTTGGGTGAATGGCATGTCTCAAATGAAGGTTTGGAAATCTGTGCGTCTGTATTCGGCGCCAGTCATAATCGTCCCGCCTGGATAGATCAGGGTGTGGTGGACTGTACTTCCTTCGCTCGCGCCGTTGGTGCTCAAGGATGTCTCGCGGTAAGAAGGGTTTTTCGTCAAAGTGGTTGGCCGCTCGGTTGACAAAAGCACGAGTTGCGCCGTCCGCTCTCTCATTGCCCTCGAGTCCTGCGTTGCCCGGGCACGAGAAGATCGTGTGTTTCTGCGTTAGGTTGGATCCTAATAGGTGAGCGGTGCTGTGTGGTAGCCTCCCGGTGAGGAAGAGTCTACATGCGACTTGGGAATCTGTAAGAGTTATCGACGATTGTCCCAGAGCGTCCTTAGTTTTATTAGCTAGCGCGATGGCTGAAGCTTCTGCGGTATTCGCAGATGTAACTCTAGCCGTGGCGCAAGTCACAAGCCCTTCATCTGCGGCCGCTCCTACTACTGCGAGGGCGTACTTGTAAGCATCACATCGAGCGACATCTGTGTATACTGTATCCGGGTTTCCACCGAATTCCTGCATTAACTTTCGAGCTCGAGCACTTCTAGCAACCCGGTGGTATTTCGGACTCATGCTCTTAGGGATTGGGGCTACTACGATCCTTTCACGTACGACCTTGGGCAGAGATTCGAGTTGTTCTCCCGCATAGTGTGGACAAATAGGGTAACCTACGCGGCAAAGTAATTTTGCTGCCAGAGGAGGTTAAGCTAAGCCTCTCCTGTTGAGAAATAAGCGTCGCTGCCCGTAGCTCCTCGCAGTTATTGCGAATCCCGAGGGCCAGCAGATGTTCAGTAGAGGTTCCCTGTGGTAGGCCGAGAGCCGCTTTGTAAGACGTTATGATCAACGCATCTAGGGCCTTTAGTTCTGTTTTTGTGGGGTCCTGGAAAGGGAGGCTATATGTGAGACGACTTAGCACAAAAGCCTGAATGAGCCGGATCGTCTCTGTTTGCTTGAAACCCTTTCGGTGATAAGTTACTCTACGAATCATATGGGAAATCTGTTTCACCGTAGTCCTAAGAGTTTTAATGGTGTGGTCTACTCGTTTGTTGCTTTGCAGCCACAGTCCGAGGACTCGCATTTTCTGGACCTCCCTTATCTGGCTGTCTCCTGGAAAGAGGTTGACCGGCTCGTGAGTTTGACGGCCTCGACCTCGGATCTTGATAAATTCTGATTTATCGGGAGCGCAGCTCATGCCGCTGCTGCGAGCGAAGGTTGCGACAACGGTCGCTGCTTCTTGCAGTATTTGTTCTTTTTGTCCTAACGAGCCGCTGGTTGCACATAGGGTAATATCGTCTGCATATAACGCGTACCCCAGCCCGGGTATGACGTCGAGTGTTTTGGCTAAGCGTCTCATGTCGATATAGAAAAGAAGGGGGGAGAGTATCCCCCCTTGCGGTGTACCTCTATTGGGCATGGGAAAAGGGTCTGAGCGCGAAGTGCTGATGGCTATTGTCGCGATGCGAGAGGTCAGGAAAGAGTGGGCGTAGTCATAGATTCTTTGACCCCAACCGATTTCATTTAGCTAAGACAAGATAAGTTCATGTGAAATAGTGTCAAATGCGCTTTTCAAATCAAGAGCTAGGACGAGATGCTCTGCACCAACCATGGTGTTGCAAAGAACTTCTTCGCGAAGTAGCAGGAAAACATCTTGTGTCGACAAATTTTGGCGAAAGCCGAATATGTTTGTGGGAAATAGGTTGCGGTCTTCAATGTAAGACGTGACACGTGTGTCAATCACCTTCTCAAAGAATTTGCCAAGACAGGAGGTTAGTGATATCGGTCTGAGATTTTGTAGATTATGAGGTTTTCCTGCTTTCGGAATAAGCACGATTTTGGCTTCCTTCCACTGTTGTGGAACCACGCCCCTCTCCCATATCTGTTCATTAAAATACCGAGTAAGCTGTTCTAGGTGCTCGTCGCTCAGGTACCGGATCATAGCATTTGTAGGCTGATCTGGCCCTGTAGCAGTATTTCTCTTCGCAGCTTGCGCTGCCGCGAAGTGTTCTGCCTTAGTTATCGGGGATCTGACACCGCGTTTTCTTGCCCTTGGTATGGCAAGGCGCATGGGGGAGTGATTACTACACCTACGTACTTCTCTTTAAGCTTAGTGAGGAAGGCCTGATCTGTTCCTGAATATTCTCCGGCAAGTTTCTGAAGGTTGCGGTTATTGACCGTTTTGGTTTTTCCTGGTTCCATTATGCTGCGAAGTATCGCCCATGTCTTGGAGGTGTGTAACGTTTCACAAAGTGAGTCGCAAGAACTCGCCCAACTCACTGCCTCTAGCTTCTGTGCGTATAAGCGTTTGTCCTCGCGGATATTTCAGCAATTCTGTGGCGCAGTTTGCGATTAAGTCGCTGTTTTTTCCATCGTTTAGTCAGCCCCCTTCTGGCTTCTCACATATGTAGTAGGTGGTTGTCAACTACCGGCGTTTCCGCTGTGAGCGCTAGCCGCTTGGATGTTGCTTTATGAGCGTCTCGTATGTACGTTTCCCACTCTTCAGCGTTCTCAGGTGATATCTCCGGCATGGGGATTTTGCGATAATTTACCAAGTTCTTGATTATCACCTGGTCACAGGGTCGCCGAATTTTCGGGGAGCCTACCGACGCGCTGATGATGAAATGGTCACTGCCTAGATTCTCTCCTAAATTTGCCCAGAATACCTCGACGACATTATTTGTGAATGTGAGATCTGGAAAAGTGTCTGCACTGACGCTGTTACCTAATCTCGTCAGATTTTGACGGAGAATGTTGAGTTGGAGATCATATGCTTCGGCCGCTCGCTCGAGCTCCCAGCCTTTGGGGTGCCTGTTCGGTAACCCCAGCTGGTGTGAGGGGCATTGAAGTCCCCAAGAAGCAATAGTCTAACCTGGGTGCCGGAGTGACGCATGACGTACCGAATGAGGGCCTCAAAATCGGCCCTCCTTTCTTTAGGTGGGCTATACACGTTCGTGGGGTTAGATGCTACAGCTAGAATAGAACTGGCAGAACTTTTGAAGTTAATCAACAGGCGTAAGACAGCTGACATAAGGAAGTATAGTATGGATAGAATTGAACATGCTCTCAGGAACGGAGGAAGCCTAAAAACAGTGAAGAAGAAACTAGGAATTGGCAAGAATCAGATGTGTGCGTTAAGAGACAAAGCCGGCAATATCACTACTAATATGGATGAGATAGTTCAAGTGGCTGAGGATTTCTATAGAGATTTATACAGTACCAGTGGCACCCTCGACGATAATGGAAGAGCGATTAGTCCAGAGGAATTCGAAATCCCAAAGGTAACGCCGGAAGAAGTAAAGAAAACCTTGGGAGATATGCAAAGGGGGAAGGCAGCTGGGGAGGATCAGGTAACAACAGATTTGTTGAAGGATGGTGGACAGATTGTTCTAGAGAAACTGGTCACCCTGTATACTCGATGCCTCATGACCTCGAGCGTGCCGGAATCTTGCAAGAACACTAACATAATCCAAATCCATAAGAAAGGGGACGCCAAAGACTTGAAAAATTATAGACAGATCAGCTTACTGTCCGTTGCCTACAAACTATTTACTAAGGTAATCGCAAATAGAATCAGGAACACCTTAGACTTCAGCCAAGCAACGGAGCAGGCAGGATTCCGTAAAGGCTACTCAACAATAGATCATATTCACACTATCAATCAGGTGATAGAGAAATGTGCGGAATATAACCAACCCTTATATATAGCTTTCATTGATTACGAGAAAGCGTTTGATTCTGTTGAAACCTCAGCAGTCATAGAGGCATTACGGAATCAGGGTGTAGACGAGCCGTATGTAAAAATACTGAAAGATATCTATAGCGGCTCCACAGCCACCGTAGTCCTCCATAAAGCAAGCAACAAAATCCCAATAAAGAAAGGCGTCAGGCAGGGAGATACGATATCTCCAATGCTATTCACAGCGTGCTTACGGGAGGTATTCAGAGACCTGGATAGGGAGGAATTGGGGATAAAAGTTAATGGAGAATACCTTAGTAACTTGCGATTCGCTGATGATATTGCCTTGCTTAGTAACTCAGGGGACCAATTGCAATGCATGCTCACTGACCTGGAGAGGCAAAGCAGAAGAGTGGGTCTAAAAATTTATCTGCAGAAAACTAAAGGAATGCTTAACAGTCTCGGAAGAGAACAGCAATTTACAATAGGCCGCGAGGCACTGGAAGTAGTAAGGGAATACATCTACTTAGGGCAGGTAGTGACGGCGGATCCGGATCATGAGACGGAAATAATCAGAAGAATAAGGATGGGCTGGGGTGCGTTTGGCAGGCATTCTCAGATCATGAACAGCAGGTTGCCATTATCCCTCAAGAGAAAAGTATATAATAGCTGAGTCTTACCAGTACTCACCTACGCGGCAGAACCCTGGAGGCTTACGAAAAGGGTTCTACTCAAATTGAGGACGACGCGACAAGCAATGGAAAGAAGAATGATAGGTTGTTGCGTTTCGCCTGCGACACGTGGTTTTGCCGGCGCGACTGCGGCGGGCCGGCAGACATTTTGGCCCGATCGTCGTCGCCGCAACGCTCCCCGCCAGGTGTTTCCAGGCGCGACTGCGGCGATGCGACCGCAAAGGATCACCCTCTCCTTCCAGTCATTGTGCCCGACCGGCAGCGCTACGACAGTGTGCGTCACCATTAGCCCATTGTACATTCACGTGCTCGTCTATTGAGGGGTTCCTTCTTGCCCTCAACTGCGAGAGTATAAAAACAGCTGCCCCCGGACGCCAAAAGGAGGGCTCCGATTTCTTCTGTTGAGTAAAGTGCTCTCCCGTCTCTCTACTTCGGTCAACCTGACCGCCAACTCTTTGCGATGTTAAAATAAACAAGTTGTTTTGTTGTTACCAGTCGACTCTTGCTTTGCCGGGACCTTCGGATGCTTCCAGTTGTACCCCAGGCCGCCAGGCCAACGCTACCCTTGGGGCTTGCGACCCAGGTACAACCACAGGCGTCAGCGCCGAGTTCCCAACCGATCGCGCCAGCGGTGCGATCCAAATATCTGGTTGGCAGCGGTGAGATCGCCTCCGACTTCAAACAACTGTCTGCCAGCGGTGAGATCGCGACAACGGAGGCCAGCAGCGAAGAGATGCAGTTGACTGTATGCTGAGCAGCTCAACGACGATCCGTGAGCAGTGCAACGAGCCCTGTGTGACGACTGGTTGCCTGCAGCGGAACGACTGCGCGGAATTCCTGCCTGCGAGGTTTGGTGAGTGCGGGACTTTCTTCTTCTGAGCTTTGCCAGGCTTTTGTTAGTGTTAGAAACAGAGCTGGTAATTGTGGTTGTCGTTGCTGCCGGGTTAGTTTGCGGCAAGACAATAGTAAGCAGTAGAGAAAGCAGCATTCAGAGCAGCCATGGATTTGAAGTCGTTGCGCAAACCGAAATTGTTGGAGCTTGCAAGAGAGTTGGGTCTGGATGTCTCGGACAAACTCAGAAAACCAGAACTGCTAAAGGCTATTCTTGAGTTAGAGGCTGAGGATGACGAGCTGTCGGAATGCCTTGAGACTATTGAGGAGAGGTCAAAAAGACAGGAGCGCGAACTTAAAGAGCAAAAAGAGAAACAGGAGCGCGAACTTAAAGAGCAAAAAGAGAAACAGGAGCGCGAACTTAAAGAGCAAAAAGAGAAACAGGAGCGCGAACTTAAAGAGCAGAAAGAAAAAGAAGAGCGTGACCGTCAACACGCTTTGGAAATGAAGCGTCTTGAGGTAGAGATGGAACGCGCTCGTAATGGAAGTCAGGCACACGGTGCAGGAGAACGCGTATTGTTCAAAATGACTGACCTGATGCGGCCGTTTAAGCTTGGAGAGGACATTGGTTTGTTCCTGGTTAACTTTGAGCGAACGTGCGAGAAGCAGGGGTTCTCTCGGGAAACGTGGCCACAGCGCTTGCTCACTTTGTTACCCGGCGAGGCGGCCGACGTAGTCGCTCGCTTGGACAGAGAGGAGGCAGAGGATTTCGACACAGTGAAATCGAGTCTTCTAAAAAAGTACCGGCTGTCTGCGGAGGCGTTCCGTCGGAAGTTTCGGGAAAATGAGAAAGGCAGAAGTGAGTCATATACAGAGTTTGCGTATAGGCTTATGTCAAACATGCAGGAGCGGCTCAAAGAAGAGAAAGCGTTCGGTGACCACGATAAAGTTCTGCAGTGTTTCGGGCTAGAACAGTTTTATAGTCGGTTACCGGAGAACGTGCGATACTGGGTCTTGGATAGGCCAGACGTTTGTACGGTGGCTAAAGCCGCTGAGCTAGCCGAGGAGTTTGTGACGCGTCGGGCTCGCGGAGCTAAGGACGGTCAAAAGGGTGAATTTGGCTCGAAGTTTGAGAGGCCGAAGTTCACACCCATGAGATTAAAGGGGGACACGCGTAGTGAGGATGCGAGTGAAAGCAGTCCGACCAAACGTAAAGAGACGGCGGCAGCCAAACGCAGAAAGCGGTTCGAGATGAGGCGAGCGCGCTTGTGTTATACGTGCCAGAAGCCGGGTCACTTTTCGGCGCAGTGTCCGGAAACAACACCAAAAGTTGTGTTTTTTTCAATAGGCAGCACTGACGAGAACATGAAGCTTCTCGAGCCTTACATGCGAGACCTCCTCGTGAACGGGAAAGAGTGCCGAGTGCTTCGCGATTCCGCAGCTACGATGGATGTAGTTCACCCGTCTTACGTAGAACCCCATATGTTCACGGGCGAGTGGGCGTGGATCAAGCAAGCCGTGGAAGCTCATAGCGTGTGTCTGCCAGTAGCAAAGGTGCTTATTGAAGGACCTTTCGGAGCGCTTGAGACGGAGGCGGCAGTGTCATCTATGCTGCCACCCCAGTACCCGTACCTATTTTCAAACAGGTCCGATCACCTCCTGCGCGAGAAGGGGCTTTTGTTTGGTAAAGCTAGTGTTCAGGCCTTAACCAGGTCGAAGGTTCGGGAGCTCGCTGCAAAGGCGGTAGTTGCGGGGCCGACGTTATCAAACAACAAAAAAGGGTCAGAGGCGCAGCAAGCTGATATTCAGAGCACGCCCGAACTGAATCAAATTGAGTCTGTAGGGTTGAAGGCGCCAGATACTGGAGAGGAAATGCCCGACACGGGAAAGTTAGAAGAGCTATCTACTGATTTGCTCATCGCGCCTACGTCAGACGGACTTGATAGGTTGCTAAAAGTCAGCCGGTCGGCTTTGATAGCCGAGCAAAAAAAGGATGGCAGCCTGGAAAACGTGCGCTGCAATGTCAAAGAAGGTATCGCCAGGAAAACTGCGCGTTTTGTGGAAAGAGGTGGAGTCCTGTACCGGAAGTATCTAGACCGCAGAGGAGTGGAGTTCGATCAGCTGATCGTGCCTCAATGCTATCGTCAAGATCTGTTGCGCTTGTCACACGGGGGTTCGTGGTCCGGACACCTAGGAGTTAAGAAAACTAAGGACCGTCTCTTGCAAGAGTACTATTGGCCAGGGTGTTTGCGGGACGCAGACCATTTCGTGAGGACATGTGACACTTGTCAGCGGGTGGGCAAACCAGGGGACAAATCAAGGGCGCCGTTGAAATTGGTACCTATCATAACGGAGCCTTTTAGACGGCTCGTTATTGATACAGTGGGACCTCTGCCGGTAACAGCCACGGGGTACAGACACATTTTGACTGTGATCTGCCCAGCGACAAAGTTCCCTGAAGCAGTGCCGCTTAAAGAACTCAGCTCAGTTGAGATAGTTAATGCACTACTGTCCATATTTGCGCGAGTTGGTTTTCCTGCGGAAATCCAATCAGATCAGGGCACAGTGTTTACTAGCGCTTTGACGACAACTTTTCTCGAAAGGTGTGGGGTAAAGCTGCTACACAGCTCAGTGTACCACCCACAGTCGAATTCCGTTGAGAAGCTCCACTCCGTCATGAAGCGCGTGTTGAGAGCGTTGTGTTTTGAACATCGAACTGACTGGGAGCTGTGTCTGCCTGGGGTGATGTTTGCTTTAAGGACCGCGCCGCATGCAGCTACGGGGTTTTCGCCAGCTGAACTGGTGTACGGTCGCTCGCTTCGGTCTCCGCTTCGCATGCTTCGAGAATCATGGGAAGGCAGGGGCGACGACCCAGTCGTGGTGGAGTACGTACTTAAGCTCCTCGAACGCTTAAGAAGGGCACAGGAGTTGTCAGGTGAAGCAATGACAAAGGCCCAGCAGAGGGCCAAGGTTTATTATGATCGGACAGCCAGGGCCCGTCGTTTTGAGGTGGGCGATGAGGTCATGATATTGCGCACATCGCTAAACAACAAACTAGACGTGCAGTGGGAGGGCCCAGCACGAATTGTTCAGAAACTGTCGGACGTTAACTACGTGGTAAGTCTGCCAGGAAAGCGGAAAGCACAGCAAGTTTACCACTGTAATCTGCTCAAACCTTATAGACAAAGGGAAGCAGTGGTGTGCATGATGGTAAACGTTCCTGAAGAGCTTCCGGTCGAGCTTCCGGGACTAGGCTCAGTGACGATCAGGGAAGACACCGGTCAAGTCATTAGTGACCTTATCAGTAAAGCACCGCTGTCGCCCGAGCAGAAAACCGAGCTACACCAGCTATTACAAGAGTTTCAAGGTCTGTTCTCTGAGAGGCCTGGTAGGACTTCTGTACTTACTCATGATATAGAACTTACCTCCCCAGAGCCAGTACGATCCAAGGCGTATCGGGTGTCACCCCGCCAGAGCGATATTATGGAGGCTGAGGTAAAGAAAATGCTACAGCTCGGTGTTATTGAGGCAGGTGAGAGTGATTATACCTCCCCTTTAATTTTAGTTGAGGTACCGGGCAAGGAACCTCGTCCTTGCGTCGACTACCGCAGGCTTAATTCCATCACTAAGGATCAAATTTATCCGATTCCTAACATCGAGGAGCGCCTTGAGAAAGTTAGTAGCGCTCAGTTTATTTCCACCCTAGATCTTGTCAGGGGTTATTGGCAGGTTCCACTTACAGAAGAGGCTAGTAGGTATGCGGCGTTCATTTCACCAATGGGAACATTCCGTCCTAAAGTGTTGAGTTTTGGTTTGAAGAACGCGCCATACTGTTTTTCAAGCCTCATGGATAAAGTGTTGCGGGGACAGCAAGAATTCGCTTTACCGTATCTAGACGACGTAGCGATATTCTCCGCATCCTGGTCTGAGCATATGACACACTTGCGGGCAGTGCTAACCCGCCTGCGCGAAGCGGGCTTGACAGTAAAGGCTCCTAAGTGCCAGTTAGCACAGGCCGAGGTTGTCTACCTCGGTCACGTGATTGGTCAGGGTCGTCGCCGCCCCTCTGAAATAAATGTGGCCGCTGTGCGAGACTTTCCGCAACCGCGCACAAAGACCGATATTCGGTCGTTCTTAGGTGTCGCCGGCTACTATCAGAGGTACATCCCTAGGTACTCTGATATCGCGGCTCCCCTGACGGATGCTCTAAGAAAGACAGAGCCTCAAACAGTCGTCTGGGACGAGACAAAGGAAAGAGCTTTTAGCGCCCTAAAGAGTGCCCTAACAAACCAGCCTGTGCTACGATCGCCAGACTATACAAAAGGGTTCGTTGTTCAGTGCGATGCTAGTGAGCGAGGCATGGGCGTTGTACTGTGCCAACGGGAAAAGGGAGAAGTAGAACACCCCGTCCTGTATGCTAGTCGTAAGCTGACCAGTCGTGAGCAGGCGTATAGCGCCACCGAGAAAGAGTGTGCATGTCTCGTGTGGGCCGTTCAGAAATTGTCATGCTATCTAGCCGGCTCGAGGTTTATCATTGAGACGGATCACTGCCCTCTCCAATGGCTGCAGACCATCTCTCCCAAAAATGGCCGCCTCCTGCGCTGGAGCCTCGCTTTACAACAATATTCCTTTGAGGTGCGTTACAAAAAGGGGAGTCTCAACGGTAACGCCGATGGCTTAAGTCGAAGCCCCTAACGTAGGAATCAGCCTCAAAATTGTTGGTTACTGATGTTTTTCTTCCTGAGGCAGGATTTTTTTTAACATATTGCTTTTGTTTAGTGTTTCAAAGTGATGATATGCTTTCTAGTGCAATTTTCCAATTTGTGGACGCGTTCTGAGTGATGCTAGGCTACTGTAAGGAACTAGGCAGTGGTATAAAAAGGGGGAAGAGCCTGGCAGGGCTTAGTGAGGGTTGTGCCGTGCTTGCTGACTGAGCGGTTGAGTTTCAGCGTAGTTCTAACGCTTGCCGGGAACGAGAACAAAAATGTGAACTCTCCCGAAGTCACTTTGCAGTGTCCCGTGCGAACCTGAACGAGAGAACGAGGCCTTCTCTGTGCGCTGCGCTCAAGAAACGTCGAGGGACGCCCGACTTCGGTTATGAGCATCATCGAGCGACATCCCTCCGGACAGCGGATGCAGTCCCCTGTCCATCGGGATCTCCTTCCCCCGGCGGGGCGGTCTGTTGCGTTTCGCCTGCGACACGTGGTTTTGCCGGCGCGACTGCGGCGGGGCGGCAGACATTTTGGCCTGATCGTCGTCGCCGCAACGCTCCCCGCCAGGTGTTTCCAGGCGCGACTGCGGCGATGCGACCGCAAAGGATCACCCTCTCCTTCCAGTCATTGTGCCCGACCGGCAGCGCTACGACAGTGTGCGTCACCATTAGCCCATTGTACATTCACGTGCTCGTCTATTGAGGGGTTCCTTCTTGCCCTCAACTGCGAGAGTATAAAAACAGCTGCCCCCGGACGCCAAAAGGAGGGCTCCGATTTCTTCTGTTGAGTAAAGTGCTCTCCCGTCTCTCTACTTCGGTCAACCTGACCGCCAACTCTTTGCGATGTTAAAATAAACAAGTTGTTTTGTTGTTACCAGTCGACTCTTGCTTTGCCGGGACCTTCGGATGCTTCCAGTTGTACCCCAGGCCGCCAGGCCAACGCTACCCTTGGGGCTTGCGACCCAGGTACAACCACGGGCGTCAGCGCCGAGTTCCCAACCGATCGCGCCAGCGGTGCGATCAAAACAAGGTGTAACGTTAAGGGATAAGAAAAGAGCAGATTGGGTGAGGGAACAAACGCGAGTTAATGACATCTTAGTTGAAATCAAGAAAAAGAAATGGACATGGGCAGGACATGTAATGAGGAGGGAAGATAACCGATGGTCATTAAGGGTTACGGACTGGATCCCAAGGGAAGGGAAGCGTAGCAGGGGGCGGCAGAAAGTTAGGTGGGCGGATGAGATTAAGAAGTTTGCAGGCATGGCATGGCCACAATTAGTACATGACCGGGGTTGTTGGAGAAGTATGGGAGAAGCCCTTGCCCTGCAGTGGGCGTAACCAGGCTGATGATGATGATGATGATGATGACACGTTCGTGATTATGGTTTTTCCTTGCTACGCTTCTGAGGTCATATTGTTATGATTTGGTGGTTGATGCTGCTAGTCGCCAGATAATCTATACTGGTTGCTATGTCCTTGAGCACCATCGTCGCGACCTTAGGGTAGTCTGGGTGGGATATCGTGCAGTAGCCAGTCAATCTGACCGGCTTGTTACCGATCTCTTGCAAACAAATAACATCAGGTTTGACTGGCACCGTGTTAATGTATTGCTGTAGAGCTGCCGCCCGTTTGTGGAAGGTGCGGCAGTTCCATTGCCAAATTTCGAGATATTCGTGATGTGCTCGAGTTGTACTCGCCATGAATAGTGCTTTCGCTGTCCGAGGTTGGTATGGGTCGCAGACGGCGGTTAGATTGAGCACTGGGGCTAATGCTGGCTCGCTTACGAACCGCCCTCTTTACACTGGCCACGGATTCATCGACTTAAGTTTTTAGACTTTGAAATTCTGCGTACATCTGCTGCTGAAAATTTTGCATTGCTTGTAATTGATTCACAACTTGTTGTAGTGTGACCTCCATGGAATTCGGCGTCGTTATAACCTCGAGAGGCGTGCCTGCTGCTTTAGTATGCGCTGTGTGGTGCGGTTCGGTGCAGCAACTATCTTTGAGGGAGGGCAACTCTCGCTTAATTTCTGCCAAGCTCCCACGGAGAAGCTTCTTTTCCTTAATGATCTTCTGATATTCGGGATTTTCTGTTACAGGAGCAGTAGGAGGAACGACTCGTGTACAGCTTACCGTGTTATCTTGTGGCGCTTCCCTGGTCACACTGCCGAGAACCCCCGATTTAGGCAACTTTGGGGATTGGTAATGAGGTGGGTTTTTGGCATTGGAGTTCTTTCGGGTCCGCGATCTTGACCTGGACTGACGGCGAGACCCTGATACCTCCGGCGAAGAGTCCGATGCGGATTCTCCATCTTCAGAACTGAAACAACGTAGGCGTTGAGGTGGCTTCTTTGAGCTGTCCTTCCGGGTAGTCCGTTGAACGCCAGTCCTCGGCGTTCTTTTGCTTTGGGGTTTGAGACGTTTCTTACAGCTTCGGTCACCTGTCATGTGACCCTCCCTTGTTTCGTGCTGATTCCACACATGTGGGTGAGGTTATCGTGGTGAGGATGCCAAATAACCACTGCGTACTCGTAATGGCCTTATTAAAGAGATATACTTGAAGAGCCTGGTTTCAGTATTTGCAAGGTAGGCAAGTCTGAGGAGACTGTGTTTATTCGGTGGTCTACCACTGATGTGTTTCAAGATGCGTAGGCAATTCAAATCAGAGCTAAGAAAAACGTCCAGGTATTCAAAGGAGCCAGCGAAATCGATTTCGACATTTATATTATGGCGGTTAGATAAATTGGTGAGGATATTTGGAAATGTAACATGCCTCGGCTTGCTGGCTTTTCTTCTTCCATTTCTTTCTTCTTACGTTCTTTCCATATGCCAAGCACGGCACCGCTGCTGAAGTTTAGATATATCTGATTGCCAGCTAGTTACATCACGCTGGCTATTTATCTTCCTGTGGATTACGCGCTCGTCGGTTTACAAGCGGAGACGAGAAGCGATATTAGTTGCTTGATACCTATTATAAATTAGGCACCATAAGGGGCCTAAAACTAATCCTAGACGCACTCCGGATATGACTTCCGTGGTTCTGAAAACTAAGTGGTATATTTCACCTGAATGGCGTTCGGTTCATGACGAACTGTTCGATCCATCGCCTGATGTCATCAAGCTGAAGGTTGCGTATCGTTATTTGTAGGTGGTCCTGAGGCATGCGAAATAAGTCTTTCGAAATGCCGATAAATTTCGCATCAGTAGAAATAGACTTGCGAGGTGCGAGATCATTATCCGTGACGACCTCAAACAGCCGAGACTGACATGATCGGTGACACCGAAAGCAGTATTGATTTTCAAGAAGCAAGTTATTTTAATTAGGTAGGTCCGTATGTAGGTGTGTATAATGTACGCTTATAGTTTAGAGCATTTTGACGTGAGCCAGATGTGCCTATAATTATTAGGATTACAGTAATCAGCTGATCTAAACATAGTAATTGCTACGACAAACTTTTCCAGAACAGATCTAGCATGTAAGGAGTGTTCGACGCATAACGATAGTATAAAGGCAGACTGAGTGCAAGTTAACTTCAAAAGTTTAGAACTGATAGCAACGAGGTCAGGGCTAGTCTCCAAGGGTAACCTTTCGATGGCATTCTCGAAAACATTTTGGGAAATAGCAATGCCGGACGCGGGGCAATTCATAGCCAACACAGGAGTAGCCTGTGAGTCGTCACATGACAGCTCCGGTGTGAATACCTCGGCAAAGTGACTGTTCAGCACAATCATTTATAGGTAGCGTCCTGCCATCGTTTCCTGTCAAGGCCGGCGATGCCAGATTATCTGTGCGCCAGTATTTTTATAGATCAGTCTTCAATAAGGCAGGAAAGGTGTAATTGAAATAATTCTCTTTACTTTCGCTAGCGCCAGTCTCGGCTATATTCAAGGCCTTCTTCTACACCTCCCAATCTTCTTGGGAGTTAGAGTATTTCCTGTAAGCAGTCTTCTTTTTATTAATATGACATCACGGGTAAAATGCAAGTCATTGATTATTGAAGGGACTGTTAAATTGGGTATACGCGAAGCTTCTACTGATTTAAACTTATCACAAAACATTGTCCCGTTTTCAGTAGTCATGCGATTACAAAAATTTGTGTGAATTTGTGTGAAAACAGACCTCAATTTAGTCACCCTACCTTAGTCTGTCCAAGCATAGTTTAATATTTGTTTGTTTAACTCAGTTTTTTTTCAAGACACAGTAACGAGAATATAAAATACGTGCACCTGTGGTCGCCTATTCCAAGTCTTTTGTTGTTATAAGATTCGGATAGTTTGTAAAGATAAGGTAAATACCCACCGGGGTGGCTTGGCGGCTGTGATGTTGCGCTGCTAAGCATGAGGTCGCGAAATCGAATTCCGGAGGCAGTGGCCGCATCTCGATGTGGGCGAACGCCCGTCTCCCGTGCAATAGGGCTATGTTAAAGATCCAGGTGGTCGAAATTCATCCGGAGTCCCCACTACGGCGTGTCTCATAATCAAATTGTGGCTGTGGCACGTAAAACTCTAGAATTCATGCAATAATAACGTAAAAAGCGTGTTCCCTACTCCTGGGTTCAAGAACCACCTTTCTTAACTGGAGGAGGTGAATGAAGTGCGAAAACCAAAGGCATTGTGATTGGTTATTTGTGCTGTTGACAGGTTATGTAAGCCAATATATCGATGGTAAGTTAAAGCCCCCGCACAGCATGATAACTGCGCCTGGATACGCATCGTATATTTTATCAATGGACTCCTTAAAACGTTCAATGAATGTGTTCGTGCTGGGAGGTGGAGGCTTATACGCGCCAAATATATATTTCGCTTGACGATAGATGACAAAGACCCAGATAACTTCAAAAGCAAAATCGACAAGAACGAGGGGCGGGTAGTATTCCTTCCTTGTCACAATTATCACTCTTAAACTTCGTGAGTCAACCTACACTTTGCAAAAAATGACAACCGATAGAAAATGTAGTTCTGCTTTATATCAGGGCACCAGATAATTGGCACGTAGCCAGTCTGGAGGATTAGCAAGGTATGTTCCACGGCTGGTGTCACATGCCCAGTTACACATATTCAGTGGCCTAAGCTGTCGATTTGTGCACATACGCATTTGCACCATACCTAATGGCCCAAGTTTTCTCTTCCCAAGAGAGAGAGAGAATGAATGGGAAAGGCAGTGAGGTTAACCAGATATGAGTCTCCGGTTTGCTAGCCTACACTGGGGATGGGGTACAGGGATTAGAAAGCTTCTCTTCCCAAATTGTCTATATGGGCACAGGCCCAGTAATAACATGCCCAGGCGCATAACAAGCGAACACGCAGAGGCACGTGGCGGCGATGCCCTCTCCCCTCACGCAACATCTGGCGCGCTATGGCGGAAGCTGCTGTACCATTTCACCCGCTCTGCTCAGTGGAAACTTGCATATGCTGGCCATGTTCTTCATCACGCGCTGCATTCCGCCGTAGCATAACGTGTGCGTTCGCACTGACCCTGTGCTGGAATTCAATGCGCGCTTAAAGTACTCGACCACGTAGTAAAGTGCGCATGGCACTCTGTTCGCAAGAAAACCTATGCTGCATTTGCTTGAATTGTTTCATAAATCTAGTTAGAAAGTTAGTAATGTTGTTTTCGTTCTAACGACAAAAAAAAAAGAAGTTTCCATTTTATGCCTGGCGAAATAAGTGAAACGTCCCTCTTAGTAAACAGCTGAACCGTGAAACGCATCACCGCATAGACGCATTAGAATATACGCTTTTTCCTAATTGACATGAAAATAAATAATGGAGTCTCACATGTCCTTTCAGAAACCAAATACCGTTTTTTTTTACTGTAATAAAAATTATAGGAGTCTTTGTCGCCGTATATCTGTAGTTAGGACACGAATCATTGCTTTTCACAAATTTCACATAATGAAAATATGACATGAGGCCCCAAAAAGTTTACTGAGTTGTGAAAGAACATGTGATGCAAACAACTTCTGTCATTAAAACAGCTACATCTTCATGAGTTTTACGGAACTCACCAGGTAATTGTCTTTTGGAGGTTAAAGCATTTGCTGGTTATGTGCATGACATGTGGTAAATAATTATGCTGATCATGAGTGACGTCCAGAGTTCTGCTACATGTATTTGATTGCACGCTTTTCTTAGGCATATAATGCGCAAAATCGCACGCACTACGTGCTACTATTTTCTGCCAACAGCACACGCTGCCACACAAGTCTTGCTTTCCATTATGTTCAAAGATAAACAAGGTTAGTTCCGGGCTGTAAGCATGAACCTTTTTCGGGCCCTCGGTGAACTGCGCTTTCCCTTCGTATATTGCGACGTTTCGAAAATAAAAATCCAGTGCAGTAGCAGTTGTGCCTCAGCCCCAACTTTCAAACAGTATAGCAATAACACGTCATTAGGTGGCTTGGATTATAGAGGCCGACTATCAAGTTCGTGTACTCAAGGTCTCCATATCCAATGCTTTTCCCAGTCACTGCATTTCCACTTCTGGTGTGGCGCCTGAATTCGGCACGAAAGTCCGCTGTGAGTCAGTGGGTTTACGCTAGGCGAGAAGCAACCATGTCAGGAAAACTACAGTGTGCTTCAAAGCAACACTGCCTCCCTATAGTTGCACTTCTTCTCCTGACACTGTAGTTGGCCCCCAACTGATTCATTCAGCAGGATTATTGCGCATTAGCTCGGTAGCCCAACCTTCAGTCAGAGTTGCTTTTTCGAATTCGTAGTCCATCCTCATCAACATATCAGATAGGGCGGCGCTCCATGTCCGCTGTTGTGTCGAGAACAATGAGGATTAATTACGTGACTGTCTTCAATTTGATACACATAGGCAATCAATCTTCATCGCATCAGCGCGGTTGGACGATTAACCTTTATCTGGAGACAAGACACAGGAACACCAGCGTTGACATGATGCAAATGTTTGCAACATTTACTATCCATAACATAAAGAAACAAATCGAGATTTATTGGCACACAAGGTTCCGAGAGTTGGGTTCCTAGTTTCTTGTTTTTAATATCGACTTGCTGCTGCTTTTCGCAACGGAAGCTATTTTATTAATGCGTTAGCATTAGTAATTTCAAAGTAGGAAAAGAGAGTATGTGTGTAAAGTGTTGTAAGCCAGTCAAATGGCGGCGACGGGATGGCAGAGTTTACATGAGAGCTCATATATATATATATATATATATCAGCGTGCGCTGCGATACCAACCATCCTACAGCAACGACCATCAATTTATGTGTATTATATCTGGCCCTGGGAGTGTTGGCTAATGCCACACTGAGCAGTGGCGGGCAGATGTGGAACAACCTTTTTTTTTTTTGTCCGATGGTGTCACGTAACACGCGAGCTTGGGAGAGCAGTCACGTGTTTAATAAACCCCCGTATACTACATGTTGGCATCAATGGCGACAGATTCGAGACCTTCACTATGAATGAACGAGGACAGGGAAACAGAGGGGCTGCAATTTTGTTAATCGTGACTGTAAAAGCCAGCAGCAATGAAGCCAAGGAAAACATAGGCTTAATTATCTGAGCAATAATGCAATCGACATTGGTTTTCTGCTCTATGCCACCATCAGTTACAGTTCGCTCTTCGAAGAGGCAGGGGTGTGTCGATTGAGCTCCTTGGTGAGGTCGCGCAAGCATTTCGCTTTCTGGACGTTCGTTCGCACTCTCGTGAATGGGTGCGGTCATTCGTCAGCGGTCATCAGCACAGCGAGGCGGGGCAAATGGAAGACCGCGTACTCATTGACGTAGAAGGCAAAGCAAACATTAGACAAATAAGATGCTTGCGCGATATCGCCCTAGGCGCGAGATCGTGCAAGCATCTTGCCCGGCGGTCGCGTAAGCATATTACCCTCAAGCACAAGATGCGCAAGATCATGCAAGTATTTTGGCGATCTCTTCCGAGGGGCGAGATCATCCCTCCGCGCCAGGATCTTGGACCTCAAATAGGTGCAACGTAATGCCTAAAATAGTTATCTCGTATTTAACGCTAAATCACCAGTGATTCTTTTTTTCAGGCTCACGGGGTTAGAGAACCATCTCTTTCGTTCCATAACCTGCTCATTCCCTCCTCTAGCTCCTTCTGTGTGTGCATAGCCAATCGAACGCCTTTTTCCGTTGCCCTACCTACCTTCCTGTCTTGATATTATATCCGTAATACCCCTTGTTCATGAATCCTCTTTCTCAAAGCCCTGTTCGACGGTGAAACAGCCACTTGCCTGGGAAACACCTCAGTGCCCTGTTGGAGCAGCGAGCCGAGGATGAACCAGAGGCTGTCGAAGAGCGTGAAGCGGTTTCGCAGCGTCTGCGCCCGTCGGGGAGCTTTTGTGTAACCGGCGCAAGACGAGTAGCGTCGCGCAGCGGCCACCGACCTCGAAGAGCTGGCAGGCACCCACTCGGCCGCGCTGAGCCTCGACACGAAAGCCAACGCCAGAGACGAGGCCAGCGCTGCCGTGGCCGCGCAGAGCCAAAGCTCGCCAGTCCAGGGCCGAAGGAACTCGGGCCGATCGAGGAATTCACGGTCAATGTTGCGGTACAGAACACCGAGGTCATTCTGCAAAGAATGCCGGAAGAAGGCAAGCAGGTAAAGATAGCCACGATTTGTACGACCGTGAACACAGTAGGACGAGCCATTTGATACACGTGGAGCACCCTAGTGAGCACATGGTACGCACTGGTAGTTTGTAGGTTTAGCTTAATATCTGGCAGTGGACGCGCGAGTGCCACTGGGGAGGGCATTCGCTGAAACTCGTGAGCGTATAAACCCAAAGAATGCCCTAATCGCTCGCCAGAATGTTTCGCCCGTAAAGAGCAGCCGAGCGGTGTTAGCGCTCAAAAATATTGTGCGTGTAAGAGAGCAAGGCGTGGCGTCAAACAAGGAGGAGCTGTTTCTTACCCGCGTCAAGCGAAAGTCTGAGAGTGCAGCTGACGGCCGTATTAACGAGTACGCCTCACCTTAATGGTTCAAGGAAGCACGTCCTTCCGAGCGAAATGTTAATGGCACTTCAACAACACTCCTTAACAGCTTATTGACTGTTATTTCGGATAAGGTATCTATAGTGCCTACTCGGACGCTGAAAATGACGTGAGGGCTGCTGGTTACATGAGAAAAGTCTGGCACATTCTTTTTTTTATGGAAGCTGTAGAACCACCAGCAGTCGCACTAAACGCGCGTTACCACACAAGAGTGCAATACTAACCTGCAGAAACGGTGTGGTGAAATCGATGTACTCTAGGCGCTCTCGAGTAACAGTGATGTCTCCGATAGCCAGGTCGGCCTCCTAGAGACAACAAACGAATGAACACAAAAAGTGATGAAGATGTTCTGCTCATACCATTTACGAATACTGAAATTGCATTACCTACTACGTAGTTTTCTCTAAACCATTTACGCTTATGTGCTCCGTTTTTGTAACTAATCATGGGCCAATCCCATCGCATTATCGGAATAAACAGGTCAATGCTTTATCGCCATATAAACTGTCACGATTAAAATCTTTCCGAAATACTCTTGTCTAAAATACTGTTGTTTTATCCGGGTTCAAATGGATAAGTATGAAATTTACTTCAGAAATGGTGTTCGCAATTCTGCGCGCTGCGTTAACATTGTTCCTTAACAGAAACTGAGTGTTCTCTCTATTTTATTTCCTCCACGAGGCTTCCACATTTTATAACTTTTGCAACTTTTGTTGTGACCCATTTCATAAACGCCCAAATACTAACGCACAAGAAGAACTGCAGCTTTTCACGCAAGGAAATTGACAGGCGATAATAGTCAGCAGCTGAGCTCATTGGCTAATCATGTCACCCCCGTCAATGATAATTCCATAGAACTGGAAAGTATACTTGTTAGTTTACTATTCAGAGGGACTTACAAAAAAAAAAGATTTTCACGGAAGTCAAAGATATCAGCCTGCTAAATGCCGGGCTGCTACTACGGATCAGGCGTTCGAAATGGCAAGAGGAGGTGAACAATAGAGTAGAAGGCAAATGCAAAAAAAAAAGAAAGCAAAAGAACAAGGAATAAAAAAAATGCGGCCGAAACCATCGAAGGTGACTGTCGCGATCAGTATTACCTTTCTTGTGTTACCTGCTGAATATCCACGTTACATACGTAAGTCACGATGCCTTACAGGAACATCAGCAGATACACCAAGCGGCAATATCGCTTCCAACAACAGCGGTAAGCGACACCCCGAAACAGTATATCTTGTTGTAATCACAACACATCAGTAACATCGTAGCAGCACCCACTATTGCCAATATCCTGGCAGCAATGGCCATTCATCAAGCAGCCGCGCGCGGCGCGGAAACCTCTGTTGCGGGACATCGACCCAATCGATTCATTTTCCTGTCTCATTTCCCTTTATTGTCTGTGTGGGTTTAGTGTCCGCTATCCCTTTATTAATCCTCTCCGCCTTGCAAGTTTCCGCAGAGCTATTACGTCAAACTCTTGCCTATGCTTCGAGTTGTTGACAAATTCGGCTTCGCCCTGGTATGTGCTAGCCGCCTGGTTAGCTCAGATGGTAAAGCGGCTGCCCCGGAAAGGTGGTGGTCCCGGTTTCGAGTCCCGCTGCAGGACGAATTTCACTTCAACTATGAGGCTTTTCTTTCAGGGAACCCGTATGGGTTTCCTTTGTAGCAATTGCTACAATTTGGTCGATGTCTCATTTTCTCTTTATTAATATGCAAGGTCTTGCAATCTCCCAGCTGTGTTTTCAAACGTTCGGTTAACAGCTACACGTACCACTTGGCCAGTGTGTGATTTACCGCCCAGATCGATATTACGAAACGGGAGCGGCCGTCCGTAGGAGTGCTCGAAGTTCCTGCGACGCACCACGTGGAACGGCGTAGCAGAGCCTCACGATTTTTGCTGCAAAGCAATTTCACGGCGAGAAATGTGTAAAAGAAAGACATATGCAAGTATCTTGCCCTATCCTCGCTATTCGTCTGGGATAGCGCAGCGCCTGGATTGAGACCCAAGTCCCCAGTTTGCAATTCAAATAGCATCACTGCATCTTCCTGTAGCGAACGCAAGTGGGAAGAGGAAGCAGCTGGCGCACAGGCCTTGCAATCTACGCGAGAGGCATATAGATTTGCTTCCTCTTCCGTAGAAGCGTGTGAGCCGGGTTAAAAAAGAATAATATGAAAAATTGCACGGAACTGCACACATTGAAAGGTTTTCTGCGTACATGTAGCAGGTGACAGTGCGAACAATGATGAATATATATGCATTTACCAAGAAGTGACGCAATGAACTTGATAAAAACATATTGAATCAAACTTCAAGCATACTATGATTGACGCAAGGTACTGGTATGCTTGGTCGAGATTTTAGCATTAACAACAGTTCAGCACTCTTCAAAGAGGGAGACAATGAAAGAGAGCGACAAAAAATATTCTATACACATTGGCTCGTAAGCGATTAGCAAGTGATCGAGCCCCTTGCTCTAGAATCTTGAGGGTAATTTGCATTTTGGGTGATTCAGTGTATGTGGCCATGCAGAGCTGATCATCCGTGACTGTGACGTAAGTCAGCTACCATAGGCAAGCGTAAGTTAGAGGAGTTGAATTTTGAAGGCGATGGGTGGCTACAGAGACCCAGACATTCAAATGCGGTATATGTTGTGTTAGCGTGTCCCTTGTAGTGTTAGCACTAAGATGGGGGTGTCTCTCGCCGTTCTGCAAGTTAACCTGTTTCTGTTTTACTAAAGGATTGCCCTTGCTTCATGTCTGTGAGTCGCCACCTGATTAGCTCACGTGGTGCTATATAGGAAAAGTATTGTGCACATCTCATGTGGTCCATAGACTGGATCACATCATCGGAGCCAGCAAGCTACATTACAACATTGTGTTGCAGTGGTTGCCTGGCCACTGTGGTATAAAACCCAATGTTTATGCCAGCTGCTTTACGGAAGCCGCACAGTGCAATTTTTTACGGAGTCGATTGAAACAACGGAGTTCGAGGGAAAGCGGCGCGATTCTATCGTCTATTAATATTGCATGGCGCTCAACGTTCTGCGTGATGTGACGCAAAGCTTCAGGAAAAAACGGCTTTACAAGCTTGATCCCGCTTGCGTGGTAAAAATGCTACGAAACCTCAGTAGCAAAGACCAAGCAGTTATCATATCAGGCCAAATGTGTGTTACAGCAACTACTTAGAATGCAAAGTTTACTTATTAGATTCGCAGATGTATTCAGTGTGCAGCGTTTCCGACTACTTACGTGACTGCAGTTGTTACTATCCACATTGGCAAGCTTTGAAGGCGAATTTCATGGCCCTCGTTGGCCATCATTGGTCCATGTGTCATAAACTTCCATACATCATCATCATGATCATGATCATCATCATCATCAATATTTGAAGGCTTCGATGCATTTGTACCACACAGCTCGAGCTTGATACTCAAGTGCATTCGTAACTCGGGGATCGAAATGTTGCTTGCGCATAGTGCACAATAAAATCTCGTCGAATACTCTTTTTATATACTGCACGCCTCAATCATGCTTTATGAACGCTTTAAGCGCACGCGCACTTTTGTGGTTGTATGTGCCGCCTGTCTGTTTGTTTGATCACTGTACATATGCATGTCGTTTATCAGAAAACACGTGAAGTTGCATACCAGACCATAAGCCGCAGAAGTATCTCCAGCATTTTAATATAGACATAATCTCTCTCGGTGATTAGTTCCTGTTATCATTGCGTCTTTTCTTTTTCTTCTTTATACCAGACAGAGAGAAGTTAATGCGCATAAAAGGCGCTCTTCTCGTGTTCCAGTCAAGAAGACAAGAGTTATTCAACTTGCACTTATTGAGAAACTTGTATGTGTTCCCTTCGCAGGTTCGTGTTCCTTGGGAATGGACTTCAATTTTCTCTTTTACGTAACTGTATGCACATTGAAAATATCCGCAGAACTAATTTGCTAAAGAAGTTCCAAGCTCCACATGCACTAGAGCCGCCCGTCTAAAGCCTTACATGGGTTACGCGCCCTCAGTGACACTCCTGATTCCTCAGTCACGTTTCAGCCTTTCATTTCGGAGAATAATGCTAGACAAAATCAAAGTTTAGTGATAATAAATTAGATATTGCCATATGCTAGGTGGCCAAATAAAAAATGAACCAGAAAATCCCCCACGCTCTCTGAAAAAGTTACGACACAATACATTTTTTTTCTTGCATAGTGCTTTCCCTCGTCAATGAGAGTTGATGCGTCGCATCTAATCCTAAGGGGACATATTTAATATATTGCCGAGCACCGTGCAAGGGAGGAGTCCCGCTACGCCAGCGTCGAAACTGCGCCTTCAACTTCCTTCCCTCTCGGCAGTTGCTCCGAGAGGGCATGGAGTTTCGTCCCCCAGATTGCCCAGCGCACAAGAGCGCCTCTGTATATACACAAGCTGAACCGGCTTACGTGACCGCCTCGCAACAAAACAGAGCTGTCGCTCCATGATAAAGTGTGCGGGCACTGAAGGAAAGCGATGTGCCACCACCCACTTCACCTCCATCCGAGGGGACAACAAAGTGCCGCCAACTCGCTACAGCCGAGACAAACAAAGCGCCTGGTGTAGGTGGCGCTGTTCTTCCAAGCAGCAGGTACGCACAGACAAGAGCGCTTCCCGAGTCGAGAAAATTTCGTCCCAAACGCTTCCTGTCTTTCCTCCAGGGAACTTAGCTTGGGAGCGAGACTCGGAACCATGGCTTGGCGCGTAGAAATTTTGGAATGCGAGGGCTTCGCCCCACACCTGCGCAGTCTCCTTTCGCGTGGCCTACGCATCTGGATGCAGGTGGGAGTGAGTCCACCTATAATATTGTATAGTCGCTAGAATTAAGCTTCACACAGGTATACGTTTTTTTTTTCTCTGCTTTTGGGGGCCTAGTAATTTTTCCAGCGCGAAGCGGCGGCCGCCACTGTACAGCCTCCCTTTGAAGAAAGCTTTCTCGAGAAACGACGCAAATGCGCTGGGGAGCCCTTGCGCTAATGTAGTACATTGTTCGGCGTGACAAATCCACGCGCTTAGGGTTGTCTCGGTACGATCTGCGCGGCCGATGATGCTGGCGTGAAAAACTACACATGAGAACCTCATTGCCCCGCGGGACGAAGTGTATAGCGAGTACAATGGGCTCTTAAGATCACGAGGTACATTTTTTTTTTTTTTTGCTTGGAGAACTGAGTTTTCCCATAGGAACCGGAGTGCCCGAAACTTTTGCTAGAGCACTCGGGACAATTCATTTCTTTAAACTGTTATGACTAGCTGTGACACGACCATGACTCACGCGCAGGATACTACGCGGACTGTGTGAAACAGTTAATGCCGGTGTGTCCCGCGATGGTAACCAAACCGCGCTTCTGTCGGAAACCGTACGATGAATAGCGTAAATATACTAGCTGCAAAATATCTATGCGGCAAGTACGTAGGTCTCAAAACTGTCCCACAGACGTTTTACGCCACAGAAAGCCCCTAACTCACCTTTCCCAGAGCTTTTTCATTGTTATTGCTTTTATCGGAGATAAATAACGCGACAAAATCACAGGCACCTCAATGGCACTGCGAGGTTTGCCCACGAACCAAGGCCATACTTGTTGCTTTCACTAACATCATAAGAGAAGTATGTCTTTTCAAGAAGCTCGGCGCATCCCAGGGCTTTAAACGTTCTTTCACACGACGTGTAGCGTATAACTCTATGCAATGAAACTGGGTAGCAAGGTATACTCCATCTGCCTACACTGCGTAGGATAACTGGGAAGGTGTGGTCGCGTTCTCTTTGCGTAAGCGAAAACGGCTAGTGTCTGCAGGACGCAATGTAGCTCTTCAGACATCTTTCATTGGACATACAGAACTGATGTGCGCCTGCAGGAGACGAACCGCCAAGGAAAAGCCAATAATAATAATAATAATAACATTTGGGGTTTTACGTGCCAAAACCACTTTCTGATTATGAGGCACGCCGTAGTGGAGGACTCCGGAAATTTTGACCACCTGGGGTTCTTTAGCGTGCACCTAAATCTAAGCATACGGGTGTTTTCGCATTTCGCCCCCATCAAAATGCGGCCGCGTGGCCGGGATTCGATCCCGCGACCTCGTGCTCAGCAGCCCAACACCATAGCCACTGAGCAACCACGACGGGTAGGAAAAGCCAAAGAACATGTCAAAGTGAAGTTCGCGCCACCAGATTGATGCCGAAGGCAGGTGTGCCACGAACGCTAAAAGTTTTTTGCGTCAGACACAGCGCGCTTCGTGCCCATTCTTCTAATAGAGTTTTGTGCTTTTCTGATTTGGCTTGTGCTCGCTCTTTTAAAGGTTGAGCTATGACAGCCGAGACATTACCTTTGTGGCAGTTTTCTATTGCCAAAAGATCAAACGAAACAATGTTGTGCTGAGCCAAGTGATCGGCCACAGGACCTTAAGGTATTTTCGGGGGAAATGCGCGAATTCGTGCTCTTGCACCTTGAAAGCAGCAGCGGGAAAGAACGACAAACGAGACATAGGAAACGCATGTCCTCTCTTATTTTCCATCTTGTGTGTCGTTTTCTTTTAGTTTTCTTTTGCTCTTGTTTTTTCTTTCTTTCTCTGTTCCAACATACCCATTTAACACATTACTTGTTTATCAATGCCGAGGCAACATTTTTCCTCAATCGGTAAGTTGGTAAGGTTAAATGAGGTTCAAGTGGATAGGTTGGTAGCAGTACGCCCCCGGCTACTTCATTTCACTTGTACGCAAAAAATAACTTTGGTTTACGCTAAAAGCAACCAATAACAATAAAGAATAGATGCACAGACACTCACACTTACCAGAGTTAAAGAAAAAAAAAACATGACATAAAAGGCGAGTCCTGCAGAAAATCGTCTGTAGTATTTCACCGGCATGTTCTTACTTATAAAACAGCATTTTACTGCACTTAAGGTTGCTCTTTGAAGGCGTCCAACTAGCCGCGCTACGAATGTTATCTCGAAGCACAGCGAATTATTTCCCAGATCACTAAGTTTAAAGCGCATCTGTTGCCTTTGCTGGGCGTATATTGGGCAGTCCAGGAGCACACGCGCCACGTCCCCGTCCGTCAGTACACAGGAACACGGCGCCGAGCTTCCACAATGAATTTCTGAAAGAAATCGTCGTGTGTATGCCACACCAAGATGAAAGCGGTGAAGCGATCTTTCCACACTTCGCGGTATTTTCCATGTATAGTGAACGTCAGCGCACGGTCTGCGGCGCACAAAATTGATCTTTTGGACTCTTTATTTAACCCTGCCGAAAACCGCTGCTTACTGAAGGAGAGACAGTCCAATGTTAAATGACTGTGTTTCGCGTGCCCCACATGAAGCACTATATGAAGTGAGTGCCCGCTCCCGTCGGACACTCATGGAACCAAACCACAGCAATACAATACATTTCTTTAGGGCCAATAGGCGGTACTTCTCGCTATCTACATATCTTCCTAATTTTTTTGTCGAAAGTGCGTTTGGGGACGACAGGGTAGAAATTAATGACGCTGACCTACTGGTGTTTCAGACTTCTATAGCAGCCATATAGAAGAAGGCCTATATATATGATCAGTGGTTCTATGGATGCAACAGCATTTGTTCGAAAAAAAAAATTGGCTTCTTCGATTCAACCATACTGTCATTTCGCAGGAAAAAAAGAAGATGCTCCCACTGCTATTAGAAAACTAGCGCTCCTCTAAGAAATGTGACATCAGAGTTCGTGAAGTGCTTGAAATGCTATCGAACTTCACAGTGGGTGCATTTACCCAGCTTCTAATACGTATAGGATGGCTCAAAAGCGGCCGTTAGAAAAGAACTATCAATGAAGTGTTCATACTACTTCCTGAAGCCTCTTACGGGATTCCAATTAAAAGAATGTTTTCAAGTGTGTAACTTGTCAAAGTTTACGCATATGTGGGTTTTACTCTGGGTTCACGCTCGCCCTACCTAGCAATGAGATGGGCCTCTTCATGACGAGGAGACGCGTTTGAGTCAGGACTGCCAGCCTTCGAGTTCGGCTGCCAACCCAAGAAATAACAATAATTTCTCGCATAATCCTTCCTATTTACATGAAATGAGTGACAGAAAAAAGTCTAGGACAGCGTTCATCGCCTTTGTTAGCTGCAACTATTAACGAAGAATGATGCCGAATGCGGTACAGAGCTATAGAGCCATTGCTTTAATGGACGTCGCTGCGATTGTTGAGGCAAACCTTTGGCGTCGAGTTTGGTTCGGAGCGCTATATTCTGCGAAATATTCTGCGTCACCCAAAGCAAACGTGAAACTGCCTTGGCATCACAGACACGCGCAGTGGTGATGACGCTATTTCTCTAGGGACGCAGAACGTTCGTGACCCCTTTCATAAAATCGCTACTTCTGCCAAAAACTAAAGGCACTGCCCTCAACGCCTTCTATGTCGCGCTACAAAAAGCTCTGCCAGCCGCCTCGCCTCGTGGGTTGGGTTCATCTGGGTCGACAAAGCAGCGAAAATAAACAGAAGATCTTGAAAGAACCGGCAAGTTGTGGAGGGCTCAGCCTGCCAGGTGACCTTTCGGTTACGAAGGTCATTGCTGCCAGAACTGTTTCACGACGCCGAGCACGCTCGACGTGGTTTGTTGATGCACGGGTGTGGAACTTCGGGACGGGCATTTACATAAGAAAGGTATCGGGGAGCGCAAGCCGAACGCCATGCGGCATCCTTTATACACAGCAACAGCGGAGCTGAAAGAACCGGTTGACGCCGGCGTGGCAGAAGAAAACTTGGGAAAGGTTTCGCCCGCGCGAGTCGATGAAATGCTAGTCGGTCACAGCATTACCGACGAAGAAAAAAAAAAGAAGAAACCACGCAGGACAAATAAAGTGGAACCAATCGCGTAAGAATCGTGTGCTACAACAGGTACCAAAGTTTTATTGGCTGCGATGGTGGGGCGCACTACCTAACCGACAGCGATTGTTGTAGTGGGGAGTAATGCCTAACGATCATGGCTCCCCCAACTGTTGGCAAAGCGGAAACAACTCGTCACGGGATGTTTTAATGCGTGTAGCGAGGCAAAGCGAGTGGCACGTCGTGAAGCTCTCATTCGGCATCCGCGTATGTTTCGGGGTCGACGCGAACGGTATCTCTTCGCGCAACTGGTCTTTATATACTGTCACCATGTTCGTGTTGTGGCGTCGGCAATGCTTAGCTCAAGCCCAACGAAAACCGCAGCGAGCCGCCTACACGGCACCACAGAAATGCCGTTGAATTATGGTGTGGTATCATGCGGAACAAATTGCAGCGGACGGGAAAAGTGCCTTCCTCAGAACGCGGGGTACTACCTTTTTCGAATAAAAGCCAGACGGAGTTTCCAGTGTCGCCATTTTAACATCACGCCTCTCACGGCTAGAAGCGACAAAACTCATGGGTTAAATCAAATAAGTAAAGTCAGAAAATTAGGGCAACATCACGTCTGTCCACTGTGCGTTTGAGTACAGGCAGTAGATTTGACATTTTTATATTTTTCATATCTGTGCCTGTGTTTTTTTTACAGTTTCTTCTGCTGAATGATCCAAATTTATGATCCTCAATGACAGTGTGCGCAATGACAGAACAATTGTTTGTTTCACATGTAAGTATTAGCGGACATGGTTTCTCAAGTTACGGTCACATGTGCAATAATTGTTATGAGTACATCAATAAACTTATTGTGTAGTTCTTTGCATGTTGTCACGTCCTAGTGATACTGCGCAGCCATCGTCACTCTCCAAGTTCGTATAGTCATTTGTGGGAATAATATTTTTCTAAACACAGGCTCAAGGAGCGCTCGATCCGTCCTAGACGTCTGCGGATTCCCAAACAGGCATGTATATACCAAGTGTCGCACGGTATGTACCCCTGGGTTTATGCCCATACATGTATACATACAGGGCTTCTTCACCTAACTCCATCAAAGTCTTATAAAGTTCACGTGTGTCTTGCGAGAATGTAACCCTCTTAGTATTGTTCACTGTTCTCTTCAGCAACTCAGAGTATTTTGAACTATGCAGTTAGTTAATAAACAAAAGTAAAAAAACTAACTTTTAAAGTATTATTTTAAACGAGAAACAAACAACGGGGAAGTTTAGAGCCATCCCCCTTGGTACGCTAACGCTAATACACTAGAAATTATACAAATGATTCCTGTCCCTAATATAGCCACGTTTGTTTTAATTTTCCCGCAATGCGAAATGCGCTAGATTTGAAAAACGTAGCATGTGATTAAGCACTTGCTCCTAGCGACATTTGTGCCCCACAAACATGATGCGAACGAAGGATCATTACTACGGGACGTAGAGCGGAGGCATGACTAGGCCGCAAGCAAATATGATAGGCGATGACCTCACTCGTCGTCTCCAATACACTACGATCCACCGCCAAAACAGTCCCTCCCTTTACGGTGTCTGTCAACAGCAAAAAAACTTGCAGAGCTTGATCATTTGAAAAAGCATTATTACCGCATTTCCCATGGCTCCATTTGGTTTATTGCTCTAACAGACAAGTTATGTCGGTAAAACTGCAAGCCATGACCATTGCATTCGATCATTCTCCGTTGCTCAACGTCTCTTCATGCATTTGGCCTGCATGCGCAGCATCGATAATTCGTTCATGGCAGGTTTAAGAGCATTAATGTCACTGCGCCTGAATGACTAGTCACGTGGTACTTGTTCGAATGTCGAGCGCTTTCTTTTGCAACTCGCAAAAATTAAGCCCACAACAGCTATCACCACGGCAGGAAATTATTCCCGAATAGGGGCTCTACAACTTCTTCATTCCAGATATTGCATTTAAATAAATACTTTAAAAGTTGTTTAAATCATTATTGAAATCAACATATGGGTATGTGGATATCCTTTAAAACTTATATGGTGCGGGGTGGAATCGAATCCGTGTCACCTACATTCAGACTTTCTCGACATAATGTACGTATATTCGGGCACACGACACGCGCGGACTACGCGGCGGCGACACTAGATGGAGGGACGTGTCCGGAGGGAAGCGCGAGAAAGCTAGGAGCCCGGCGGCAGCTTCATACATGAAGTGTTTCGGTGTTGGCAATGCGGTGTTTTGCTGTATTGCTTCAAACGTTATCGCATTACACTTGACAGCCAACCGACGATGGCTTCTGAGGGTTTTTTTCTTGCCCACATGCATTTATCGGCGCACACAATTTTGCAAAGCGTTTCCCATATTTCTGATAAATTTGACTTCGGCGACATAATTTACTTATGGCAGGGTAATGGGCTAAATTATGCACCGCTCGTAAAACACAGTCATAATGATCTGAAGCACTTGTATACGCAATTTATTGCAAGTGCCGTAATTATAGCCACTCACTGTGAACTTTGGCTGCACTCTACGCACAATGTTGCCCTTACTTTGATCAAACATAAAAAATATGCCTCGTTTATATCAGCGAGGATACCTGGTGAACCTTGTACAATGTATTAAAATAGCGGAAATAACCAGGTCCAACAAATGCTTGCAAAGCTCCTTATTAGGCCAGGAACTTTAAAATTTCGCGAAGCATTGCGCTTTGGATGCTCCCCATTTATATTAAATATAGACTGAGTAACGCAGAGTTCACTGGACGTTGGTAAAAATAACTGATAAAGGCTGCGTACACTTTCCAACACCTGCTTGAGAATTTTTTTTCTAACTTACATTTATTGCACCTTCGCTCAGATTTTGCACAATTTCCCCTCTAATTTTCGGCAAGCTTTATCTTGATGCCATTTGTACTTATGCCAGGTCAGCGGGCTAAATTTTGCGCCGCTCATAGAACTGTCTTTTAATGCGGCGTAGCGCTCGAATACGTAATTTATTGGAATGATGAGCGTTAACCCGAACACTTAGAACTTTGCGTATACTGTTAGGATTGGGGGCTCAATCCCATCGCTTGTAACCCGTTGTCAAGATTGCAGTCCGGCATGAATTAAAAGGTAGCTGGCCCATGCCGTCGTCCCACTTATCCACACTGAGGACGTTGATGAAGGGAAGGACTGCTTCTCATCGAGAACGAGGAATATGGGTTTATTTACAGCATCTACATCAGTCTAGCATGACTGCTTGAGAAAGTAGATCAGTCTAGCATGACTGCTTGAGAAAGTGCATCAGTCTAACATGACTGCTTGAAAAAGTCCACTGAGCAGCCCCACAACAGCGGTTTATAAGGACTCGGTTCCCCCCCCCCCCTCGATCCCAAGGTGACGGAAACGTTCGTCCAGGCATCGTAAAGAAGCCGCCTCTCTGCGAGACGGCTTACACACACAGACACTTCCGCACAGGTTTACGGTCCGGAGCCGACGTCAGACGGACTTCGTAGAACTCGGGGCTTGTGTCAGCAAAGGTGCCTTTTATGCCCCGAGCTGACCCCCGCAGCGCGGCCGGGTGCCCATTGTCTTGCGTCTTGGACGGCGCGTGGGAAGGAGCCTCGAACTACATTCCCGCGAGAAGTCCCCCGCTCACGGCAGACCAGGGCGGCGGGGGCGGGCTCAGTAACAATAGTTGGTCCGCTGATTGCATTCAGTCACAACGGCGACGAGGCTAGAGCGTAACGGTGGCGTTCCAAGAAAGTTGACGCCGCTCTCGCAACTGACTGGCAAAACTGCACCTCAGATGGGCCGTTCATAACAGCGCCTCCACGTTCTTAACAATACATAACCGAAAAGGCGCCCCTATGCACACTAAATATAAATTTGGTAAAAAGTCCAGATCTTTACCCACCGTGGTTGCTCAGTGGCTATGGTGTTAGGCTGCTGAGCACAAAGTCGCGGGATCGAATCCAGGCCACGGCGGCCGCATTTCTATGAGGGCGAAATGCGAAAACACCCGTGTACTTAGATTTAGATGCACGTTAAAAAACCCCAGGTGGTCGAAACTTCCGGAGTCCTCCACTACGGCGTGACTCATAATCAGAAAGTGGTTTTGGCACGTAAGACCCCATAATTTAATTAATTAAGTCCAGATCATTCGCGACACTGGCAAACTTGCGTAAAATGGTCATATAACTCCTTCAAACACTTCGCAAATGAATTTCTTACAAATGCTCTGCTTATTCGCCACACATTTAGCTTCACAAACAAAATTTACATACCGTTCCCCAGGATTAGCTTAGTTTGATCTTCATGAAAATTAAGATTACGCCAGGAGAATGGGTAAATTTTGGGACGCTCCTAAAGCAAACTGATAACGCTCTGGGGCGCTTGCCTACCTAATTTATTTCAAAGCCCGCGATTAAGCCACACACTCTGAACTTTGCCTGCCCGTTATACAGAACGTTCTCTTTATTTTTGCCAACAGAAACAAGGTGCCTTGGTCAGTTCACCGACGACAGCGAGAAAGCTGAGAACTTCGCATAAACATGAAAATATGTCGACGACATGGGTTCAGAAATTATTCTCAACGCTTCTACTTCAACGAGGAATGTAAATCTTTCGGCATGCATTACAATGTTCCCTCCACACGCCGCCTTTATTTTGAATTCGAATTTTCTGTCGTGTACAGTTGTTTTAGAACTGTCCGCAACATTGCGAAGAACGGCAGTATGACATGTACGTTGGACTGTTTGAATAGTAATTTTGTAGAAAGGCTGTATATAACCTACACAACATACACGTATATAGCTCGTCATTCACAACATGCTTTCTGCGTCACCAAGGTATACACGACGTGCTTTGCATAGTTCACAGACCGGGAGTGCGAGCAACATGCCTCATATAATGCATGAAAATAGGAAGAAGACGAATGCTGAGGAAATATCTTTGAAGCATATATTTAGGCTACGCACTTGAGAGTTTCGGTACACGTCAGCCACAGAATAGCCTTTATTTATGACAAATACTGAATTTATATTATTGATGGTCTTCCAAGTAAAGTGGGAAAACTGTGTAAGCGTTTTATACGCCACTTCTGAACGGGTCAAAAGCGAGAGTTTAGCAATCCCAATTTAACGCCATATCAACACACGCAGTTGAAATTTTGCAGTGGCTACCAAGTCAATGTGGATGACAAGCAATGAACTTGCCAACCAATCCGCTCGTTTAGTGCATCTAGAAGACCACCGCATATTGATGCCACCGTCCAGGACAGATTCTCCAATGCTGCCTCGCATAATTGCACGCCAAAGCACCGCATTTGTGTATATGGAACACATTTCATGTATACCTGATTATACACCTTGGATTCAACCTTAAGCCTTCGACTTCCACCAAGACTTCCGCGAAGAGGCATAACCAAAATTTGCCGGCACTTCAGCCCTAGGATTACCAACATTTTCTCAAAACATAAGTTTCATGATCTATCACGTTTTCTTTATTTATTTTTCGCAGAGCCTGAAAACAGCCATATACCATTTTTGAGCGTTTCCGGCTTCACTTTAAAGAAGTTTCTTTGTAAATTTGTTTGCAGTGCCCTGTATATAAGAAGGACAAGGAATCATGAATGTTCTATCTTTCCGTGTCACAACGCAATATACCTGGGCATAACGAATAGTTTACGTTTCAATAACAGAATGAAACCCCCTGTAGGCTTGGCAAAGTTCTAAGAGACTTTGCGACGCTTTTGTTCCTCTACGCCGTGTTTCCGTACATCTTGATTCTTCGTCATCACTAACTTCCGAGCATCACTAACGGGCTCGTTTGAAAGGCTGACCAGCGTGTATTCATGAGGTGATCTGCAAAAGAGACGATAAAGAAGCACCAGGAGCGCGATCGGAGATCCTTGTTCAGAGCGTGCCTTCATTTTCAAGGAGCGCGGTTGGCTTAGGCCATGCGACTTCACGCCGCTGAAGAAGTCATCGCGACCTCGGCCAATCGCGCGCGGCGAAACTGAACGCGCGGTTGGAACGATCTCCGATCCCGCTGCAGGTATCCCTTAAGTGGCCGCGTCTCACACGAGTCGTGTATAGGGCCCTATAACGTAAAACTATTCCAATATGTTTTTATTCCAACCTCCTGACGTCGAATTTGCGTAACCCCCGACGCAAGCATCGGGCGGTCACCCGCAGGGTTGGCTGAGCAGACCAATCAAAGGCCCTCCTCCTTCATAGGAAGTCGCTCTTGTTTGCTTGAAAAACGGTTAACACTGCCTACACTCAGCGGCTTGTCTTATCTAATTCGCTGACAAGAGGCGAGGAGCCCGCTCAAATGGACAGGGATCCGATGGGGCCGAGCCAGTGCGCTGAAAATGGATCACCGAATGAAGAGGGTGGTGCCAGCGTATGCGATTGGTCTGCTTCGCCTAATTTAGCTTGCGGTGACCGGTCGAAGATCGCGGCTGCATGCAATGGAAGGTTATGTTTGCCAATGAAACGGATCCTCAGCAAAGAAGAGTTCGCTGAACGAAGTCGTAAACGTGCCGAAAGTGCTCGAAAACGTTACACAGCCACGCAAAAAGTTTTATTATACGCAAATAAACCCATGCTCTCCGGCAAGTGCCAGTAGCGAGTGCCTGAGCGATAGGCCGCCGCCATCTTTTATTCCTTTCGGAACGGGGATGCCAGCGGCAATTCAGAAGAAAACTTAGTTTTGTTCGGCACATTAATGCACCTTTAACGCGTACACGCCACTTTCACGGGGTGAGTTTTTACGGTTTTGTGAGGTCACGTGATAGGCAGGTGAAGTGGGTGCAGCCCGAAAACTTTTGAGGAATAGCCGAGGGATAATGGCGAAAAGGCGTCGAATCAGAAATAACTATTTTTATTTTGTTGTGTCTAATCATGCATAATCAGCGTGCACGTCATATCATATGGGGAGCTATCGCGGTTTGCCTGACGTCGCGTGACAGACGGGCAAAGTGGGGGTGGTCCAAACAAGTTTTTGACCAATCACGGAGAGCTGATTGCAGAATTAGAATAGAAAAGTTTGGAATAGTTTTACGTTATGGCGTCCATGCTGTGCGAGGCTTAATGTGCGGTGAAATGAGAGAGATGCAAGGCGATTGATAAAGGGTTCTTTTATTCAAATTGCTAGAGGGAAATTCGTCGCTACTATCTGAGCACCACCGGTAACTCACTTCATCTAGCGAGGGCATGATGGGTACAGTACACTCACTTGTGCAAAGTTCGGGCCTTTGGTTTCGATCAATAATCACGTTGTTTGTTTCATTTACGTCAAGTTTGATTTACGGGAATAATTAGGCTTAATTGACGTATTAATTTAGTGTTCCTATACTGCCCAGGAACATTACACACAAATAATATATTTCTTTGAAACAGCAACGATAGTCATCCGAAAAGAGGAAGACGACGCTGTTCGATCTTTTGTCACCTCAGCTCTGTAATTTTTGCGTAGGTTTTGCTCTTCATCAAGTGAGTTATTTATATCCTTGGAGGACGGCCGCATCTTTAAGGCGGTACTGTCCCTATGGGAAGAGTACGGCTGCTCCGGCGCCGGCATCTTTAAAGGGACAGCGCCATCCGAAGGAAGCCAGCGTGGCGGAGGCGGCCATGGCCTTGCAAGGTGTGGAGCTGCCAGACATCAGGGACGATAAGCAGTCCAGTGCGTCATCATCGATCAGTGGGGGCGACACAACTATCGTCGACCCTGACGAGGAAGTGGCTGATATGGCGGAAGTGGACAGCGACGGCTTCAAGGTGGTGAGTCATCGGAAGCAAAGAACGGTCGGAATCCCAGTGATAGTTTTGCCAACAGAGAAAGGTTTTGATTTGAGAGAGCGGAACCCTATCAGGCTCTTCGAAGCCATTAAAGTACTGCTGGGATCTGCCCCGATTCGCAGCCGCTTCACATCGCAAGGCGCTCTTTATTTAGATATCGCAACGACAGAGCAAGTGGACATTCTTCTCCGGTGCTCTCAGATTGGTGACATAAGAGTTAAAGCCCGGCTGCCCCACTCCTACATGACTAACACATGTGTTATTAGGGGAGTACCAGTGTGGTATTCGGAAAGCGACCTTCTTGACTACTTGAAACCGCAAGGTGTTCTGCACGTGAAACGTCTCATGCGCCGGGTGGAGACTCACGAAAAAGAATGGGCAGCGAAACCTACTAACTCTGTTGTGATAACGTTTGCTCCTAACACCGAGCGCCCCGAAAAAATTGACCTCGGTTTTACCAAGCATACAGTCAAAGAATTCGTTGAACCTCCTCCCCGATGCTTTAGGTGCCAACGCTTTGGGCATGTAGCTAAAGTCTGCATCAAAGATCAACGTTGCAAACGATGCGGTGGCGCCCACGATTACAAAGCCTGCAAGGCAGATTTTGCTTGCGCTAATTGTGGTGGTGACCATCCAGCGAGTTTCGGTGGCTGCCCCTTCCGTGTAAGCGCCTTACACCGCCGAGTGTCCTTCATTAGTGGTCCCAAACCACAACCTACTGAGAAGCGGATAACTGGAAGTGACGAGTTCCCGGCGTTAGATTCGGAAGTTGAGTTCCCTGCGTTAGAGTCGGAAGTTCGTAGCGTGGTAACCAGCAACGTCAGAGAGCGACCTGAGCCTAGCAAGACGGCAAAGTCCTCTGTGGGTGATTCGTTCGTTCGATCTGCTGCAGCAAAAAGTGTCCAAGTTTCTCAGCGACAAGACTCGACAGCCAGACAGCCAGACAAGTTTCACAGCCAGACTCGACAACATGGAGGACATTCCCTCGCCTCAAATGAGATGAAGAAACAAGCTGCAGTGGCCAAGAGTGGGCCCCAGTCCGCAACCTTTGTTGAAGTTGTGAGGCAGTGTGTACAGCAAAATAAGGAGCTCAAAAATCAGGACCTGTCCGACCTTCTGCGAGTTTTGTTTGAAGTCCTGCGCTCATATGTTCAAGCGATGCAGACTGGAACCCTGAAGAACTTTCTTCAGCTCGTTCTTTCCTTTGAGCCCATGATTACCACCTTCGCAGCGACCTTTACCTTATAATATGGCTAGTCTTCTTCAACCTCGTGCAACAAAAAATCACCGAAAAGTGCCGTTTATAATGCAATAGAACTGCGCTGGGATTCTAAGTCGATTAGCAGAACTTAAATTATTTCTGAAAGATACTTGTGTTCCAGTATTAGCCCTCTCGGAGGCTGGCCTACCAAGCGGGAGATCGTTGACTGGATATGTCGCCCATAAGAATTGCAGCATAAAGTCATTTCCCGCGGGAAGTGCTGCCCTTTACTTACGAAGAGAGATTCCTCATGTGGCTTTGAACGTCACCGATCTTTGCACCGATAGTATTGAGGTAGCGGCTGTGAGGATACGGCTTGGCTTCCGAACTCTTTCTGTTGCCTCCGTATACGTGTCTCCGCGGAAGAAGGTAGCAATGGACTTGTTTCTCCAGCAGCTTTGTGACCGTTGCCCAGCGCCCCGAATTATCTCCGGGGACTTCAACGCCCATCACTCTGTCTCGGGTAACAGGAACACAGATTCCCGCGGACGCAAACTTGTAGAAGTTATCGACAGTTTGGAATTGTGCGTGGCCAATGACGGAAGTCCGACTTTCTTCCGGCCTCCAGCCTCAGCCACATCCATAGACCTAACCTTGCATTCATCTGACGTCCGCGTGAAATGGTCAACTGCTCCTGACCGCATGGGAAGTGATCACTATCCAGTTTTAGTGTTTACTGCCGACTTCCATATGCGCGGCTCTAAAATTAGCCATGTCGTTAATTGGGACAAATACAGGGAGCAACTTGCATGTGTTTCTGGTGATGTCATAGACAAAATGATTTCTGGTAAGGTGGCTGCTACCACAGCGGTCAAGTTGCCTAATCATTTTCCGACTCCGGATTTAAAACTCAGGAACCTTTGCGCAGCGCGCAGAAGGGCGGAGCGACAACTGATGCGGAAGAAGGACGACAGATCCTTGAAGACGACCTTCAATAGGCTTAACTATGCAATTCGACGCCATACGAACAAGATCTGTAGGTCGCAGTGGGCGTCCTTCTGCGCTAGCTTGGCGGTTTTCTCACCGATGACGAGAATTTGCGAGTCATTGGTAGTCTTGCTGGATATTCTCGTCCTATTAAACCTTTCGAAGCGCTTGCACTGCGCAAGCAGAAACCTCTCGTGTGCTTGGCAGAGGAATTTGCAGATGCATTTGTAAGTGTAAGTTCAGGAATTCATCCCTGCGCTCTGCCTGCAACATCTACGTCTGTGATGGACGCCCCGTTTACACTTCGAGAGCTACAGACAGCACTCAGCAGCCTGCGGCGTCGATGTGCACCAGGTCCTGACGGCATCACCAACCAGATGATGCAGAACCTACCTCTGGAACACCGGAAGATGCTCCTAAGCTATCTCAATCAAGTGTGGGAGACTGGCGACGTTCCTCCTTCATGGAAGGTGGCTCACGTTGTCCCAGTGCTCAAGCCCGGCAAAGAAATGACAGACTTGGCCTCGCATCATCCTGTATCACTGACGTCGTGCGTGGCTAAGCTCATGGAGAAGCTGGCAAGTAAGCGTTTATCTTGGTGGCTCGAAGATAGAAGGGTTCTGCCAACATGCATGACTGGATTCCGAACAGGTTTAAGCGCGCAAGATAGCGTCTTGGACTTGATAAGCCATATTGAACATCATAGAGCTTTCGGCCTTTCAACACTAGTTATTTTCCTAGACGTATCAAAGGCTTATGATAACGTCCTTCAGAGCTCAATACTAAATAGTTTGCAGGCCATGGGCGTACAGGGATATCTTCTGCGATTCATTCACTCATTTATCAGTCATCGGAAAATTCAAGTGCGATTAGGAAGTACCACAAGCACCGAAAGGGCGGTATCGCAAGGTGTACCTCAGGGAAGTGTTCTTTCCCCAACGCTCTTTAACGTTGCAATGGCTGGTCTTCCCGCTGAAGTGCAAAAACATTGCAGGCATGTCCATATGTCGATATACGCGGACGACATTTGTCTTTGGTTAACCGGATATCAACACAAGCGTTTAGCTCTGATAGCTCGACAATCATTACTTTCAGTTCAAAATTACCTTCAAGGTGTTGGGTTGACTCTCTCGGTAGAAAAATCTGGCTTCATCATGTTTCCAGGTAGAGGAAGAAGGTATGCGCGGCTGAAGATAGACCTTAATCAATCTTGTCTTCGACAATTGAAACACAAGCGCTTTTTGGGCGTCATTATTGACTACCGCCTACAGTGGCGACGAGCTGTGGACTCGATTGTGACATCGATATCTTCGCGTCTCAATGTGATCCATAGAGTTGCAAGTGAGCAATGGGGAAATCACCCTTCTTCAATGATCAGGTTGCACGATGCACTAGTGACGAGTCGAATAATGTATCAGCTCCCTTTAATTTCCCCATCGATATCACAGCTGGAACGACTTGAGGTTCTGCACAGAAAGGGCCTAAGAAGGGCTCTTGGCGTTCCACAGACTGCTCCTAACAATGCAGTACTTTATGAATCTCTATCGAGACCTCTTACCTTAGTCGCTTCACAAAGGTTATTGTTGCAAATTGGCCGCCTCAAACAGACGGCAGCCGGCCGAACCCTTCTACAGCGCCTTCGAAAGAGATCCGAGTCCCGAGCGTACTTGGCCCTTAATACTCTTGGTTACCTGGGTCTTGACGCTAGAGGTCGAACTAAGAGGTTGAAACCACCTTGGTCTTTTGCGAGCCTCGATTGTTCGTTGGCAGTTCCTCACGTTCGTGCTAAGCGGAGTTCTCCTTTGGCGGCAACGCGTTCGCTCGTACTGGAACATCTTGAAAGTGAATATGCACGTCATCTTCAAATTTTTACTGACGGCTCTGTGGACAAGGCCAGAGGATCTAGTGCAGCTGCTTTTCACATTCCCTCTTTGAAGTATGATTGGTCCGTTCGCTTCACTGCAGTCGTGTCCTCCACAACGGCAGAAAGCGTTGCCATTGAGGCAGCTCTCAAAAAGCTACGGCTTTGTACGCCTCAACCTGTTGTCATTCTTACAGATTCGAAATCCGCCCTTCAAAGGTTCCCACGAGTTCCCTACTGATGCCTTATCTCTAAGCTCCCTACGTTCGGTGCAAAATCTCCGTGTCAAAGGCTTCTCCATACGATTCCAATGGGTGCCATCACACATAGGTATCATAGGCAACGAGATGGCGGACGGCCTCGCCCAGAGAGCGCTGTCTGGGAATCCTTTGAGAAAAGTGCCTCAAGAAGACAAGAGACTCTTCAGAGAAGCGGTGTCATGCCACTTCAGTTCTTTGTGGAGCTCACCTCACAAGCCATGTGTGATCAAGGGTCTCAAAAGAAACCAAGCCACCTTACTGCTCCGCATTCACACGGGCTCTGCTCGTACCCCTGCGTGGAAGTATAAGACTGGCCTGGCGTTATCACCATTATGTTCAACGTGTGGTGTGTGCGGTGACATAGAACATTACCTAATGTGCTGTATTGTGTATAACGCGGAAAGGAGGGTGTTATTCGGGTCCCTCAAGAACACAGGACTTCCTCACAGCTCTCTTCAGGACATTGTTTTCCCGCGCGGGAACCCATTGTGTAGGAAGGAGGTCTCTCGCCTTCTGTTAAATTACCTAGAGGACACGGATTTGGCTTCCACATGGTGAACTGAGGAGTGATCATTTGTGATTGGGACGTCTGTGTCTGATTATGTGATTTATTTATTTTAAGTGTCGCTACGGTGGAGCAATTGCCGGCAGCAACTGCAAGGCTAATCCCACCAGTAGCCTACAACAACTCAACTCAACTCAACTCGTCACTTTCAAGTGGCGGCCGTATCTGGCAGAATACAAGACAGCAAGTTTCCAGACACATTCAGGCATTCGAAATTACGTAACACAGGGAGGAGGTTGTCGACGTAAACCCCCTCCCCCCCTTGCTCTAAAGGATTGCGGTGAGACTATTAAGCACATCCCCGATGAAACCCAAAGAACCATTAGGGAAAGCTGGAGTTTGTTTTCTCAACGACATCATGCAAAATCTTACAAAAATCTTTCACCACTACCATGAAAGTTTGAACGAATGAAGCACTATATTTCTCACTACTACTTCGATTGCGAAACTATTTTTCGACACTCTACAATTACACTAACTACACTTACTTAAGCTTGCCGCGAAACCCGTGAGCCGTTCGGGCTCACCAATTTCCTCTGCAGTTGCAGAAGGGCTGAAAAATAGCTTGTTCGTATATTCTGAAACTCACTTGGAGGACAGCTAAACGATGGGACACGGAAAGATGGCACAATGGCGTATATTAACAACCAGTTTTTATTTGAAGGAACATGTGTGGACTAAACGACGATGCGCGAATGGTTAAAATCCGTTCACTGCGATGCTGAATGATCAACGCATGGAGCAACCCGAGTGTACAACCATGTCGCTAGATCAGACGATCAAACTGTTCACATAATTGAGCTCTTTGTGGATTAAACTTAGGGATGGCGCGCTTACACAAGAAAGGCCTCTCCTATGTATCACAGACGATTCTATGATTTTGAGCGTTAATTGCTCTGTGCGTCGCGTCAGGATTCGGCATTTATCAAATGACGGCGTATACTGCCGCACTACACTACGCCAATGGCTAAGTTGCTACGACGTATTGTGTCTACAGAGGCCTAGCATGTTCTCAGAGGCGTGCGTTGAGGCACCGTCCAGCGTGTATCCCAAGTAGTTTCTGTTTCGGCTCATTCACTTTCCAAATGATAACAGATTGACTGACTCAACTTACTGGAACGATAGAACGCTTGAACAAGATGGAACGCGTCTCCTATTTCTCCAAAGTTGAGCGCAAAAATTCTGGAAACGCTTGAATTTTGAGTACGCGATCACTTTTCCGTAAACTTCCCGGTCACCGGGATCTGCCGCTCAAAATTTGACCGGGGGTTTCATAGCGAAATTTTAGATTCGTCCGTTGCGCATATACGTGGAAGGGTACGCTTCATTTGCGATACGCTAGGCTACAGTGAGCATTTGCGACGCGAGCTGCAGAAGGGGGTTGACTGCAGAAGAAGAGCTTCGAATAAAATAAAAAATAATATGAAACAAAAAAGTAAAAGCAAAACACACCCGCGCCAATCAGGAAAGCAATTTTCCCGCAAGTTTTAGTCTGCACATGCAGTTGGGTAAGCCTCTAAAGAAGCGTAGCAGATCCATCCCAAGTTTTCGTGCTACGTTCATTTCGTACACATCATCAATCTAGTACGCATCCAGGTGTTTTTTTGAAATAGTACCTCGATGCCAGTACACGTACCGTGGACATGGCGCGGTGCCCACGGATACAACAAAAGGCGGACAGTCTCCTAATTCATCGTAAGTGCGTTATTTAATGCTTCAATTGTGGTTTTCTGCTATGTGCCAGGCGAAGCCTTTAAATCCCTAGAGGTTACGGCTGGCCTGCAATTTATGCTCTTTTAATTACTGAAAAATAAAGATGTATTTGCATGCATGGGAATACAACCAATATTCACGTATATACCATTAAAAACATGCCAGGCAAATACTAGATTATGGTATGGGACTTGTGGGCTAATTGTAAGTAATTCTAAGTTGTAACTCTAATTCTGATGCTAAGCTTCGTGCAACTTAAATGGACATTTTCTTATCCTGTTTCACTAGCAACATTCGTGGAAAAGCTGACATGGGCCGTATTTGTCACTCTCTTTAACTTCGACCTAAGAGGCTGGTGTCAAAAAGGAGCGTGCGACATCTCCGTGGAACAGCGAATTGAAAACAAGAACGCCGTGATTGTCATCAACGTTTCATTTAGCTTCCGCAACTTGTGCTTCCCTTACGCCGTACACGACATGCCCAACTCTATTTCAACTTCCAAATATTGACTATAATATCACCCACTTGAGTTTACTTTCCCGTTCCCACCACTGTCTTCCTGTCTTAACTTTACGCCTAACATTTCTCTTTCCATCGCTCGTTGCTACGTTGAGAGGGAGCTTTAGCTGGGGTCCGACTTCGATGCCGGCTATTTAAATACATGTAAAACGCAAAAATATGTTTCTTAGGTAATCGTTAGATATTGTGAAAATAAATTTGGTGCATTTCAGAGAGAAAGTTATATTCCATTGTATCTTGCAAGCGGAATATCAATTTAGGGCCTACATATTTTGACAGAAATTGCCGTAATTTGGTAGGGTTGAGAGAAACAAAAGCGTGAAGCTTACAAATATGTAAGCCTGCACCAAGAACAGATATCGCACTTCTCCAAACTACAATTGTTAAAACATCGAAAGCGGACAATTCTGATACATATTTGCAGATTACGTATATATGTTAGAGTGCTTACAAGGGTTGTTCAATATTCCTACAGACATATTAGCGATATTATTCACAGGAGAGCGTAATATATCAATTTCGTGTGCTTCAGATGTACTATTAAGTGCTTGCTTGGAGGGTTACAGAGTTGCAAACATGACAGTTTTGTTTTCTGCAAATCTCGGGCCTCCATATAGCTTGCACTTGGCAGAGGACATAACGGGTGCTAAACAATATAAACAAGACTGCACTTTTAGATGGTGACGTTTGGACATAGCAGGAACATCTTATCGCACGCTGGAAACATCCCATGCACCGGCGGCCTAAATCTTATACGTACCGTAATGAGCAGAAATACTACGGATGAGAAGGAAGTTCTCGAAATGTAGTATACGAGAAGGAGGACGATGTGTGTTTTGGTCCGCCATCATAATTGTGACCCCGTTTGCTGTCTTGGTGCAGCTAGTTTAACCAAAGCTCTTGTTCGGGCTTGTCCCCATAACAATGTACAACAATTTCTTTTTAGTGCAGCTTGAGGAATTAAGCTATTGACTCACTGAATTGACAAAAAAAAAATAGCTTCTCTTCAGCGCTCGCCTATTGTATAGGCGAGTTCGTTGGCTTCAACCGATCAATATAAGAAATCTCACGGCGTCTATTGATTACCGTTGGGGCGTCGCATCGTCCGACAAATGGTGTGAAAAAAAGGAGGTTGTTTTCCGGAGCAGGGTTGGCGTTTTCGCCTCGAGCACCTCACTCCTAGGGACCCGAAACGCCAACACAGTACAAACGATGATTGCCCGGGTTAGACCGAAGAGAGCGGCCGACATACTGAAATCGTGAAACCGCGCCCAGGTATTTTAAAGCTGCATTCTTCGTGCCTTCGCCTTCAACTTACTCATAGTTGACGCGCACATGCGGTATGGTCATGTGGGCCATTCTCTTTCCAGAGTTTTAGCCGTAAGGTGTAGCTCGCTTGACGCGCAGCCATATTTGGCCTAGCTGGAGTTTTACTGTTACATTGCAGCGATTGTTACCATGTTAGTTACTTTAGTGGACAGAGGCAAACAACATCAACCCCGTTATTTCTGGCGGTGCCAAAAGCATACTTTGTCATGTTTCCCAGAATGGCCTACTCAGTTTATCCTCAGTCTAGCGGTACGCCCACAAAGTCAGGATATGCCCTCCTGGAGGCGTTGCATGCAGATGCACGCGAACAGAAGAGAGCATTCATAACGCACTGACAAACTACAAGTAGGAAAAACAGATTAAACGAATCCACTTGTAGCGACAAAGAGTCAGTCGCTGCGCCGCGAATTCGCGCTGGGAGCGAGGGAGAAGCTTTGTTTAATTGCACAGCGAAATGCTACCTGGGAAAACTTAGCTTCTGTTGATTGCCACCTTTGTGATACACCTTAAGCTATAGAGCGCTGCTTGATTAGTTGTGAAAATGCGATAGTATTTTAGAATGTGCTCTAATAACTCTCAATGAAGACTTTGCACTGAATCATCATCTTTGATTGCATCGCATGAAGATGCCGTACCATTTCGCATGTTTTCCCTAATTGGACTAACATAGTGTATGGAAGGCGCGCATGTTGGATCGAAATCCTGGGCCCATTGTTTCTTGTAAATTTCAGATTGCTCAAATGCTTGGTCACTTGTAGAACATTTGTAACCTGACATAGTTTCAACCGGATTTCTAACACATCTTGAACAGCTGCCTGTCGTTGCCACTCTTTTAAGTACACAAATGTTTGTAGTTTTGTTTTTATGTTCCAGTGTGTACGCATAGTGTATATAAAGTGCTTTGTAGGTTTTTCTGAGACCATCGCTGTGTACTGTGTTGGCTAGTGCTCGTACAGTTATTGCACGCAGCATTACACTTAACAAAATAAGTGCCATGTAAGAAAAAAAATACAATCGTGGCGAAGAGTAGGGGTGCTGCAATTGAGAAACCCGTGTGACGCGGTTGCGATTCCGTCCAGCACCGCAAAGATTTAAAGGATGTTGCTTTTCATTGAAAGACGCCGTGAACAAGATTTAGCACACATTGTTTGCCTGCGCTACATTCGGGGTCGGCTCAAAGTGAAGGCAGCGGGAAGTGTATTGGGTATACCTTTGTGCTCGCACACGTGCGGAAATATGCGATTTGAAGTGGCAGCTGAAAGTTCTCTATTACCAGCCAGTTCCCTGAATAGTAAAAAAGAAGAAAGCTTGCACGGGCACTCATACAATTTTTTAAGCGATGCGTGTCAAATCTTCGCACCAGTTTATCCTGAATAAGAAACACCTCGCGACAGGTGACCCCACCTAGCGACTTCGCCAGTGCGAGCGAATAAATGTGTGAGTTTACTACTGAAGCTTGCGCTTCCAAAAATTGAATGGCTTTCATTAAAAACAACAAAAATGGGAAGGTCCGGTTGCGCCGCCCCACGTAAAACGCCCCCTCTCCCCTCCTGCCCTACCCTTCTCCCGAAGACTTGCACTCGATGGAAGGCGGCGCGCTTCCTCCCCGTTTCCGCCGTTGCGTGCTCTTGATCGATCCGCGATCGCCTGGTCCCTCTCACACGCTTAAACTCACACATGCAGCATACGACGCGCGGTGACGCTTTTATCACCTGTGGGCTTTATACGGAACCTCACGGCAACAGCGACGCCGACGGCAGAAATTCCCCTGCAGTGCCGATATAATTGCTATTGCAACAAAAATTATTGCACCTGGAGTGTGTACGTCGTTCAAAATGAACAAAGTATAATGAGAGCTTGCAAATATTAGTGCAGTATTAATGAAGACTTTGATGGACTATCAAATGAGCGAACCCGTCAGGAGTCTTGATAACAGCGATTTCAATTCCACAGCAATTTTTTTTTCGGCCTGTGCAAACCCCAGAATTAAAATCTAAAACGAAACGGTTTAGACAAGCTTTCAAGCATTCGGGGTTTTAGTGAGGGCCCCGTTTGCTCGAAGAAAAACACAACGTTTTGACGTCTGTATAATCAGATACGATTTTTTGTGAGTTTCTGCAACGTCAAGTTTCCATGCGACGTTTTTTTTTGTGTGTGTATGTGTGTGAGGGGACTACAGATACTTTGGCATGATCGATTTCAAATTAGGCTCTCTGTAGCGGAAAAAAACTGTAATCTTTTCCAAACAAAATGATCCGGAGAGGCACGTTCGAGAACACACACTCTCGGAGGAAAGTTCACTCTTAGGATATTATGGGGGATTGCAGGAAGAGATAAGGCTCACACCTGCCAACTCAGTCAATGGATCTACAGCAGAAAGCTTTACGCTGATCCCCATAGCTTCGCGTTTTGTCGCGGAAGTTACTGCCGGAAACGAGGTAATGTCCACTTACAACGGCTATTGCTTGAGCGCTAAGTCAAAGCACTTGCTGTTGACGAAAACAGCTAGTGTGCGTAGATGATAGGCGCGGAGTCGCTGGCCCCACGGTTGGTAAAAGCTATTTTTTTTTAACGTGAGTGAGTCATATGGCTTCAGCGAATAACTGAAACAGTTACATTAGTTACAAAACAACAAATGCGGCCTATGAGAAGTATACACTTTGCGGCAGGCGTACCGCGTGGTGGTAGTTCAGGGTCGGTGGAGATGAGCCGCTTAACCCGAGACCACGGACTCTATTCTTGGCTGTGCACGTATATCTTTGAGTTCGAGTGCAAGAGTGCTCATGAACCGTATTTAGCGCAATGCTTTCTTTGCTTAACCATTGAGGGTTTGGCTTCGCTGGTGCTCAGCTCGTCAATGAAAAGACGTTTAACAGACGTCAAAAGAAGCGGTACTCGTATATTATTATTATTATTATTATTATTATTATTATTATTATTATTATTATTATTATTATTATTATTATTATTATTTATGAACTACCGAATTATCGGTACATTTGTTTTCTCTGTGGCACGTCTAAGATTCTGAAGCTATACTTTTTCGCAACATATTGTCATTTACTTTGAAGAACTCAGATTCTCTGGCCTCTCCACTATCACAAATCTGGCAAGTCTCCACGCCAGTTCTTCTGAAGGGGGCAAGTTGACACCAATTACTGTAACCTCAGCAGAGATATTGATGTATGCAGTCACTTACTGCTTCTTGTCAAGCTTACACATTTTGGCATTTATTTGGCAGCTGTTAATTTCTTGCACCTTTATCTTCGGGATAGATCCTGTTATGTTAATGGTAATGGTTAGTTGTCCTCCTTGTACACGATAACTAGCGGCGTCCCTCAAGGATTAATATTACGACTACTCCTTTCTAAAACATTTATTAAAGACGCTTTTCGCGTCCAATTTAGAATTATTCTATTTCTTTGTACATCAACATTCTCAAAGAAATCCATGCTCTTGACGAATGTAGCATTCTGCAGTCTTACCTCCGTTCTCTTGCTAAACGGCGCAAAGATAACGTCACCTTGAATGCTGCTAATACCCAAGTTAAAACTTTCACGCGCAGAACAACAAGCATTTCTTTTTCTTACTCTGTGAATTCGGTACCATTGTGTATGGTTTGGGAGGTCAATGATCTCTGTGTACACTTTGATACAACGTTCTAATTTTCTGCTCGTACTAAACGCGTTGTAATGCATGGTGTGCGCTCTGTGGGCTCTGCTTGCAGACTATTGAGAAATTCGCTTCTCATAAACATTTTAATTTATTTAACCTGCTCACGGACAACCTTGAAGTATGAGTGCGGATGCTCATGGAAACAAAAAAGATAAATGAACAAAAGGTAGGAATGCAAAACTAAAACTATAGGTATGGGATAAAATATCTGCCGAAAAACAAAAACAAAAAACAACTACATAGCAACCATACAGCAAAGGCAAACGACTGCGGCCTTGAACACAAACACAGAAGGTGAGACAAACTTTTCTAAAACAGGACAGAAGCGCCGTTAGAAAGAAGGCTCAAGTTAAAAAAGCAAAGCTCGGAACAGAGAAAGAGACAGAAAGAAAGTACAAAACAGAAATAAGACGCCTTGAAAGATACCAATATGGTAAAAGTGCCAGTTATACAGACTTTTCGTTCTGTGACGAAGCAGGCGCATGCAAAAAGAAGCAAGAACGTGGAAGAGCCTATGTTCTCTGGTGGTCGCCTGCAGAAACCGCAGTGAAACGCTCGCTGCCTAGATCCGAACATGTAGTAATTCCATTAAATATTTTCTAGGAACGAGCACGTCGGAACGACTACGTCTGCAGCTAAGTAAGGGAAGTGTATGATATCTATTTAAACTTGAAAAGTTGTTGATGCCTAAGGCCAAAAACGTTGTTTGTTTATACTCACGAACTTTTTCTGTACACGCTTCATTAGTACGCTACTTGAGTTGTTCGTGCCATTACAAGCCACCGAGACGCATACAAGTAATGGGAAGCATGTGGATGGGAACAACTTGAGGAAGGAAAGTAGTATACGTAAATGTCTTGTAAGGCTGCAGGCGGAACCGAGCCTGCTCAGGCCTCGCGATTCAGACAATGAGGATAGATCGGACTACAGAGCGCAGCAGTCGAGAACATTGTGTATCACCTTAAATATTTTGATGTTATCATTTGCATGCGTGCGTGCATGTGTGTGTGTCGCCGTCTCCACAGTGTAAAATTAAAATCAAATCCTAGACGCGGAGGCCGCATTTCGATGGAGCCAAAATGAAAAAAAAAATGCCCATGTCCTGTGCACTGTGTGCACGTTAAACATCCCTTGATGGTCAAAGCTAATCCGGTGTCCATCACAACGGCGTTCCTCATAAACATATCGTGGTCTTGCCACGTAAAACCCCGTAATTAATTCAGTCAACACTTACGCGAAAGAAGGTGGCAGCACCTAAACGTACACGACATAAACAAAGAAAAGCTCCAAACTCGAGACTTCAGCGACTTAGTTTCCCAGGTATGTCGAATGTCGTACTTAACTATTCCGTTTAGTGGGCTGGTTTCTGCCCATAGTGTCATATTCGCACTACCACTGAAATCAGTTTGCACGCTCGCAAATCACAAGAGAAATAATGGTTGTGACGCACAATGCAGCTCTCGTGTGTTATAAACGTTCTAAGCTTCCAACAGATACAGCTTATCGCTGAAATTAACCGGAACTGAGCGCGCGAATGAAAAGCTATGTGAATACAGTTCAAGTCTAACGTTTATACACGTTGCCATAACAGTCCATACCAATCGGCTGCGCACTTTTGGTCGTCACGCCACCGTATCCGCGTGGCAGAGATCGGTTGTCTTTGAACGTAGAATAAGCCGCTATCTTGAATACAAATCGAATCTTTTCGTGAAATTTGCTACTTCACCTATAAGTTAGTAACCAACACTGCCTCTGTCAATTGTGAATTAAAAGAACATATATAAGCAGGAAATAGAAATTCGATCCCTTAGCAATGGAGCAAATATAAAATATGCTCATTTCACAGATAGGACAAGGTTACCACTAAGTTCAAGCACAGTTTGACACTAGTTCAAAGTAATTTCAAGCTCTGTAATCGTCCCTAAGGTGCCGAATAATTTTTTCACCTAGTGCATTAGTATCTACAAAAAAAATATATCACGGTTGCTGCGAAACACCGTAATCCCACGAGCTCATATAAAAACAACAAACTACGAGATTACAAAAGGGAAAGGCTAAGGGTAATGTAACCTGTGGTATTCGCCTTTGGAATCACCATTAAAAGGGCTTTGCTCCTTTTAGGTGTAGTTCTTACGGCTGCATTTGAGCACTGACAATGAGCAGGCAAGCGTTTTAGTTTTTCATTCGCTGATACGATAGTGAAAATCACCTAATCTGAAGCCGCGAATTGTCTCCGAAAAACTAGTTAGCTTCCGCAATAGCAATTCCGACTCATTGTCCATTAGATTACTGTTTTCGAGAGAAGATTATCTGAGGAAATACATGTGCTGAAAAGCACTAAGACAAAACGGAAAGCACGGGCTCAATGATGGCGTCACTGAAAGCAAACAAAATCAATTTTCCACGCAGCCTAATGCTGCCCAAGTGAAACTCCTCGTTTTAAGACCGACAAGGTTGCTTCGAATCAAGCCTAGAAGTTGCTCAGCATGCATTGAGAGAACAATGAAATAAATAAAAGTACAGCGGACTTCCTAGGGAGAGTCGCGAACTTAAATATCGCCCTCCCATTTAGCTCTCTGGCCATTTCAAAGCTTTGCTTTCCATTCGTGCCTTCTACATTAAAGAAAATATGCTCAAGCATCGCGGATACACTCTATAGAACAACGCGGCCGAGCATTACCACATCCTAACAGCGGCGCGAAGCTTCATTTTTGTTTTATATTCGTCATGGCTGCGATTCCGCATAAGTGAGAAAAAAATGAATTACATCAAGTATAAGGGGTACTAAAAATTTGCTAAAAAGGAACCTCGAGTTCCGGGCCTTTCTTGTCGACTACCGCAGCGTTGTAAGAAATAAATGAAAGAGCGGAGGCTGGCCCAAATTCAATTAGAGCTTCAAACCGCTTAAGGCGATCATCGATCAGTGGGCGTGCCGCGGCCGAGTAATTCATCTTTTCTCGAAAGAGTACGTGACGCCAGACTCCTGTTCGGAGTGCTCCATTACACATAAGCCCGAAGAAGCTAAGTGAAGGAAAGCTTTAAGTGGTTGCTCGGAAACAAAAGATTTGAAAAAAAGCATCAAGAAGCGCCGTCCAGTTTAACGGCCACTTAGAAGGAGACATGAGAGGATCGCAAAATAACTTGTAGCTGCAGCGCTGATCCATAATATAGCGCGGTTCCGAATCGACGACGAAGTACACGTAGACTGTGTCGTGTCAACTTCTCTAGAGAAAATTGCCGTTTAGAGCAAAGCCAACATCACTCAGACAAAACGCTTTTGAAGTAGCAAAGCCTTCAGCATGCAGCTGCGGCGATTTCGGCAAGCGAGAATTAATTGCCCACGCCCACGGGGATCGCATAACATTATGGGTGTGTCTCTCTACGCACAGACGACGTATAATGCTTGACGTACACGAGGACGAGAGAGGAGGAGAAATGAAAGGCAGAAGGCAAGAATGTGAGTGAGTGAGTGAGTGAGTGAGTGAGTGAGTGAGTGAGTGAGTGAGTGAGTGAGTGAGTGAGTGAGTGAGTGAGTGAGTGAGTGAGTGAGTGAGTGAGTGAGTGAGTGAGTCAGTGAGTGAGTGAGTGAGTGAGTGAGTGAATGAGTGAGTGAGTGAATTTTGTTCGGTCCAGAGAAGACGCACGGGAGACCCCGCGCCACCCGGCTAGTCCCACTTAGGGACCGCCAAGCCGAGCTTGACGGCCCGATTTCGGGCCCTCTGGACGGCCAGAGTTTGGCGGTTAAGTTCGGGGCTGCCCAAGAGGGCAGCGCACCTACCCTCGCTGAAGGAGGAGCTGATGGCTTCACACTCCTACAACACATGATCCAATGTTGCCGTTAGTCCACAGGCAGGACAGTCCGCACTGGGATACCTTTCATGGTATATTGCATGAAGAAGCGCAAGGTTAGGATACGCACGGGCTTGTAAATGTAGAAGGGTCACCGCCCGCGCCCTGCATAAGGCAGGGTGCCCGAGGGGGAATACCCGTCTTCACAGATAGTAGTGTGTGGTGATCTCATTGAACACCCCCATTCTCCGCGGCGCAGGGGGACGGCGAAGGCGCGGTCAGTGAGTCCTCGCATGGCCTCGTGCGCGCCCTCGTTAGGGTTAGAGGGAGAGCTCTCAGTCGACCTCAAGTGAGCAGGAAACCAAGTGAGAGAATGGGGAGAAATACTTTTGGCGCTTTGGAGAATGCGGAATGCCTGAGGGGAGACCATCCCGATTTGGTAGGCCTAAATGGCTTCCTTGAAAACTCTATATATTGCCTCTTTGCAAACCAGAAATCTTCCGAGCGACCCTATGCTGAGGAAACTAGAAACGGGATATAGAAAGATGAGAGAGAGAAAGAGAGAGAGAGAAAGAGACAGCATGTGGAGAAGATGAATAACGCATGAACAACGGCATGACGTTTTGCATGTGCACATGGATGTGGATGGTATACTGAGGAAGGCTGAAAGGTTCTGCTCGCTGCCACCGTTGAAGTTATTTTAGCAATATGTTGGACAGCACAAATTGGTCTGTTTTCTACATAAGCATCCATATTTTCCAGGCACATTGTCACCTTTTCAAGAACAATATAGCTCAAATAATCAGATAACGTGCAGGCTTCTGTATACGGCAATTTGTCGTGTACGCTCTTTCAGCTCCTTCGCGGCTGCCAAGTGCGTTTCCTCTACTAAATTTTCAATAAATGCAAACGTAGTAGTTCGTGACTTAACACAATCCTCTGCACTATGCGCAATATTGGTTGAATATATATATATATATATATATATATATATATATATATATATATATATATATATATATATATATATATATATATATATATATATATATATATATGTGTGTGTGTGTTACCATGGAGGCTATGCCCTATAGTTCCGGCAAGCCGCGCCCAAGGGCACCTATCCACTGCTCGCGCCACTCCTGGTGCGTCCGTCGCCGTCTTCTTCCACAGATGGCTGCGATGCCGCTGATACTGGCAGCACTCCCATAATGTACATATTGTGAGCGCAGCGTGCGTATTTCTTCTTCCTCATCTGTACAAACTCATCATCACCACTCGGGACCGTCACAGCGGGTGGCTCGCTCACTGAAATAATCTTCGTCATATAAGCTGATAACCTTTGCCTCATAAGTGGTGGAGGTTGCTCTTAGGTACCTCAGTCCTCTCTCTCAAGATTCCTCTTGAGTACGACCCTGGAGCTCCACTCGGGTCACCGCTTGTATCAGCTGCCCTCGGCCGTGTCGCAAATGCAGCAGCCCGACACGGCAGCTTCCACTATGCCTACACCTGTGGGGACACTTCCTTGGACGATCACTATATAGCACTCATAAGAATCCACAGATGTTCGCTGGTCTCCACGGGGACGATGTTGACTAATGATTGGAAAATTACGGCTCTGCGAGTGGCATTTAACCATGCACTGAGACGATTCCACGAAGCGGAGTCTTGTAGCTGTTTATCTAACCAACGTCGCGTAGACTTGGTTTTTTTAACCATAAACATATATGACTTAGTTGACGGGACCTCTTTTAAACAGTAGCTCCGGCAAATATTGATCATCCCCAATGTCCTCTCAGAGGTTGCGAAAAAGAAACTTGCCGAGCGTGTTCAGCTCATCGTTGAGTCGTACACTTCGTACGCAGATGTCCTCGCCGTTTTGCCCCGCGTCAACCGCTCTATGACGGAGAATGACCCCGAGCGCCATTTACTCAATGGCGGATGATTGCGTTTAATTCCCTTGTTGTGAAGAACCCCACTACAGTAGCCGACATTATCGCTACGTGTTAGCGCACCGATGAGCTTCATTCAATCCAATTGCAGCCTGACGTATATTATAACAAGGCAACCAATGACAACAAGCCGCGTGCATTGATCCGTACCATCATTCGCGAAAAACTGCCAGCGCAAGCTTCATTATGTGCTGCCAACGTCCGTGAAACATCTCCTGGATGCAGCCTAAGTAACACTCTGAGGGAATAACTAGCTGCATTGGCGTGCGCGCCAGGCTCAATCCCCCTATCAATGCTCACTTGCTCAGATTTCGGCTGTAGCATCACTCTTCCCGCAGCCTCTGCCACCTGCGCCTGCACCGCATGGTTCTCTCACTTCACTCTCAGCAAGAGCACCGGCTCAGCCTTAGGATAGCGCGTGACACCCGCCCTGACCGGCGTAATATTACTGCTGCATCCGTGGCCAGATTTCAAGGTTTTGCCGACGCTGTCAACCGGACGAACGACGTGGCTATGGTGCTTTGGTGCGAGATGAGCTTTCCGCCCAAGGACCCCAACAGCGCCGCTGTTACCAACTTTACGCACGATCCTCCCCCTCCCTGGACAACGTTGGCACAACCGGAAGTTTCCGTTACGCAGGCCTTCGTTTTCCTTTAACGCTCTTCCTCTGTATAGCGACGCTCTTCCTGTCCTATTCGTGCGGCGACATCGTCTCCTAAACATCGCTCCGAAAACTAGACAGGGCAGCTTGAGGAGGCAAAGCCGCATCATTTGGACGCCGCCAAAACCCTCCCAAACACCTGTGTAATATACTGTCGGTGTGCGTTGAAAGTGTGAAGATTAAATCCTTGATCGACACGGATGTTTTTCTTTCAGTTATTAGCGCCGATTTGTGTTCCCGTTTGCGAAAAGTGAATACGCCCTACATTGGTCCAGCCTGTTGGAATGCCGTCCTTATTCAGTCCTCCGAAGTTTGCCCAGTACATGTTTTTATTGAAGGCGTACGTTACCACATTCAGTGTATCGTGTAGTCCACCTGTACTCCCGAGCTCATTTTAGGATGGGTCTTCCTCTCATCCGCGTTAGCTTTGATCTCCTGCCATCAACGGGTAATTCAAATGAGAGCCACTGAATGTTCATGTGAATTCGACGCACACAGGGTGCGCTTCGTTACAGCTGCTGATTGTTTATTTCCGCCTGGCCAGGAGGATATTCTGAACATCGACTTCGGTTAGTATGGTTAATGGTGATGCGGTACTTCTATCATTCGGTCGCCCCATCTCTAGCGTGCTCACCATCGCTCCTAGCCTGGTGAAGTTACACGACTGAAGTGTGCTGTTAACGGCTTTGACCGCACTGTTTCTCCGATTGTGCTGCTCCAAGGCAACACTGTGACTTGCTTTGCGAAACCCCAACCTGTAGAAACCGTCTTGAATATGAGGTCGCGGTAATCTGTCTACGAAAGCACATTTAGGTGCTTGCAGCAATTCATCGAGCGTCTTTGAACAGCTTGCTTGGCTTTTCCTTTCCTCGTCTGTTTCATGTCGTGCAGAATCAAGAGTACTATCGAATATTCTGATAGGGTGGATTCGGCAATTCGAAAAAGTCTCCTCCTCTCAATAAAAAGTAATCCAAGAGTCTCCACGAGCATTGTTCTCAGAAAAACAAAACTCTTTTCTTGGAAATAAAGTAAACGAGACTCAGATATATTCCCTCTCTCTCTCTCTCTCTCTCTCTATATATATATATATATATATATATATATATATATATATATATATTGTATTTGTTCTAATAGCTCTTTTCCGTTACTCAGGAAACGAAGACGGTTTCTTGGAAAAAGTAAACAAGCCTCGGAAATGCCATCATCTCACTGCGCCGACAAGCTGCACCAAAAGAATTTTCCTAACGACGCAACAAACGATCCCTAATTGTCATTGCGTGGCTTTATGGTGCATTTATACTTGTTACCACATGTCTTGTGTTTACGTGAATTATCCCTTTGTTCTCTATTTCATTTGTTTAAAACGACTATACGTAACGCTACAGAAGGCTGTTTTCTACGGTCTGTACCTCGAACGATGCCGAAACCGACACGATTCATGTTACTGCAGTGGCCGTTGTGCGGCGCGCTCGAGCCACGCATTTTCGTCGTCGGCATTCTGACGCTCCACTGAAGGCGCATGTGCAGCCGGCGCGGAGGGTTAGGGAGTCTTAGTGGAAGGACACGGATTGCACTTGGCTGTAAAAACGAGGAAGTGGGCGCACGCTGCCCTCAGTCGGCTCGGTGGCTGAGCCGGCACAGCGTTGTGCCTTCGGCTGCTGCGGCACGAGTGCTACATGTGCGCCCGTGCACAATGGTCGACGAAAATCGAAGAATTAGATGAGAGCTCCGCCAAAAAAAAAAAAAAAAATCGAAGTGCACGTTCCCTTCCCGACTGAAAGTGAGCTGAGCAAGCTGGAGCCCGCTCACAAGCTCAAAGACCTTGTTCTGCTGGTGTAAATGCTGGGCTAATTGAAATAAAAAGAAAATTTTATCCCAAGGTAAAATATTTTAGTCGGCTGAGTCGTGGTATCAGGATTAACCCGTCAAATCTGCCACAGTCGTTCGTCTTTCCTCCGGAAATTGGTGATTCGAAGACGGATGTCTACGAGAAGAAAAATTCACGCAGCAACTACTCTGGGATTTGTGAAGTATACGCAAGCATTGTGCCATTTTCTCATCCCTACGCAGCCCGGTATCATTGTCAATGCTTTGAAACTTGATCCGAACTGTAAAAAAACCTTATCAACCCTATCGGCCGTAAGCAACCTTGTCCGACCCTTACCAGCTCTTGCCGGTTCTTATCAACCTGGATGTCCAAAGAATTGTTGCAAAAACTACCACTACATTTGCTGATGGGGATGCTTCATTGATGATTCGGATGACTGTTTCGAGCTTGTTCTTTATTGAAATGTGTGCGGTTCTGTGTTGTATGGACCAATTCAGTGAATGCATGCACTGTTGACCTCATTTGACTGAGCGCTTGCAGCCTGTGCCTTACGTGGCTATGAGCCGTTGCATTTTTTGCTTCCTTACGGGGATATGAGCTATTGCTTACGCGGATATGAGCCATTATTTAGGGGGATATGAGCCATTGCATTTGTCCTACGTCATGGAAGGACAGAATTCTCGTTGGGTAAGCATAAAATGCTTACGCTCCCTAACAAGCTGCTCGTTCCCTACTGGTGGCGATGGGAAAATAGAATCAGAGTAAGCCTTGCTCAAGCCTTGTGATTCACAAAGGAAGAAGGAATTATAAAAAAAAACATTTTTCATCGCAGCAGGTTTGAGTGCGATGGACACGTGACCTGCACAACAGCTGCACTAACTAAAAAGAAAGTACGTGTACTGAAAAATATGTATAGAGAATGACGCAATAGAATCGGAGCCTAAGGCAAGAAATCTAGAAGTTCATGATTATGTGAAGTCAATCTTATTCGATGTTTTGGTGGTACCACAATATTGTCGTAAGTTGGATAAGTTGCGCATCTTTGCATTAGAGTACGCGCTAGCTAACTCTCTCCGAAACCTTTTTCGCATTCTGTCTTTACTCCTTACAAGTTCGCCAATATTTATGAATCAGTGCATTTTGACTCCATCTCGTATTGTCTTTAATAACAGCACACAGCCTGAAAATATAACTTGAAACCTTGACGACGTTCTCAGTGAGGCGTCATGTCAAGAAGACACTTCATCTTCAAATTTCTCTACTAAGTCTGGCAGCTTCAGTGCTTTAACAAATACAAGACGATAAACAACGCAAGAAAAACTTATTCAATGCACGGTAAAGAGAAAATAATTCGGAAATGCGGCAACAAGATGCAGAAATGAATGTGTGAAGCGAGCAGCCAAGAACTTGTAAAGCATCAATAAATATATGTAGCCCCAAACACGCTGTCATCACATTGTTTTACAACAAATGAGTTTAGATAGGCATGTTGTATTTGTGTGTGAACAGCAATAATCTGTTTCTGTGTCTCTATTATGGCTACAGAATGTCACTTTGTGATCGGTTGCCCCTTTATCTCCTTCTTCCAGTGCAGTGCAGGGTTGTAAACTGGACTTGCGTCTATGAACCCTCCCTTCCTTTTTTTCTATTTTATCTCGCTCTCAGTGTGACGGTTTCATTTAATCTTTAGTATTAGTACTTTCGAACATCTACATTGTCGTCAGTCATCGCTGCGAGGAATGGTTTCAGTCAATGAGCATCGTATCTGCAGTAACCACCAAACTATATATATATATATATATATATATATATATATATATATGTATATATATATATATATATATATATATATATATATATATATATATGAATTTTTATTCACATTCGCGTTGAACGCTTTGAAAGCTGTTCCACAGGGCCATTTTCAGGCTCCTGTTACGCTGCTCTGAGGGACAGCTTTTTAATGTAACTAACATGGAATTTTGTTTAACTGTATTACCCACCCCACACACCGCTTTTATTTGCCACCTCTCACGTGGCACAGCTCACCCTTTCGAAGACCTCCCGCACCAGTCCACTCCACCGGCCCTCGCGCGCCGACAGCGTCCCGTAGTCGGAGCCGCCTGCCGACGCGCGTATCTCGTACTCGAGCCCAAGCGCCGAGGCCACCATGTCCAGCAGCTGGACGGCGAAGCCCGTGTAGCGGACTCGCGCAGGTGGTGTCGACGACCCGTTGACCGATGGCGGCATCCTCCCTCCGTCGACGCGGTGAGCTATCACGTACGGAGGGTGCTGGCCGGCGGCGCGGAAGTAATGGCAGTAGGCGAGGGGGGGGGGGGGGGGTTGCAGAGAATCGAACGGCGAGGAAAGAAGCGCGCCAGAGATGGGTTTTGCCGGCAAAAAGAAAAAAAAGGGGGAGAAGGAGCAGGGACGAGAATATCCATGGGCAAAGGGGAAGTGAGGAAATCCGCCAGGATGGCGCAAAATGCATGAGGGAGGAAAAGGAGAATAGAGCAGGCGGGGAAGAAAATGCAACAGAAGCCAAACAAACGGAAGTTGGTGGGCAGGAACGAGGAAGTGAAGAGGTGCAAGAGAAAAGACAGACGCCTCGTGTAAGTAAAATACTCTGCGTTGTCGGAAAGGTTGGCCGATTTTTTTTTGCGGTTCTCTTTTAGATGGAACATTCGAAAGTAGATTTAAACCATTATTCACCGTCAGTTTTCATTTTTTGTTCTCGTGATGAAGCTGCTTTCAAAGCGAGTGTGGTCAGTAGCCAGTCCATCTGCTTACTGCTTTAAAAGTTTCTCCAGACTCGCTTCCTGCGCGTTATCGCTCCCCTTCTCAGCTAGCTCTCCATCTTTCTGAACCGTCATTTAAAACACTTCGGTTGTTTACGAACAGCAAGCTTTTCACCCTAGCAGCAACACTCATGAAATACCTCGTGCTATCGTTCCTCTGTAGATTCCGGCAAAAGCGTCTTGGAAAGTTTTCGAAATTGTTCAGTCCATAATGCACTACACTACAGCACATTGAGTACACACGTTGTGGTGGTGGGTACTTATCGAGTTCTCCGGTTTTGTTTGCTTGAGGAAGTTATCTAATCAGCTTTCCTTCCAATTTTTTTAATTTAACCAAACATCTGGTAAAGCGTGTTTTCTTTCCGAAAATTAAGCCAAATGCTGTGCACCTAGCTAAAGCAAATGGATAGAAGCATGCATAGGCACCTATATATATAAAAAAAAAACATATGAATGAACAAAATAGAGGCAGTGCATATTTCAGTTGCGGGCGAAACAGTCAATAACTGCTGTGCATGCATTCACCCTTGCGGCATGTCGCCAGACGTATTAGAGAGAACTTTCTAGTTTCGTGTGCTATAGTTGTGAAGTAATGACCCTTACAAATAAAAAAGAACAATTGGAAAATATTTTTTACAAACCAAATGCGGATCCCGAGACACTAGAATCAGATGTCGACTACGGTACTTGCCAATAGAAAACTTAATACATAATTATTCATGTTGAACAGTGTTCAACGCCCGAGGGTAAACCGACGCTAGAGGGCTGCTGCTTGCATGATTTCTTTACAGAAAATTCTGCTTCCATGTCTCTCGCAAAGATGCAAGTCCACTTCAGCTTGACTTGAAGGCCCAAAATTATGGAAGACATTTGTATGCGGGGACGTTTTTTCAACTGACTTGACTAAGCTTTTCACAGAAATGACGCAAGAGTGACAGTTTTACTACAACTTTTGCGAAGCATGCATAACAATCGTTCTTTAAGTCACGTGCCTATTGTTGTGTATTTTTCTTTTTGCTGTCAGTCGGTTATACTTCCCTTAGTCACTGTGGCCCAAAAGTTATCCCTTTTGCCGCTACCACTCACCATGCGGAACATCAAAAGTATAACGACAGCGCATCCATCGCGCATTGTAAGCACTTACGCCATTTCTGTTGTCTCCCATCTTCCCACATTGCCCAAACTTTACGCAGGCATTGTTTTCTCTCTCTCGGGCTTTTCCAAGCAGACAAGAAGGTCACGTCTGTCGCACTTCAGCCCTGCGACGCGATTTTCGTGTTCATTTACACTTCTTTTTTTTTTTCTTTAAACAAGGCACCTGTGAGCCCCACTACCCGCGCCTCCCGAGGCTGTCGTCTTACGTCTACTCGAGCGTATATTCAAACGCAGGTGTTTATCGTGTTTAGTTCCTCCTGGCTGCTCTTAGGCCACGAGCGTGCCACAGCCTTCTTTCCCTCGTCTCAACTTCTTTTTCGTCCACTAGAAATCTTGCTGCCTACATTGTTCTGAGGCCCTCCGCGTTGAGGCACCTTCCGCTGGCAGGTGTTACGTGTCAACTAACGGCCTCTCTTCCTAGTGCTGCGTGCCCCCGCCTCTCTCTCTCTCTCTCTCTTTGAATAATTTAGTCTTAACAATTTTTGCGGCACACGGGAAAGAAAAACCAAGCCCGGGCGTGCACGTGCAGTGGCCACGGTTCACTCTGTTGGCGTGGGCGGGGGGCCAGTAGTGATCGTCTTACGTCGGGACACCTACGACGATGGTTGTGACGCGAAGAAGCTGCCGGTGTCTCAGGTCGGCCCGCTCTCTGGACTCGCCTCCCCCTTTGCGCCCTTCCGTTCCGGCTGTGCCTGCGGCATGGGTTGACGCCTGACGTGATGGCGGCCGCGCCGGGAGATGAAGGGGTGCCGCAGCTGTCAGGCCGATGTCCCCCGTCCATGCTCCCACCTGTTACCACCGGCGCAGCGATAGAGGAGGAGAGAGGACAAAAAACAACAACAACAAGGTAGTGAAGCACGCGAATGCGTCACCGGTTGACTATAGCTATACACGCTGCCTCGTAGAGTGAGGCCTAAGTAAACGTGCGCACAGGCGGTATGCCGTCAATGTCAGATGTTTAAGAGGTCCTTGTTTGAGTAGCTGTATAGCTTTCAGTGGACGGCTTATTGTTTTTCGTGTAGCTGCAGAGGCGTTCCAGTGACATAGAAAGTAAGTAGACCTCTACTTATATGCAGTACAGTGTCTGTTGGCCGAAAGACAGAAAGAGTGACTGCATAGCAGTGAAGCAGTATAGCCGGTAAACAAAAAGGGACCTTTTTAACATTTGGCACAACCGGTAACTGATGCATAAGAGGGGGGAAGACACTAGGCGCCTATTGTAGATTTTCGAGCTTTAGTTATTATTTGTGTCTATCATAATATCCGCTTATATGGAGCACGTTCATTATAGAAACTAAATACAGTACTAGTGGTTATTTCTTGTCAATCTTAGAAAGAGAACTCTAATGCAGGGCACCTGTGTCACTTTTATTTTCGTCACGGGAACAGTTAGGTAATAGAAAAACACAACTTAGCAGGAATAACTGACCGGAACGATGAAGGATTCATTAAACGTTGCTATAGTTAACAGAGAACGGCAGAACATAAAGACACAACAAGGGCACATCAATACGCTGAATAACGCTTAAAGTGCGCGAAAAGTAAATAAATGTGAGAGCAAAACACACACCTTGTCACAAGCCTTGTCATGAAAGTAACGCATACAGCCTCCTGTCAATTGCCGCTAGTATCTTTCTCGCATTCCTCGTTACATCCGTTTCTTGCTGTATAAACAAGCTTCGAACCATTACAGTTTTACACAGTAAATCTATATCAAAATGTACGCGAACAGCATTCGCCCATACAAGGTGGTGTGCGCTACAAGAATACGTAGAGCGGAACGCCACAATTTCGAAACAAAAGAGAGAAGCGAGACAGGAAAAATGAGTAACTGTAGCACACCAAAAACGAAAAGAAAAAAAGCAAGCAACGTTGGTAGAAAACTTAAATCACCATGGCAACCGGTATGATACGCACGACGCACAAGCTCATATTGCTAACTTGCCTGCCTTTCGTGCCTTTATATAGTTGACGTGATCGCTTTCATTTCATGCTTTTTATTTCATGTTTCATGCTCAACTTCAGTGATGTATTCTGTGCGTTTCTCGTGCGGACAAAACATACGTGTGTCAAACTGGCCGATGTCTTAACACTAGGCTGAAAGAGCATTACAATTCCACAAAAGGGATTGCACACACATATTGCCATGCACGTAAGAGACTGCACCTCCCAAGGTAAATGCACATCCAAGTTTGACAATACTACTGTCCTTTACAGGCACAATGATCTAACAACAAGAGAAGTTGTAGAGGCTCACGAGATAAAGAAAAAGGGGGCAGGGTTTGTCAGTCATGCTTCTAAGCGCTTTATGACACTCAAATATCTTTTCTATATACAACCTAACATATGGAAATTTTTTGCGAGCTAACCCTATCCATATATCGATATCCATAAATCCATAAATAGCCATTTTTGTACTTTCTTTCGTTTGTTTGCTTAAATTTATTTTTGTGCCGTTTGATGGCGCATGATGACATAGGACATATCGGGTTTATATAATCTCTAACCTTGCGAATAAAATTTCAGTTGCAAGTAGTGTCCTGTCCTGTCTTTTATTGTTCCTTAGCTTGTGTCCCAGTAGATCGCGCCAGGAATTTAGTCAGGCTGTTATTAGCATCATCATAAACTGTGATAGCACTGGTTTAAGCATTCCAGAGGCGATAAGTGGAACGAAAGCTTTACGATTATAATGATTAAAGTGACAACAACGCAAAAACCTGGCACTAATTGCGTCGTTATACTGGCGGAAACATTTATCGTGAGAAATCCGCTTTTCCCGACTACCAACGTGTTACACTTTTCGTACAGTTTTGCACGGCATTGATCACGTATTATTAATATTCATCTGATAAGCTGGACGACATCTCACCAAATATTTACTGTGTGATTACCGTGCTCCTTTGCTGGTTTGGCCACAACATCCGCAATGACCAGGTTTAAATGCGACAGCTGTGAAGAGCTTGCAACTGGATCTCCTTTGTTCACTCACCGACGCGATCTCCTGCGCTTTCCATAACGTCATCATCGTCATCGTGTCACCATAGACGCCAATGCTTCATCATCCATGCCACTTTCCCATCTACAGTTTCATTCTCGCCATTTCTTGAAGGAAAACAAAGTTTCACCGGAACTCATGGTACTCAGGCCTTTGCGGTTCTGTAGAGTTGCAAGACGGACGCACTAACCACTGAGTTCAAGGGTAGCATTTAGGCTTGCCTATTTGTTTGGGACCTCGTGCGTTACGTACACTCTGAGACAAGTGGCGTTTGTGCAATTATTTCAGAGGCAACAGTTGTCAACACGGTAGCAGACGAACATAACGTTGCCACATCCCAACGAAGCATTGAGAGCCAGAGAGAGATCGAGAGAGAGAGAGAGGAACGACACAGAGAAGTGGTGAGGGACAAAATCCCGACATAAACCAGGAGCCCGGAAGGCCGCCACGCACTCAGAAATAGGCGTTTGAATTTGACATCGTTACATCGGTATCTTACGAAATCAGCGAAAGCGCAGGTTCACTTAATAGTACTTCAGTAAGTGCCTGACCACGTCGCAATATATGGCAAGGAGGACGCCGATGGACTCGCCAGTAAATCACACTGTACAAAGAAAATAATTCGGTGATCACGTTGTCTAGGTTGAATTTTTTTAAAAATTATTTTAACACGTATATCTTTGCGCCGCTCAATGGAGGAGCAGTGGAATTACGGCGAAGATGCAGTGATGCAATCGTTTCTACGTGAAACTGACCAACACGCAGCAAGACATCTCGCCCCGAACACACAGACAATAATCCATTGACTTTGACTGGGCGTGGCATAAGATAAAAGCTTTCCGTACAGGATACACCGTTGTAACTTCTACGGAGTGTTGATGTAGATATTCAATACAGAACGTAATTTTATCACTTCTTTCATGAGTGATCAAAATACTCGGCAGAGAGAACATTTGCGAATAAACTGGGAACTAAAGATGAGTGAATAAGCTACTTGACTAGAACGCCTTTTATTATACACAACATATTTGAACAGCGGGAAATGAAGCAAATGTCATAAGACGCTAACGTGTTCTTAAAGACTTCATTTTTAGTGGGCGTAAGCTTAGGTGTAGTGTCTGTGACTGATGTTTGTTGTAAGCAGTCGTGTTTTTTGGCATTGTGTACTGTCAACTGCTCTCGAATTGGATTCGCGTTTACACCTCATATTTATGCTATTACATGCAGGACTTCTATAGCAAAGGGCAACGCCCGCAAAGTGTACTGTATACGCCTTTGTGGGGCGACATACAACTGTCAGGTGTAGATTCAACGATCCGTCGCGGAAGCTTTGTATTTATTATAATATTGTTTGTTGTCAATTCTTGAATTATAATTTTTAGTAGAACAGTGAGAAATGGGGTAGTCGAGGTATTTGCTACCTCAGCTAGCCCAGTGGAACTCATTGATAACAGAATTGAACAGAACAGAACTTGCAAACAGTAGAATTCCGATCACAGTATCGGCAAAAGTTGCTTGTTTGCTTGCTGTTAAGTTTGTTGTCATAAAAGAATCAACATAGCTCCTTCAACAGGCGAGGTAACGGATTCTGAGTGCTACGGTAGCGGTCTGTAATCGAAAACGTAAGCGACAAACTCTTTCGGCCACGTACAAAAAGTTATGTGTAATGTGAAAGCAAGTCTTCAGCAGTTTTGTGGGTTCTTACCTTTAAGCTATGTCGCTGGCAGTGCGCATAATTGTAACTCTTACTTTCGGCAAGACTACGAAATAAACGGACGCTCGCAATTCCTAGTCAGAAGATCACAAATCAGGCTGCCCTGTTTTCATCGCTTTTTCAATTCATCCTTCTTTGAAGTCATGATAAAGAAAGAGAGAGACAGAGAAAGGGAAGCAGCTTTGTAGACCAAGGCTGATCGCAGGCGACACCCTTAAGAGAGTTTGACTTCGTCACCATCAGAACCCATTTAAGGAAGCCGCTGCGGCAGACAGGGATAAATGGCTTGCCATTGACGTCCGAAAAACCAATTGTTCTTGCAGCTGCATGCGTCAATTTATCGTGGCTCACCCTTGAGCAGAAGTTTGTCCAGTAAAGTTACGCGAATGTCGTGGGTTAGCGACTTCTGACATTAACGGTATACCGTGACATTAATCTTTTTTTCACAATAATAATGCCCAAACGAAGGCATGTCGTTCATTTTGCCTTTGCGAGTGCAATGTTACGGCAGACAGCCTGGACATGGGAACGGGTGCTTTTTTGCGTACTGTAAAATGATTCACACATCAGAGCCACTAAATCAATACCGGTATTCGAGACCGCCGGGCTTACACAAGTGGAAGATAGCCATACGATTAATTATTATCGGGGTTGCAGTTTTCATCTGTCTCACCTTTTCCTGGTTACTGGCCACACTCACAGACTACTTCAGTGGCACCTGTCTCTGCCGCAAATAAAACAGTTTGTGTCTGACACCAGCGCCATAGTAAAACCACACTTTCCTTGATTGCTCACTGGTGTGACAAAACGGAAGCATCGATCTAACTGAAGTAAGAGTTATTCTTGGCTGCTGGTTGCGCTTGCCGCGTTTGCGGAAGCATCAGATAAGACATTCGACAAAGTTTTTTTTATAACGCTCCTTCGTAACCAAGCAAGAAATATGAGTCAACACTGGTGATGTACAAGCAAGGATAATTTGAAAAATAAAAGTTTGCTGCTATTGCCGGAGTAATCTGCAAACTATAGTCAACGAAAGTGTCCGGTATTCAAGCGCGCCAACGCAACAGGTTGTGGTTTCGGGAACGAAATATTTCAGTTAAAGGTAGCCTGTAAGAAAAAGTCATAGCCCGTCACGGAATCGAATTTCGGAGAAGTTATTTTCTGTAATATAAGTGGCGGCTGTGCTAGGGCATAGTTCGGAGCGCTTGTACGTTCCCCATTCCTACAATTTATATTTTGTTCTATACGAAATAAAGAGAGCGGCCACCACACCACATAGAATAACAAACAAACTATAAGCAGTGGTATAACTGCTCTTACTAAGCAAATGTGACGCTCGCTCAAGAGTTTTTATCCTTTCATGAAGAATCCCCCTCCCTCTACCCTGTGTACGTTATAATGTTACGTAACCCTCACCAAGTTATTATAACGCCATATGTAGTTTCAAATAGAGCGTTCTGTAGGGCCATAAAACACAACTTTAAGAGGCTTATTCGTATATTCCCATATACAGTACCAGCAATCACGAAGGCTCATCATGGGTTTGCTTATATTAAGGGAAATATTCAGGATTTCAACCTTGTGTCGCGGCGTATTTTACAGCAACAGGTACTTGAGTAGCCAATTGCTATAAATGGCCAAGAGGCTCTTTTCCCAGTCTTCCTAGTTTAGCCGCTAATGCCAGAATGTGACAAACAGCTCAAAGACGGGTCTCATACTGGTCACATGGTGACAAGACTTTCTGAGCGCCGAACCTAAACTTGTTGCAGCTAGGTCTCCTTGTACTAATTTTGAGTGGCGCAGCTGCAACGTAATAATTAATTAATTAATTATACATAGTTTCAAGGCCTAGTAGGTGCAACAGAAAGGAGTGGTGAAAATCTACAATATTTGCAGTGCAGGAGAAGAAAAGAAAATCAAGCTGTAAGGCAATTTGAACGGCGACCTTGAAGTTAGTGATGCCACAAATTGAGACTGTGGAGGTGGGAAGGCGGTTCCATTCTTTGACGGTTCTTGGCAAAAGGGAAGAATGGTAAAAATTAGTTGACAAGATGGAACTTCAATTTTGTGTTGACGTTCGATGCGAGACGAGATGTCACGGAGTGTAGTGAAAAAAGTTTCCTTAAGAGAAGGGTTAAAGTAACATATTCTATGAAAAATACAGAGACGAGAGTACTTGCGACGTAAGGAGAGGTCAGGCAGATCTAGTTTTCTTTTCGTGCACGTGACGCTAGAATGACGTCACTAATTTCAGAGAATAAAAGGGGTGGCGCGGTTCTGATGCTTTCAAAGGAAATGGCAAGATTGGCGTAAGCAGTGTCCCATATGGCACAAGCATATTCCAATTTTGGACGAAAGAGCGTTTTGTGTAGAGTAAGCTTTAGAGAAATGGGTGCTGGGGCAAAGTTTCGTCTCAAAAAGCCTAACGTTCGGCTTACATTGTTAGTGACAAATTCAACGTGCATATTCCATGAAAGGTTGCTAGTGATTTACAGGCCAAGATACTTATGCGAGTTAACAACCGACAAGGCAGTGTCAATAATGGAATATGGTAATATATCCCAAGAAGTAGAGCTAGAAGAGACGCGAATACTTTTGCATTCAGTTGTGTTAAGCTGCATTAGCCACTTGTTGAATCAGTTGGATACACAATCCAGGTCGTCCTGAAGCTTACCAGGATCACTAAGGTTAGTTATTTTGTTATAGATGACAAGATCGTCTGCGAACAGCCTAATGGTTGAATTAGAGATACAGTCAGGAAGGTCATTAATGTAGATGAGAAAAAGCAAGGGACCGAGTACCGATCCTCGCTAACAGGACATTACAGAACAAGGTCTGGACGGAAATTCGTTAGCGGTTACATACTGGGTCCTGTTAAAGAGGAAATCCTTCAGCCATGAAAATACCTTCGGCTCAATATTAGGAAGGGAAAGTTTAAAGGTCACTAAATTGCGAGAAACAGAATGGAAAGCTCGCGATAAATTCAGAAATACGCAGTCGCTGTCAATTTATTGATCCGCGTTATTTAGGTGAATCGTGCGTAAAAGAAACGAGCTGCGTTTCACAGGAAAATAATTTCCTAAAGTCATGATGTGCAATGCTTAAGAAATAGTTGGTCTCGAGAAAATTAATAAGATGTGAATAAACTATACTGTCCAACATTTTACTTGATATGCACGTAAAAGAAATGGGTTGGTAATTATTAGAGGAATGGATAAAACATGATTTATGAAGCGGAACCGCCTTTATCACCTTCCAGTCTTTGGGCAGAGCAGAAAGCCGTAAAGACTGGTAAAAAATATCCGACAAAATGATAGATGAAACCAAATCAATGCATTTTGCATTTTTGAGTTTATGGAGTAAGGGCCACAGTACGAAGACATTTTTAGATTGGTGATAAGTTTGCCAACGCCCACCCAGTCAAAAAAAGAAGATGGAATCCATAGGCGGAAAACTTGCGTGTCATAAAAGTAGCACAGCAGTTGCAAGCGACTACTGAAAAAATGAGAAAGTGTCATTCAAGATATCACATAACTCGTGAGGCAAAACCGGCACCTCAGGCTGAATTAGCTCCAGGACATTCTTTTTAGTACCTGTTACAACAGACCAAAACTTCCGTGGGTTAGAAACCTGAAACGATGGGAGAGTATTGCTGAGAAAATTTGTTTGGCATTAGCTGATGCAGTTTGGCTCTTAGAAAGTATTGTCACCATGTTGCCAACTTCTGTATTTCGCAACAGCTGAGCCGGCTAGGGAAGGCCACTTTTTCCTAATCCCCTTTTACCTCCTGTTTGTTAAGGGCTTGCAAAGAAGATAAAAAAATCGCTCTCGTTCAGCAGCAGAATCGAAACGAAAAATAGAAATTACCCGTTATTCCTCATGCGCACCGGATGGGGCATGGACTGAACAAAATGCAAACAAATATCAGGTACGAATTGTCTATTCCGTGAGAAATCGATTAAGTATGGTGAGTAATGTGGTCGACAAACCTCGGTAGGTGTCAACAGTTTCGTTACAGATCGAGCACACGTGGCAGTTCGCCCCGTGTTCAGTAAGGGGTGGTATACGCAATACCGCCATCGTGTGGCAAGGTGTACTATACTGACCGACTGAACGCTGCTGAATGCTCGGATTAGAGAGCGCCACGCTGCTGTCAGGAATTTCCAAACATTCAAATCTGCCCGCACGTTGCAGGCGCTGCCAATGCGACCCACTGTTTCACCAAGTCACAGGGTTGACCCAAAGTGAAGAGAAACTAGCTAAATGAAAGTCGAGGCATGTCACATGCACATAGATTCTGCCTCGTGTGTTAGTCAAACGTCTATGCTAGTCCATCGAAAATAAACAGAATTTTTCAATGACCCGATTTCGCGGCACCCTTGCCTAGTCTAGTACGTATGACGTGGATTAAGCGTTTATAATGATTGGTCAAGCAATAAACCACCAGTTTTCTCCCAGCGCTCAACCTGTCGTTCCATGGCTCTCGTCCTTGTCGCGCTGCACATAAACGTAAAAATGTTTACCTACCAACGTGCCCAACTTGCTTTGTTGATAATATAGCCTAAAACTACGAACACGCGGATAGCAAGCGATGCGACACATAGCTGGTGTTTTGAATCGTTCAGAGCGCATGTTAGCAACCTTGGCTCGTTTTGTTTGTTTCTTAGCCTACAGAATTGACACTGAAGAATTTTGTGTAGGCTCATTAATTTTTTGCCTTGTTTACCTTCTTGCTGCCTCGTTGTCTGCTTTTATTTTACACTAAATTGATCATGCGTAATGACGCGCGCTATCTCTTGTTTTTTTTTATAGAAACACTAAAGGGAAATAATAAGTCTAGCTATGTTCAAAGATTAGGCTTCTGTACTACGGAATTCGCCATCTCTAACGGTAGCAGAACTTTTGTGAGTGGAAAGATGACGAAAATATGAATTCGGAGTGGCGCCCCCTGCGGTGGACTATAGTACTTGCTGATTCATAAAGATTGGCACAGAGGGAGGTCATGCCGAGATTACGTGAACTTGTCTGTTTTGACGCAGTCGGTTCAAACTGAGATGCAGCAGCGACACCTCGGGCGGCACTTTTCTACGATTAATGAAATTATGGGGTCTTACGTGCCAAAGCCACTATCTGATTATAAGACTCGCCGTAGCGGAAGACTCCGGATGCATTTTGACCAGCTGGGCTTTTTAACGTGTACCTTAATCTTAGTACACGGGTAGTTCTGCATTTTGTCCCCATCGAAACACGGCCGCCGTGGCTGGGATTGGATCACGCGACCTCGTGCTTAGTAGCGCAACACCGTAGCCACCAAGCAACCACGGCGTGCCAATTCTCTGTGACAGAAATATATACAGACCCAGAGAAAACTATCATATATTCCTAGAGAAATGTTACCTCGAGTTAGCTTGACATAACATTTTCCTTGAGTGTGCTTTTTACTTGTAGCTTCCTTTGCCTACCTCCTCTGGTTCGGCGTGTGTCGCTGCTCTTTCATTCGTCTCTTAGTCCGAGCAACACCTGAACAGGTGCGTGGCCGGCAGGAAATAGAGCGGCAGTTGCAAACGCTGACGTCACGTGATATAGTGATGCAATTATTATGCGCTTAAGGTGAAATCAAGTGCGTTGAAGTCTGGATAGCGATTGGACACATGATAACAGGTGACAACGAAAACATAAACGGTGGAAGTTAGATAGGAGGTTGAAGGAATGTTTGCTGCCTACAACCGAGGACGAAAATCTGCTGAGAATTAATTAACGCAGTTAAAAAAAATTCTTAACTTGTGACAGAAAAAAATAAATGTTGCGTGCCCGCCTTTAGTACGATGCAGTTACAGCGATACTGCATTACTTGTAAGATCGCCGTGAGACTCGCACGTTCTCGCACACTGTCCGCAAGTGTGGTACTCGAGTGTGATTTAAGAAAGCCGGTTATACTGTGCGAAAAGTCGCTGTGTTACCGGAATGCAAGGACGCGCGCTTTTCAATCTTAAGGGCAGAAGAAAAATGTCCCGCACGTAAAATGCACCGACGTTTCTTGTCCGTAAAGCATAAGAAAGAAGTCGGCCCCCTTCTTGCAAGCCAAGTTTCTGCGGGGAGATGCAAATGATAGACTGTGCAGCGCACCTGTCAGAGAGCAGAGGTCAGCGCGCTCCTCGCGTATCTTTACGATTTCTCGGGGCTTTTTCTCCTTAGCCTTTCATTTTCTTCTTGGAATCGTTCTTTTTTTTTCGCAATACAGAGTACTAGAATAAGGCGTTCTTTCTTTTTCTTTTTTTTTAAATCTAAGCTACAACCTATTCACCCAAACGCTCAGAAATAGCAAGAAGAGGCTTCAACCATGACGGACGCTACATTTTTGTCCTGCCTTCGTACTCCCGACGCCGACGCTGGCCCAGCGAAAAGCGGAGATGTTCCCTCATCGCGCCATCCGGTGCATCAGCGATTTTTCTCCGCTGCCGCGCACCACGCTCGCTAGGCCTCGCAAACGATGAGCGTGCCTCCCTCCCCGTGCGCGGGGTGCTGGAGCGTGCCTTAAGCTTCCATGCTTCCGTCCGTGCTTCTGTTCTTTTCGCGCCTAGCCGCATGCATCAGTCCCGACTTCCCCATCTGCCTTCCCCCCAGCCCCTTCGTCTTCGTTGTATCTCCCGCTTCCAACTTTCACCCTTTTATCTTAAAGGAATATCTGTCAGCGCGCATTTTCAAACCGGACGTAAGCATAGTGGAATGTAGAATTTTGTTTTTTTTTTACTTTGCGTTTCCTGATTACTGCGCAGGACAGCCTTTTTCTTGACTTTCGCAAACAGAACTCAAGTCAGCCTGCTTTGCATTCAGCGAGAAAACGATTTATTAGCTCACGCTGAAGTTTATTTCTAAAGGCTGCATGCAAGCGGGCGCTACAGCCAAGTCAAATAAAGAGAAGGCAGTATAAATCAAGGCAACCTAAAATATTTCATAGCTGTAGAGAAAGTAAAGCTGCAGCGAGATTTCAAAGATGGCATACACAAATTCAAACGCCACATAGCCACAAAGCTTTACAGAAGAAGTAACGTTACTTCAATTAGGTTACTAACGTTACTAGAACTAGAATACTAAGGCTGCAGGTGGCACGGTTCTATAACACGTTTCCGACAGGGTCAGCACTGCTTATGTAACGATTGTTTCGCTACTCACTGAGAAGACTATCAAAGCAATTAGAAAGCAGTGTAGCCACTGTAGACAAAATTGAGCCAGCAAGGATGGAATGTGCCTGGTTTGTTTCATTCATTATTATCATTATCATTCTTTAAGAACTTCATGCGTTTTGGAGGGGAGGGGGTACCTCTCTGCCCATCTGGCAAACAGCATTACTTTGGCTCTGTCCTGCTATGTAGCATTCGCATATTTTAAAACTCTGGCTAAAGTTAGCTGGGACCCCCTGTATATTAGGACAATCTCCTCGGTATATGCCTTCATACCGGGAGCACGCACAGATTTTTCTGGCAGCGCCACTAACTGGCGCACCTTGTTCAATGAACAGCGCGAGAGAGAAACCCAGCTGCATACACGTTTCATATATGATGAGTTTCCGTCGTGGCAGTAAGGAGTTTCTCAACATTTTTTTTTCAAACCCGCCGTGGTTGCTCAGTGGCTATGGTGTTGGGCTACTGAGCACGAGGTCGCGGGATCGAATCCCGGCCACGGCGGCCGCATTTCGATGGGGGCGAAATGCGAAAACACCCGTGTGCTTAGATTTAGACGCACGTTAAAGAACCCCAGGTGGTCAAAATTTCCGGAGTCCTCCACTACGGCGTGCCTCATAATCAGAAAGAAGGTTTTGGCACGTAAAACCCCAAATATTATTATTATATTAACAGTTTTTAAATGTTGATAACATTACCACCAACATTCATCGTGAGATATGTTCTGCCGGTTTTTTAAAATTATTCTCAGGGAAATATATTTTGCACATGTTTACAGAGGAAGAAATGAAATACGTTTTAGTTTCAACGAGAAAAGAATATTTATCAATTTATTTATTTACCTAAACACTTTCAGGGCCATTATAGGCATTACTAAGAGGCGTGGTTAGCACTAGAAGAACGTGGAAATGGCCGTCTTGAATAAAAGCTCGTCTGGATTGTTAACCATGGAGGCGGGAGGTGGTTAAAGTCGGGGGCCGTCTCCGATATATGGCAGCTGGACACGTGGACTTTCGGACTCTAATTAATGCGGGATTACTTGTATGAAGGGGCAGCGACAAGCTTACGTTTCTTCTGTGTATTATAATTGAAGGTTTCATGAAACAGGCATAATCGAGGACCTTACCGTCTAATTGCTAAGTCAATTCGCGAGAATGCTTAATTGCTGACACGCTCGCGTTGCGGGCATATTTCCGCAAAATAATACAGGCATATCAATTTTGAATTTATATATAGAATGAAGAGGGGTAGAACAGGGATCCCAAGTACATGAGCCGCAATAGTCAAAGCCATGCACGGTTCTTTTTTTTGCTTTGCTTTATCAGAGGAAGGAGAGGGCCAGGGGGTTGTCTTTTACCGAAAGGAATGCATCGACAGCGGGAGATACGAGGTATGCCTCTCTAAAAAAGAATGACAGTAGGTTTCTTCAGTGGGCTATGTGTAAAATAGAGGTAATTTGAATAAGTATTGAAGGAATTTGATTTTGAGGTAGTGTAACTGTAACTTCAGCTCGATTCGGTCAGTCAAGTTTCCTTACCTGCATTAATTTGTACCCGTGTCTTGGAGTTTCATTCAACTGCATGAATTAAGGAATGATCTATGAAAATGGGCCAACAAATCATCCTGAATTTTGTTGCCCCGGCTGGGAAACAGTCGGTCAGGAGCACTTACCATGGCACGTTTTCGAAGAGTATATGTACTGCCCTTGGTTTGTCGTCACTGCTCATGACACAAGGTTTTCAGTATGACTCTGAATTCAAGAGCCAGTGCCGTTAACAGATGCCTCCGACTTTCACAATACCGAAGAAATCAAAGCAGTCCAAGTTAATAGTGAACGACAAGCTGATCCTGTTTTTCAGTGCCGACTCACTGCGCACGACACGTTGCCAATGAGTTTTAGCCACAAGGACCGACAACCATCGACAAAATCTACAAAAACATCCTGCGGCATTCGAATCGCTCAGTGGGCGAGAAGAGGTCAGAATTGTGGCAGTTCAAATCTTTACTATTACATCAGGACAAGATGGTAAGTCCCGACGCTGCCGGTATTCGGCAGACCCTAGCCATAGGGAACTCTGCCATCCTGTAAACACCACCCCGCTCCCTTAATATTGCCTCCTGTAACCTTTATTGCGATAGCAATTACATGGACACCCCAGGCGAATTTCTACCGCCGGCACAGCCGTGAGGTTCCGAATAAATTCCAATGGCAATAAAAGCGTCTCCGCGCGCTGCATGATGTATGTGCGAGTAACAGCGTGCGTGGGTGAGCTGCCGATTGCGGTGGAATCTAGCGCACGCAAGGGAGTAAGGTGGGAAGGAAGCGCGCCCTCTTCCGTCGCGGGCAAGGCTCTGAAGGAAGGGCAGGTAGGGGTGGGACAGGTTCTACTCTGCGCATCAGAGAAAGCGTCAGAGCGGCCGGAGTATAACGAACCCCACCCTCGCCCCAGATTCTTGTGCGCGACGGAAGAGGGTGCGCGGTATCTTAAAAGCCATGTGCGACGAGTACCGAGGTGCCGTGCTCTCTGCTTTTGCGGCTTAGTTCGCGATGGCGTGAAAGGCAGCACGTAAGTCAATTCGCTCGGTGCTGCTGCGGCTGCCGCGCTTCCTCATACCAGCGTTCTGACAGCAACTTTCCGCGGTCATCTAGTGAGATGTGTTCATATTTGCTAGTGCGTGCATGTCACCATGCTTGTTATTTTAGTCAGTGTACCTGTGTTTACAAGTTTACACGGCCGCTAAAACTAGGCTGTCCTTACTTCATATGGCTGTCCACTAATTTGCTATCGCAATCGGTGCTTCGTCTTTCGGGCGAAATTTACACTTTTCTGAAAGAGACTTTCAAAAGGTCCTCATTTGAAGGTGTGGAAACAATCAAGATTAGCGTAACGACGCAGCTGCTGAATATTCCAGTAATATTGCATATTAAATTGCATAAAGGAATGGGGGATTACCTTGAAGGAGGCGCCTTGTAGCTTGGCATATATTAAAAGTGTTACTGACATCTGTCCCGTAACTTTCCGCACATCCCTCTTATGAAGTCACAATCTATCGTTCATACACATTCTCCTGCTTGGTCTAACTAGGACATCCTTAATTCAGAAAGGTTTCGGCAATTTCACAAGTGCATTCTTTTGTATTTTTATCTTTCACTAATTGAAGTGAGCCTGGGAAAATGGGCCACCAAGAGTAAGTGTTATGAAAGAGAAATGCGAATTAAACATCAAAGGCAAAATTAAAATAAAAAATCTCGAAGGAATAAAACGTCAAATAAAGCACATTCAGTTATGCTCTGTATAATTTACGGCACGCAATGTATAGGCAACACGAGAACTACCAATCGCCGCTCACATTACCAGAGCCTCTGTACGGTCACCGCAGGAACAGAAAAAAAACATAGAGAATGATCCTCATGGCAGAAAACTTGGCACATGACCGCGTATAGTATGTGCAAATCATTAGCAGTACATGCCACCGTTCTTATTGTCAAAATATTACGTGCAGCTCAAGAAACCCAGAAGAAAATAACTTAAACACAACCGCCTTTTGAGAATATTGCTCTATTAATTTAGTACAGCCTCTTAACACAACGCGCACAAACAAAAATTTAGCAAATTACGAATCACAAAAAGTGTTCAAAGTTGCTAGGATCGGAGACAAAATATATTTATTTATTATAACCTAGGCCTTGATTGTGAAGCATCTTAAAGGAGAGTGCTACAATAAAATAGTCTGAAGCACAAGATGCGGTGGTACAAAACATATATTCGTACAAATTAGCTTCTCTACGAACATTGTTAGAAAATCATAAAAAGATATAAAGCAGCCGGGCCAGCAAGAAAAGCAAATACAAACGCGGCAATACTGAAATGATTCATAAGAACAGATGTCCAGCAAGTATTGTTGCTTCACGTTGCTTCATCACTCTCAATGGCGGTGTGCCAGCTCACTGTTAACCTGTCCGCTCGAGTCCTCTCTCACCCTGCCGGAAACTACCCAAAAGTTTTCTGTGTAAACAGACATCGTTAAATTGCGGGTATGAGGTTCTTATTACGAAAGAACCAAAGCATGTGCCGCGTTTGTTCTCGGGGATAAATTTCCTCTCTGTTCGCCACGTTATTTTCCCCAACATTTCTTTTTGGTGTTGACTAACGAGTACGTACAGGCGCCCATAAACAATCTCGAGGACTGGAACAAACATGGTTACGCCCAGATGGCCAGGTTCGCACGCGAAGAAAATTGAGTTGCTCTTTCAGAGCGCTCAAAATTAAGATAGAGCGTTTGTTTCAGTAACTCGATTCCGAAATACATGAGCTCGCTCTCACGTGAACACATGAGTGTACGCGAAAACTTTCGCTCTTGGAAGCGCTTGAGCAAGGTTTATAACCGTTCTGAACAAACTCAGTAGCGTATTCAAGGTGTTTACACCACCTGTCATTTTTCTTTTAGTTCCTAGAACATATTTTTTGACAACCACCCGTGGAATATACCGCCCTTCCTTCTTTTCAGCTGCATTTATGGAAGAGGCGAATGTTACTTGTGCGACAAATCGCAGTGCCCAGATGGCAAATAATATCTTTCGGTAATTATCTTTCTTTAATTATTCCCGTCAGGACGCATCTTACGATTATGAAACTGTCGCTAGAAAGCGGTGATATCATGTTTGCGTAGAAAAATTGTGTATCTAGCACTACACTCGAGATGTCCCTCAATAGAAGGTGTTATTAAGTACATGAGCGTTAAGCATGCGTCAAGAAGTTGATGATCATGACTGAAGCGCCAATGCATTTTTTAGCAGATTTTAGTGACTCGGACATATCTAAAGTGAAATTTGTCTAAAAGGAAGCTTTAGCACGGGTCCAACTCCAATGCGGCCTATTCAAGTGCATGTAAAATGCGGAAACGCTTTCATGAGATAACCACTGGACAATTTTTAATGAAATTTGTTGCATTTGAGAGAGAAAGGTAAATGCTAGTGACTGTTGGAAGCGGAATTTCTAGTTACGGACTGAATTGTGTTAAATTTTCAAATATCTGAAAGCTCGAAAATAATAGAAGCAAGAAGTTTACAAATTAATAGCTCTGCATCAGGAACAGATATCGCGCTTCCGTTAACGGCATCCATTAGATCATTCAAAGCGAACAAATTAAATATGTAAATTTATACCTTACGTGAATTTCTTACGTTGTGTACAAAGATTCTGCAAAAGCTATATTTCCATATTACTAAATGTTTCGATATTCTCTTGTAACAAATCGATTTTGTCTGCTTTAGATGTTCTATTAGTTGCATTTCACCAAATTGTGATATCACCTTTAATTGCTGAGTTAAAGAGCTGTAAACTTGATAGTTTCGTTTTCTGAAAATTTCCTATTTTCTCCAATTTTTATAACAAACGATGACATAAATCAAACATTCGAAACTATCAGTCACGAGATATAAGTTTTTCTTTTGAAGGCAACAAACGTCGTCAGATTTGGTGCGGTGGTTGCCGAGAAAAACGAATTCTTCTTTTACATGTATTTAGACAGGAGTACCCAAGCTAAAGCTTCTTCTTAAAATTTCAGCCCAGCATACATAATTTTATTACTGTGCTTGATTAAAAAAATTAGAACATGTGCCCTGAGGAAACAAATTGAAAGGTAATGAGTGAATAGTTTTAAATGGCTATAGGGACATTGCGAGTTTGCTCACAACTGACGTCCGCCTGAAGTAATCCACCGGAGTAGGTAGAATTTCGCTATATGCTACATGGGATATAAAAATATTGTTCGAACCTAAGGAAAAATAAAACAAAAAAGCACTCGATATGTTTGGTACTCTGAAAGATAGCTAAGAAGTTCTGTAAGGTGAGTAAGATTACTTTTTGTCATGCAGTTGAAAAACGCTTCAGAGGAATTTCTTGCCGTCTGTTTGTACACAAGTTAGCTTGAAACCATATGACACAGACAACTTGGGAAAACTGTCCGCCTTGGAAACTTCCTGCAACAGTTATAACCTTTCAAGCAACAATATGGTCAAAACGACAAAGTAACGGACAATTAGAGCGATTACCTGTGAAGAACATTATGCAGGAAGGCATTAGAATGAGGGGTCATAATTCCGCACCGAAATTATACCTAGATCTAATTATTCTTCGTAGACTATGGTAAACCAGAAACTCTAAACGCGGCAGGGCCCAAAGCTAGATCGGGAAACGTGAGAGTTCATTGCCGCCGTGTTGAAAAATGCCTGAACGCATATACTTTATATCAGTCGGGCCAGCAGCATTAAAGAAAAAAACACTGTTTGAGATAGCCTCCAAGTAACGAGCACTATTGAAAATTCTTACGCAATATAGAGGAAGTTTCTTTTCTGCACCAAATTTTTTGAAATTGCCCGTAGGTGATGGCATTTATATGCACGCATATATAGTTAGTTTTGGTAAAATGCGCATTGTCCTAGCGTTTTTTCTTTCTTTCTTTTTTTCTTTTTTTAGGTCTTTTCTTTGATTCACGCATATTTGTGTACACAAGATCATTCATATTTCCCAGCGTTATATGGTTTGCACTCGTTTTTTATATGACAATTGTTTTGTGCCTATTTCTGTCCGTGAGCAGCTGTGTCCTGCAAATTGACTGCACGTATTTTAACACGCCGCTCATTCCACTGTACGCGTTGTCGGGGCACGGACCCGCGTCAAGCCTTTTTAGCGCATTTTGTCCGTGCCCCTAAGCATCCCAGGATGCTTGAATAAACTGATTTGATTGATTGATATTATAATTCAAACCTTTCATGAGGCGTGCACTATTTCTAGGAGAAATGAAGAGGCTTGATTGAAGATTTGATATGATTGCACACAGTAACTTTTCATTAATTACTTCGCGGCACATATTTCAATCTATTAATTGTGGCTAGTGAGTACGCAAGACTTATCCACTTGGAATGAATTCTGAGGTTTAGACGGGTTTCAAGATTAGTGCCGCTCAAACTTGCAGTAGCGATGTACAGTTGTTCCACTTGCTTCTTTTTAAGAAAATGCTATTTCATGCACTGAATCAAAAAAGTAACTGAAAGGCGACTGGAATGTCGGACCACCTTAAGATTACCTTGTTGAAACCCGTGCAGACAATTATGAGACTTCGTTCCAACGGGATACGCCTTGCGAACTTACCGTTTACAACTCGCAAATTGAAGAAGGTATACTTAGATTTAATCAATTATAAAGTTAATTAGTCAAATCGCGTTAATTCAGTATTTTGATGTCGCGTTGAAGTAAATGTCGCCTAATCGAATAATTTATCTCAATAGTCAGAATTATGCTATTCGCCCTAAACAATTTTTATAAATACGGTGCAACAAAATTTTTAAAATATTCGTGGTAAAGCATGATGCGGCGGGTATGTTCCACGCAACAATGCGACAGCTAGCGGTTTCACTCGCACGTAAAACTAACGAAAATGTCATATTTTGCGGCACCGAGTCACGTTCCGTGAAGCGTACCTTTCAGAGAAATGTGTGGAGCTAGATGGCAGGAATAAATTCGCGACAAAATAAAACCTTTGAATGCCTCTAACGCATCCAGAACACCTATATTAGTGTGGCCCAACCAACGTAAATAGCAATACCAAAGAGTTGTGAGCCATCTCGGGCGTGATTAAGTCGTAGATTATTGAATAATTGCTATAGAGTCAGCGGGGCACAGCGAGAAAGGTGTCTTCCACTTATAGTATACAGTACATAAAGCATCGGCTGTCACCGTGCATCATTCACGACCAGGTATACGCTTCCTGCCAAGTAAGACACCTTACAACAGTCGTGTCTTCGACGCATAACATGTGCATCCCCAATTTTCCTTGTTCTGTTTGATTACCACAGGTCAGTATGAAAACTATTTTTTACGCAAATCTATTCTATAATAACTTACTCTCTCTTAACGATAAGGCGTATATACCGCGGCCACGAAATGGTAATTAGAGGCTGAAATCTACGCGCACATGCTTTTTCTTATTATTAATTGTGTTCAGTAGTATGCTGGTGCCTGTTAGGCGGCACCATCTTCATGTATTTCACAAAAGTACTGAAAACACGTTTCGAACAAAAATATAAAGATACTGTGTTGGCACCACTTATTATTTTTATGATTTTGATTGTTTAGAGGAGCCAATCCGTTATCAGCAACATGCACTGTGAATGTGGAGAAAATACGAATTTTCACTAACAGCATTTTTTTTTACTTATTCAAATCTGTGTTATCTGTGGAGGGGGGGGGGCAAGACCTCTCCCTCGATTTATTAATGGTATCCGGCAGAGGTGAAGCTTCCGGAGGTTCTATACAAGTCCATGGGATGAGGAGTGCTACGTTGACACCTGCAGTGTCTTCGAAAGTTTTGACAAAGCCTGAATCTCGCCATGCAGTGCGCGCACCGCATGCTGAATGCACATGGTGATTACAGCAACGCGTGGGTTGGCAGAGGTGCGGAAAACTGGGCAGAAAGAAAGCGAACTGACGCGAGAACAAGCACCGCTATCGTGTGTCGCACATAAAGCTTCACCTTATAGGAAATAAGTTGCATCTGAGTGCGTTAACGTGAGAACGTTGTATGCGCCATTATGTAGGGTGTGAGGAGACTAGATTGTCGCATCCTTCCTTCCCGTCTCTTGAGTAAGCGCTGGCAATATCAGTCTTTCCCAGGCCAGTATGTCTTGTATGTGTGTGTTTTTGAGTGTTTGTACGTGCTGTTTACTTTTCCTTTTCATCTGTAATCAGTGTATCACAAATTCGAGTAGATAGAAGGTTTGATTCACCTGTACTCTTATTAGAACGTTTGTGTTCCAGTTGTGATCAACGTTACCGGCCTATCATGAATGTTCATTGTCTATAGGTTCAATCTTGCTTTAAAATAAAAAAAAATCGCTGTTTCGCCCGAAAGGAAAACCGTCGACTGCGACAGCAATTAGTGGAAAGCTAGCTATACAAAGGGCAGTAGTTTTATCCGTCGTATAACCTTCTAAACATTGGAACAGCAGCTAAATTAACAAGCGTGGTGTGACGCGCGCACAAGCGAGCATGAACATATCTCACTCGATGATCACGGAAGCTCGCTGTCAAAACACTGGAGTGAGGAAGCGCGGCCGCAGGAGCAGCGAGCTAACTGACCTTCGTGCTGCGTCTCGCTCCAACGCTAACTAAGCTGCGAAAACACAGCGCATCGCGGATTATGTCTGCTTCGCAGATGGCTTTTAAAATACATCGGCCCGGGCGGGCCGGCTCGCGTGGCAGCTCGGGCCTTCTGGGAGTAGAACGCGCACCACCCCTCCATACACTCCCCAAAGATTCTTGCGCGGGACGCAACGCGGCGCGCTTGCTCCCCGCTTTCCTCCCTTGCGTGCGCGAGATTGAACCGCGATCACCGGCTCACCCTCGCACGCTTTCACTCACACGTGCAGCACACGACACAAGGAGACGATCTTATCGCCCTCAGACTTTATACGGAACCTCACGGCGACGCCGGCGGCGGCGGAAGAAATGTGCCTGGAGTGTCCATATAATTGTTATCCCTATAAAATGAAACCAATGTGGTAAACTACCGCACGAATACATAGTGCTTGAATGACAACTTTTTCAGCATAACGCAAAGCACTATACACAGTGCGCATGTCGCAAATATTGATAATTTCCAAGCCAGGAGAAGCGCAAAGAAAAATGAAATCTTGCGACGTCTATTAATGTATGTGCTACCCATATTTCAGAAATTGGAAATTGCCGCGATGACTTGTAATAACAACAATGGGCACAGATTGACGAAACAAGCACTCGGCATAAACTAAAGCCCACATGTTTGTTCACCAGTGGATGCGAAACTTTAATGTTCGGGTGTGTTCATCGATTACCTATTTGAATGCAGAACTAGATTGTTCACAGACGATCGCTGACAAAATAGCGGCTTCGAGTCGAAATATAGGAAACATCATGATCAGCCGCTGAAAATTTACTTCATGTACGAGTAGAAGTCAACAACATAAAACCGAATTACCATAGCAAGAACAAGAAACTTTAGATGTATGTATGAATATAATGCAGCTCTTTCTCGAACGCTTCCGTGTTCGCAAGTAGCTAGGTGAAAGTTCTTTGTCCATTATTATTTTTGTTCATTTCGCCGATCCACTCGAGATACCCTAATGAACACTCAGCTCATTATGCACGTTGATTTTCCGCCACAAGGAGCAGCTAGATTAACAGAACTGCAGTTTCTAATTGCGGAATGGTAAGCAGGGCAAAGGCTTGCGCACAATAAAGCACTTCGCGATGTGCTACGAGCGCAGTCGATCGACCCAGCTTCTGGATAAAACAGTTAATTCGCACCGACCATGTGCCTGCAAGACTATTACTACATTCCAGACTATACTGCAGGAGCGAGAGGAGTGGGTAGCGAAGACGACTGCTAGTTATTTGGAGTCGTTGGAAATGAAATTCTGAGAAAAGGATCGTGCAAGTTCTTCGCATCGCCTGTATTAACAGGCAACATGAAGTAGAATGGACTTTGATTGCAATCAATGTTTCGAAAAACATACAGAAAACAAAGAAACAGACGAAAGTACCTCTAGGAAGATTTATTGATAATTTCCCCCGTAATTACTCTGTTGACAAGTGGTGTGAATTCATTGACAAATTACAGAATTGTTGGCACGCTTTCATATATGTTCCGCTAAGGTAAACCAATATGGAACGAGATTAGGATGTTCCATTTCCATATTGGAGATTACGTGGAACGAAATTAGCAGCGCTGAGCAGAAGCGGGGGCAAGAAGCCCCGCCAATAAGAAAGCCGGCAATCGAAGAAATACATTCTACACAGTTCGCACTAAGTAAGTCGAACAGTGTTTGCAAATTTTTTTTTCCTTGCAGCGACATTTCTTGTGCAAACGCAGTTACACACATACATTATGGTAGAAAGTCTTAACATCTACAGTTTCTATCGTTATTTCACAGGGTGAAATGCTATTAATTCAAGCCAACTACTACTTCGAAGAGCACGTAACAAATGCAATGACAAAGCAGAGATTGACTTCCCCATATTATAGTTTTCTTTTCAGGGGAAGAAACCAGGGCCGGAAATTACGAAATTTTAATTGGCGGTAAAAGTCGGTTGTGAGCACATCGCTTTGTCCCCTCGGTTGCCGCAACTCGAGACGTGAGGCGGCGCAGACAATCGGAGAATGGATGGGACCGTGGCGCGACGAGTCGGGATCGATTCTGGCTTATTCAATATAACTTCTTGTTGGGCAAGTCCGTTGATACTTGAGGAAGCCACTGTAGAGCAACTAAGATAAATAAAAAAAAAGATTAGCGGCCAAAATTCATAAAGCTTTTAGTCCGTAAGGGACCCATGCCACTGGCCGCCCACCACCATTAAGGATATATCCAGCTTCGGGATAGGTGAGGATTTGCTCTTACGAACAATGCTAGCTTAAGCACTTTTTTATGAATAGTGATCAGAAGACATTATACAGCGGGTGTGCCGATTGTAGTGGCCGCGGTGTTTTATCTACTGATATGTCTTCCTTCACTATTGCCTGGTCTCCGGCAGGAACTTCTAGAACACTTTTGCCGACCTGGGTCCGAAGATTACTAGAAAGACTTCCTAGAATGTGCCTTAAGGTAGCCTGCTCCTTCGAATATATGCGTCGGATGCCCATCATTTCTCCAGTGGGGCTGCCCCGCACGCAAACATTTCTCGCCACAAGTAAAAAAACTGTTTGGCCGAGCTAGCAGAAACCTGCCACTGTTCAGCAGTTCTGAGACGAAATGAAGATATTTTCTGGATCTTTCGCGTATGTGGGGGCACATGTTTTTGGAAAACGGCGGTGACTCGTCGGCTGCTTCCGACAGCCACTCGCAATAGAATGAAGCCAATTCGTGATCGTGCAATCACTCTTACAGTATTGTTTGTTGGTGACACACCCTGCCTGGGCCACACGGCACACACAGGGCGTTTCTAGTAGAACATACGTATCTTTACAGCGAAACTGTTAAGCACTAGATCCTCGGGCATCGTGTCCATGGGTAGACACAAGAATATCAAGAGTTGGCTCCAGAATCATCTTCCAGAGCTGGCTCCATGGCGCCCCTCGGCGGTATACCGCTCAAACGCGGTCGTGCCACTGTTCCCGTGTTCGTGCCACTGCTCCCGCGTTCGTCGTCCTCAATAATTAATTGATTCATTCATTAATAAACACAACGATGTGACCAATTTTACAGCGAGTTACAGCGAAGCTGTTAAGGGCTGGTTCCCACCCACGATGGCGTCCATGTGCAGACACTGAACTCACCATACGCGGGCAAATACTAAGTTTGTGCCATGCCGAGCCAAGCCGCCGTGGAGGTGACGCAAGCATTCAGCACTCGCCACACGTGGGCCGATCCCGAATATTGTACAATACCGGGCCGACCCGCGGCGGAGGTGAAGCAGGCGTTAAGCACTTCTCATGTGGGAGCTGATCCCGAAGACAGAGCAAGGCCGGACCGACGCGCGGCGGAGGTGCAGTTCGCCATTAAGGGACCCACGTACACTGCTTCGCTGGTCACCCTTCTTCAAAGGTGGAAGGGCTCTGAGTTTTTTATTACGAAAAATCGTGGCAGAACCAACCTTGGGTGGCATCTTGTCTTACTCATTACGACAGGAGGCGCACTGCAGGTTTAATTAACGAACGTGTCGCTCTGCCACTAGGGTAGGCCTTACAGAGAAAGCAGTACTTTTGTTCAGCATTTAAACGTGCTTAATGTAAAGACACAACGTCCTTAACCTTGTATAAACCTGCCACAATGGTGCAGGATACAATGAGGCACCCGCTGCGAATTTCTGGTGCGAAGGCGTCCCGTAACTGCTTCCTTCATCACTAGCTACATTGTATATCAGTAGTTCCTTTTAGCGCTGAGTAAGCTGCAGGACTGCTTAGCCAATAAGAAGGCGGTATGCCCCTCAATATGTGTTCATCCGTGCCGCGTCATACGCCCAGCGTCTGTCTGCCATCTTGTCCATTCATGCTCCCCGGTTAGCGGATTGGTGCAACCGACCTTTTGGCGTAATATTTAACCGTAAGCTGAGTTTACATGCATGCTACAGCGGGTCTTCGCTTCATATGAACGCTCTTTCAGCATTTATTTGTTGCATTTTTATCCAGTAGTAAGAGCGAACGCGAACCCACGGTGGTTCCTCAGTGGCTATAGTGTTGGGCTGCTAAGAACGATGTCGTGGGATCCAATCCCAGCCACGGCGGCCGCATTTCGATGGGAGTGAAAACACCCGTGTACTTAGATTTAGGTGCCTCATAATCAGATCATGGTTTTAGCACGTAAAACCCCATATTTTAATTTTTTTAGCAGTATTGAACTGCCAGATATTTCTTCACCCGCTCCGTATCGTCTGCTCCGCGTCTACTTGGCGTGCGCTCACTACCGTCATCACGTGCCAAACTAGAGTGGAGCATACTCGCGGACATCATTCTGTGGTTATGGAGGGATAGCTACGGGATGCGTGGCTGCTGCACATGTGTTACCACGCCAGGTAGTCCGGCAGCACTTTACAATGCTTTTCGTTGCTCGAACAAACGCCGAATCGACGCAGCTTCCACGGGCAATGGTGTCGCGTTTGCGCAGACACGAAAAGGAAAAGCCGCAAAACAAATAAACGTTTGAAGTCAGTGGTGTGTTCTGTCTTGTTTAACTGTTGCTAATAAGGTGTTTATGTTTTGTGTTCCCAAGTTAAAACTAACGTATATTAAAACGCGGGACTCCTTTCAGTAGCGCTCTCACTTGTGCGCGCTCTGCCTCCGTAGCTTTCCCTTCATAGCCATAGAAAGTTATCCGCGGGTACAGTAAATTAGTGATACAGTGAACAGTCACATCATTATAGCATTCCGAATTCTGAAGGCAGCACCAGTGGTGATGCTGTGGCGTCATGTGCCTACTAGATATCAAGCCACACTTACGGCTCGGCGCCAACTCTGCAATACTAGCAGCGTCAAAACAAACGACCGGTCTCCTTGATAACGCCAAAAGATACCTAATACTTTGCCCTCAGTGTGCTATGAGCGATACCAAGAATCAGTGGCATTATGGATGCGGACATAGCATAAAACCTTCTCAGTTATTTCGGCTTCGTGACAATGAAGTATGGCCAGGTATGCTTATGCGCAGGATATTGAAAACCTTTGAATGAAAATCAGCCCTTGAGGTTACCGAGATGTCACTAAGGCAAACAGAGATGACGCAGTGGAGCTCACCGGAATAATGTTGGCCAGCTGCATTTCTTAACGTGCACTAGTCTAAATATGCGAGAGATTTTGCATACACCGCCATATAAATTCCGCCTCTGCAGCCGATAATCGAACCCACGTCCTCGCCTTCAGGAAGACGTTGGCATAGACACTGACACGCCGCGGCAGATCGTCACGTGGCTCCGGAGCACCTTGCCGGGCGCGGTGCTGTTTCGGTATTTGGATGATGTCGGTCTATGAACGTACACCATGGCCTCGTAAAAACCACTGTAAAGATTAAGCATATGTATTGCTCAGTGCATTTGGTAAGGGTTTTCCTCTACTTTCCTCCTATATATATTGTGTTATTTTATTTTATTTTATTTCATTCATATGGCGACCAGGGACATATGACGTTATAGAGGGCAGTATATGTGCAAAAGACTTCATGATGAATATAGACATAATGCAATGAGTCTCATTATTACTCAGCAACATTGCTCCCATTTGTACAATGCAAGCTAAGACTTCGGGGAATCGTTTATTGTTAGAGATGGCCAGGATTTCTGCAGGAAACGGCTGCAAACGAGTATTGTGCGTGACATAGAAGGACTGAAAGAAAAACTATTTCATGGTTCACTTCCTTCGTTGTAATAATGAACGACATGGTGTGATATGCTTGACCACTGGGTAATTAGGACATTAAAAAGAGCCATATGCTGGTTTAAAATACATGGTAAAGGCAAAGACATAGTTGGTATGATGGTAAAATAGACACAGTCGAGCTACCTACGGTGACGTGCTAGAGAAGGAAGAGATATGTTAGCTATCATGGAAGTTATACTAACTTAGGGTTCCGTTATAGTTGCAATGGACAAAATGAGCTGAATTTCTCTGCACTAGCTTCAGTGACGTAATTGAGTTTTCGAAACTGGCGCACGCAACCGTTGACACAGTTGCACAAGTTACACCAATCACTCGCCACCGGGATCACAATACCTGGTGCGCCAACGTGGCCGCCCCCGAGCCTTCTCGCCCGCTTTGCTCCGGTGAGGCGCGCTCGTGACTTAGCGTGGCAGCCAATGGGCTATTACCCGCTGTTTCGCTGCTACAGACGACAGACGCCGGCTTTTCCGCTCATTGGGCCATTTGACGCTTTCCCATCAAGCATTCCGCTTTAGAAGGGTACTGTCTAGATTTATCCGAGTATACAGAAGTTGTATGTGACAAAGCTTGTCCAACGCCTTGCTAAAGTATGAAAGGTAAGTCAGCACAAGATAATCAGTCTATAATGCAGGTGTTGAGTATGAAAGACTAGTTGCCCATAACATGATGATGTATTTACAAAGCCGTGTTACACAGGTGTGAAGGAGCTTGCTTCAAGAAAAAAAGAAGAGGCTTGTAAACATGACGTTTGCAAAAACATACGACAGAACCCAGCTTAAGTTAATGACAGAACGTTATGAGGATATTTGCTATGATCCGTGGGTATGAATAAATTATTTTCTCGGCTGCTTTATTAATGTCCACTTCTAGTTTCTGCGAGTCCCTCCTATTTGTTTTACATTCGTAGATTCCATCAGTAAGAAATTACTGGTATATAATAAATAAGCGGTAGGTATACTTTATAAATGCATATTTACTCACTGCCCTAGAGGCACGAGAGCTTGAAGCACGTCTGTCTTAAAGTTCGTGCTCAACCAATCGATACTTCATTAGCGAGTTTCTGTACACACTGTGAAATATGATTGAGCGCATGGAGCCGTAATAATTAATAAGAACTGGGCACCGGTAAACAAGATATAATACCCCTCCAGCGGGCGCATTGCGGCTCTGCCCCGAAGCAGCTCTCTAAAAGTGCAGCGTCAGCGATGTAGCATTCAGTGCGTGCGAGCCAGTCTGCCATCTGCAAACACGATAACTGTGGTGGAGTTGTGTCCACTGTCACGTGTTTCCCCAAGAAGAGTAATTTGCATACGCCGGAGGCATAGCGCAGAGTGACTTCCTGGTCATATTCAATTTCCTGCTAAGAGCACTTCCATCTCTCCGTGCTGCCCTGCCTGGCAAAACACTTAAGCATTTCTCTTATCTCTCTCTCTCTCTCTCTTTTTGTTTTATTGCTTCCTTTCGCTACGCGGACGCCTGCCACATGCCAGTCCGTTCATGTTTTGTCCACTAATCAGGTGTGGGCTGAAATTTTCGGGATTTGCGTTTTTCTTGAGTCAGTGTGACGAACTAATTGTAAGTTTGGGCGCGTACGAAACGTTATTATTGTGCACGCGGTGCGCAATGTTCTGATGTTACCAGGAGGCTAAGAATTAATGGCGTCCATAGGTTGTATGCTCACTCACGTTCATGAACATCATCATAATATTGAACATCATGTGCGAGAGTGTACCACAGCAGAAAGAATTACTTGGTAAAGCAAGCATTGCTGGTGATGGAGGTAATGCTGGTGGTTACGATTATTTTTAATGACCTCCGTTTTGAAACAAATGGCTACATATAGTCGCCTAGCTTGCGTTACCAAATTAGGTCCAGCGTATCTAGAGCAGTCTAGCACTTTACCACTACCTACACAATCTTCTAGAGTTATACAATCCTTGAAATATGCGGCTCCACGTGGCACCGCCTAGTCTGTTCCACAAGAGTAGTATGATAACGCGCCCCGACGTTGTGAGACAGATAAGTCATCTTCCACTTAACGTAATCGTCGTAAATGCAGTCATACACAAAGAGACAATTTTATTAGCATGTAACCTCTTGAGATATTCCACATTAGTAAGTATTCCCAAATTCTGCCGTTAATCATCTCACCATTAGCTGTTGTTCTATCTTCACTCTCAGTAAGTTTGAAAAATACAGCCACTTTTTGTTTTTTACTGAGATTTCCGCCGTAAAAAATATACGGTGATATTAATTTGCATTTCTACCATCACGCGTTGGGATTTCCCAGCCAATCAAATACTGCTAGAACAGTATATGCGATCCAGCGCTCTCCCTTCGCTCATGGCACCCAGACAGTAGCCATGCAACACAGAAGAGCTGTCTGGAACCCATCCATTTATGTAGTATAATTTTATTTTGATTCATGGCCTTCAAACTAAGTAAGGGAGACAAAAGCTTTTACACCATTAATTTTGCGACAATTCAAACAAAACACCTTAGACGGGAAGCGACACTCATACGAACGAGTGGTAGCCTAGAAGAAACTTTGTGAGAACGCCGTAGGCATTCATCATATATTCTTTGGAAAATACCTCTAGATTTGTTTAGAAGAAGTCTACGCTCCCGTAGCGGCTTGGTCCGTTCCGGTGGACACACCCGCAAGAACAGGCACATGAGCTACGCTTCGCCCCATGGCACGCGCCTGAACGTTGGCACTGTGGAATTCAACAAGCTCCACCAATAACGGCCTACATTCACTGGCCACTGACTGAAACAGCCGCCTACAACCTTTACTGCCAAGGTGTCAAGAAACTCCGCTACACCGGTTGTGGCACTATGTCGCGTTCACCCGGTAATACACGTGTCTTATCTGGAAAGGTAGGGAGCCCCATGTTTGACACTTGTGGCCGACATGAGACAAGAAGTCGCACGTCTCTTTGCATCCCCCTACGTTAGAGTACGCGGAGCAAAGTGCTGTGTAGCAACGTTGGGGAATCAGAAGAGGCCGGCCAATGTCAGAACGAAAGTGGGCAGCGCTCACAAGGTACCTATACGCTGAAGGTAATCAAGGCACTAGTTCGCTTCCTGCGGTCTGCGGGATAGCGAGATAGGCTGTGGTGGTTACGTGTGCCAGCTCAGAATTTTGCGCTCCAATTTCCGTTTTGCTACTCATATTTCTGCTTTGCCATCACTTGAAAGGGGGCCTAAAACATGTTATATCGGAGTCAAGAAATGCACTTGTTGTTAAAATTGGCTATTTCAGAAACACTTTGCCGCGAA